>NC_090927.1:981307800-981608448 GCF_040938575.1 Ambystoma mexicanum
CGCTGCGGCTCAACGTGGTTCGGGTTTGACCCTTGGTCCTTCCTTTCCTGGCCCTGGGGGTAGTCTCCAGTCCTGACCCTTCCTGTTCTTCCCTGCCTGTCCTGCTATTTCGCCTGCTCCTTCCAGTTACCTTCCTCTGGCCTCTTCCCTTCTTTCCAGAGTTCCTTCTCTCTGTGTTGCTTCACTGCCTCCTGCCTTGCTTGGGTGCCGTGGCTCTTGGATCTTCTGCAATTCAGCAGCATTGGAACACTACGCCCTTAGTCCAGCAAATCCAGCAGCATTGGACTACTATGCACTCTATTCTGCATATCTACATCGACAGACCTTCCCTGCCAGTGCTTGCACTGTTCTGGCGTCACGTTAAAAACAGGGAAGAGTCCATCCGTGGCGTCAGGAGCTGGTCCCCTTTCAATCCTGTTATCAGGGCGGAACTGGGGCCGGTTCTTTGCGCTGCCTTCCATCTTTCAGCCTACTACTTCAAGGAGCTGGCTACTCCAGTACGCAAGTCACTTGGAAACTCAGGTATACAACTGTCACGGGATGCAAAACTTAACAGTCATAGATTTCTTTGAGACATTCTCCTAGAGTTGTGTTTTCTTCTTGTGCATCTTTGATTTTGTTGTTGATTTGAGTGTTGTCTGCGTAGTTGTAGCACGTGAGATTGTACATTTTGAAGATTTAAATTAGCAGAGTCTGGTAGATGTTGAAGTAAAGTGGTGATAGTGAGGATCCTTGTTGTATTCGGCAGTTGTTCACTCGTAGAGCTGATTTGAAGGGCTTTATCCAGACGGTGTCTGTTCTGTTTGCTAGGAATTATTTTATCCAGAGTAGTGCTAAATCCGTTATATCTATTTCTTCTAATCTCTCGATGAGTGTTTTATGGCTTATTTTTTCGAATGCTGCGCACAGGTCAAGTAGAATCAGGGCTGAAGTTGTGTTGGAGTAGCGTTTGTCTTTAGGTCATCCCACCTGTATAGGAGAGCTGTTTCTGTTCATCTTGCGGGTCTGAAGCCGACTTGTGCTTGGTCCAGCAACTGGTGTTTTTCTACGTGCTCTTGAGTTAGTTTGTATACATGGGTTTCTAGGAGTTTTGCCAGGTAGGGGATGTTTGAAGTAGGTCTGTAGTTGCAGAGGTCTTCCATGTCGCCACTTGTGTTCTTAAGGAGTGGTTTAATATATGCTGATTTGAAGGCTTGTGGTACAGTCCCTGTTGCGAGCGACAGGTTCAAGAGATTTCTGATATATTCTAATGGCGTTCCTTGTGTGAGGATTGATTTGTGGATGTCTGGGCAGCAGGGGTCCATGGGCGAGCCTGTTTCCTTGCTATCTTTTACCAGCTTGACGAATGTCTCTATTGATATTTTTGGGAAGTTTTGGAGTTAGGAGTTTGTGGCTCCTTGTTGGGTCTGGTTGGTTGTGTTAGGATTGATCGGTCTGTTTTGTATGATTTGTCAGATGTTAATTTTATTTTTTAAATGGTCTGCTAGGTCGTTGCATAGTTTCTGTGACGTTATCCAAGTGTTGTCGCAACTCGGTGGGTTCCTCATTTCGTTTATGTTGTTGAACGTTTCTTTTTGTGTGTTAGTGGCTTTGTTGATTCTGTCGTCGGTGCCTTTTCTTTGCCTTTTGAATTTCCTTCTTGTACAATCGGATTTGCCTCTGGAGCTGAGTTTTCTTACCTTGGTCATATTCTTTACTCCATTCTAGTTCCAGCTTCTTGTTGTCATTTTCCATGGTGCTTAGTAGTGGAGTGAACCATTTTTCCATTGCAGTTTTTCTTGATGGGGTGTACGGTTTTTACGGGGAGATGCTGTCGATTGTTTCAGTAATCCATTTATGTAGTAGCTCTGTTTTTCGGTCTAGGTCTGCCTTGTCCAGTTTGGTTGCGGATGGTTTTGTGAGCTCAAGTTGTTCTATTGGGTTGCTTGCTTTGATGGCTTTCCAGTTCTTTTTGTGGTGGTTAGGAGTTTGAGGGGCTGGTTGGTTATTTTAGTTGGTAGCGTGATCACAAGTGGAATAATGAGATGGTTGCTCCACAGTTTCTGTATCTTGTATTTGTATTTGTTTATTTATAACGCGCAGACCATTAGGCCCAGGGGCATCAGAGCGCAATTTGTACAACAGTTGCAAGGACAAACATACAGGCAAGGAGGTTACATCACAAGAATTTAAACAATACCAGTAAATAACAATCATATTAATTACATATATTACATAGTTTACAATGCACTAGGATTAACTGAGGAAGTATCCTAGTGTGAGCAAAATCGTTAGCAGAATTAGCAGGCCAGAAATGGAGTCAAAGGGGGCAGGCCAGGGAAAATAAGACCGAGGTGTCGGGCATGTCTTAATGCTGGTCAAAGAGCCAGGATTTGGTTTTAGTCTTGAAGGTGTTGAAGGAATCTTCGGCTCTGATAGTAGCAGGGAGGGTGTTCCAGAGTTTAGAGGCTAGGACAGGGAAGCTGGTGCCTCCCGCTTTCTGAAGCTTAAACCTGGGGATAGTTGGGCAGGGAGTCTGAGTAGTTCTTAGTGGTCGGGTAGTAGAGTGGCGCGAAAGCCGACTACATAGATAGATCGGGGCCTTGTTGGCTAAGCATTTGTGCGTGAGGGCAAGAGTTTTTAGGGAAATTCTCTGCTTCACCGGTAGCCACTTTGGGCTGGTTCTGGCGTCTGAGATGTGATGGTTGCGAGGGATGTTCAGGGCCGCTCGAATGGCATTGTTCTGGGTAGTTTGGAGTTTGGAAAGGTTCTCTTGGCTGGTGCCGAAGTAAAGAGCACTGCAGTAATCAATTTTTGCCATGATAAGTGTTCTGGCTAGTGTAACACTGTTGGGGGTAGTAAGAAATGGTCTGCAGGCAGAAATAAGTTTGCACGTGTAGGCGGAGGTAGACCTAACTGCATTTGTTTGTCTCGATAGGGATAGGGTCGAGTCTAGGTAAAAGCCTAATGTTTTGATGTCTTTCGAGACACGTATGGTATTGCCGTCTATGGTGAACGACTGATAAGACAGCTCGAGTTTGCTCAGGCGTTGTGAGGTACCCAAGATAAGGAGCTCCGTCTTATCGTCGTTCAGACATAGCTGGTGCTGTGCCATCCAAGCTTGGATAACCAGGTAGACGTCATTGAGGGCCTTGGTGTCTGCCAGATAATCACCTGAGATGGGAATGAGTATCTGGGTGTCGTCCGCATAATTGGTGTAGGAGGCACCCAGATAATCAAGCACATCAAAGAGTGGTTTTGTAAAGATATTGTAAAGTGTCGGTGACACACAGGAACCCTGAGGTACGCCGCAATGAATAGGGGAAGGATCCGCCGCTGCAGAGGGTGCAAAGACCCTCATGGATCTGTTGCTCAAGAAGGATTTGATCCAGGCCGCAGCGGACGTAGAGAAGTTAGCAGCCGAGTGGAGGTGTCTGCAAAGGATTTGGTGGTTAACCAAATCAAATGCGGCGGAGAGGTCGAGGAGTAAAAGCATTGCAAGTTTGCCATTGTCCTTTAGTACTTCGATCTGAGTTTTTAGGTCTAGTAGAGCCGTTTCAGTCCCATGTCTGGGCCGAAATCCGGATTGTCGTAGGCCCAACAGATTGTTTGATTCGAGGTAGTTTTGGATCTGCAGGTAAGCTGCGCGGTCCAGTATCTTAAGCAGAAATGGTACTGTAGTGATAGGTCGGAAGTTTGTGGGTATATTTGGGTCTAGAGAAGGTTTTTTTAGTAGCGGGATCACCCAGGCGTCCTTAAGGTTGTCCGGGACAATACCTGTTTTAAAGGAGGAGTTGATGAAGGCTATGATGAATGGAGCTAAATCATGGGCAGAATCCTTAATGATAGGAGCAGGGCACGGGTCACCTTGGCAATTAGACGGTTTAATCCTCAGGATAATGTTTTCTACCTCAGTGACAGTAAGCGGTGAGAAGGTGAAGGGTTTGGTGATAGCAGTGTTGGAGGGGGTGGGCCTGGTAGGGGAGGGCGAGCGGTTCTCGCGCTTCAGGCTGTCTTGCTTTTCTTTGATTTTGGATTGAAGCATAGAGATTTTGTTAAGTAGTGCTGCTTGAATGTTAGCACACCAGTTGCTGTCTTTCGTGCATGTGTCAGGAGGGGAGACTGGGGTTTCGAGCTCTTTTAGGATTCTAAAAAGTTCCTTGGAGTTAGTCAGCTTGTAGGATACGGTTGTTGAGTGATTCTTTTTTAGCAGTGATGATGGCATCTTTATAAATAAGGGAGGCGAGGAGGAAGCCATCTTTGTGTTCATCAGATGGGTGGCTTTTCCAGCGATTTTCCGCACAGCGTTTAGCTTTGCGGAGGATTCTTAGCTGAGGAGTGAACCATGAGTTAAGATGTGCTCGCGGTTTGGCCTTCCTAGGTTTGATTGGTGCTATAGTGTCAATAGCCATGAGCATAGTTTGGTTATAGGTATCTGCTAGGGAGGTGGGATCAGAACAAGAGTTAGTTGCCGCATTAAGGGAAGGGAGTAACAGAGGGAGGAGTTGTTCCATTGTTATATTTTTTTTGTTGCAGGTGGGGAGTGCTGGGGCTATTGGCGTTGGAGCTCGCGGGGTAGCTTCGATGTTAAACATTATGATGTGATGGTCAGACCATAAGCATGGGGAGTTGTTGAGGATCTGGATGTTACAGTTGGTGCCGGCTAACCAATCAATGGTCCTGCCTTTGATATGGGTTGGTTCTTGGATGTACAAGGTAAGGCCTAGGTCTGTGAGAGCATTTTCCAGATCAGTTGCTACAAGATCTTTGGGGTCGCCACGACCTAGATTAAGGTCGCCTAGGATGATTGTTTGCGAGTTGTTTTTCATTTTGTCTAGGAGGAGAGTGGAAATTTCACTGACAAAGGTGGGTGCTGGGCCTGGTGGCCTGTAGATAAGGTGAAGGGTGGCCGTTTGGTTGGGTGTTAGTGCTATTTTGATTGACAACAGTTCAGCTGATTCAAGTTTGGAATCAGCTACCACTCTTAGGTCAAGGGAATTTTTATGGATGAAGGCCACGCCACCACCTCTTGTTTGTGCAGAGGAGCGGTCGCAGCGCGTGATGCCATAGTCAGGTGGTAATGCCAGGGCTAGAGAGGGGCCAGATGCGGCATGTAGCCAGGTTTCGGATATGGCAATGAAGTCAAGGTCTGCAGTGGTGATAAGGTCGGCTATGTCAAGAGCATGTGCTGTGAGAGATCTAGCATTAATGAGGGCGCCCTTGAATACAGGCAGTTCAACCCCTGTGGTCTTGATTTTGCAGGTGGCGGTGGGCGAGGGTGGAATGTGTGGGGCTTGCTTAGGGGTGTTAGTGCGGGAAGGACGTATGCGGAATCTGGTACCTAGTATCTTATTCCGGAGAATGAGGGCAAGGTTGGTTAGGAGTGGGTTTCATGGCAAAGTGTTCTAGCCAGAGAGCTGGGTCATTAAGGTATTGGTTAATCTGGTTGCTCAGGTGGTGAGCGCCTGCGATAGTTGCTGAGGGGCTCGTTATGGGGGTCATAGTCATGGTGGATGAAGCTGGGTGGTGTGGGTTTGGGCAGGCCAAATTATCGATCTCAAGGTTGGGAATGGTTGCTTTCGGTGGTATCGGTGGTGCAGTGGTGATAAGATTTCTGTTGGTGAAAATTGCATCAATTGTGTGTCCTGCTGTGTGTAGCTCCTTTGACCTGTTGTAGTTTCATGGTTGCTAGTTGACTGATTAGTGAACTTTGTGAGGTGGCATGTTTTTCTTCAAACTAGTATGAATTTAATGTTTGTTTTTGGATTTGCATTTTTGATGTTTAGACGTTTGTCTGTTTTTATGTTCAGGTGTTCTTTGAATGCTATTGCAAGGCCTCCTCCTTCTTTTCTTTTTCTGTTTAACTGTAGGCATTTGATGTTCATAGGGAAGTAGCTCTGGAGTGTGATTCTGTAGTTGTCATCCAGCCGTGTTTCTTTGACGAATAGGATGTCGATACCATTGTCGCACAGCTGGTCGACGATCTCTTTTGTGTGTTTTGACATTGATCTTGCATTGATTAGGTTGCAGTGGATTTTTATGGTTTGATTTTGTTTGTGTTTTATTATCTGTGTTGTCTTCTGACTGGTGTTTTGATTTTCTTCCATGTAGCTCTCCGGTTGTGGTGGTACAGTTGTGTTTGTGTCGTCGTCGAATAGCTCTTCCACGTTAAATCTTGGGTTTTTGTTTTCTTCATGCTCCTCTTCTATATCGTGTAGCTGTTGAAGGGGAGTCCTCTTGGTTTTGTGATACATGGGGTTAGGGCGTCAATCGCGTTCTTGTTCCCTCTAGGCTTGTTCTATCTTCTGCGTGGCTGTGTTCTGTTGTCTGTCTTTCTTGATTAGTTTGTTGGGTTGATTTGTTTCTGGTGAGTGGTTGATTGCGAGGTATGGTGTTAGGTATAGAGACTTTGATCTTCTGCCGGCGTTTGTTCTGTTTTCGATCTTGGTTGCAGGGGTGTGTTCTGCAGTTGTGGATCTGTGGTGGTATTCAGTTGGGTTGGGTTGATGATGGCAATACATGGCCATATGAGGACATACCTGGCCCTATGATTCATGTAACTGGGCAAGATGCCTTTTAAATATATGATGACGGCACATGGCATTCTAAGGTGACTTCATGCCTTAACAGAACTCCTTCTCGCTCTGTCCTTCTCTCCATAATGCTCAAAATGTCTGCTTGTTGCTTTCCCTGTGCTGCTTAACCCTTTATTCATTTATGTCTCTAAGTTCCTTCTGCTCTCCATCTGCCTATATTTCTTCCTTCTTATCCCTTGCCCCAACCAAGATTTTTGTTTTGTTTGTGTAGTCTTTACCTAGCCTGGACAGCTGTTGCGTTTATTCTATTTACGCTCTGTGTCATGAAATAACATATTCCCAATGTTATTTACCAATTAATCTGGAATGCATGGTTGCTACTTCCAAAAATGCTTGCTTTTGAAACGTTGAAAACCAATACCTCGTAAAGATGTCCACTTCGTAGGCCTGGTTACATTCAAGTTATTATTTGAAAGGGCCGGTTTGACCAGCAGATGTGTACTCGAGATTGTGCTGGCAGTTTCCATTTTGCTGGATTTTAAACAATGCACACTCTTCTGTAACTCATCAATAGTGCCTCTCTCAATGATTGTTGAGATTTGTTCTTTAACTACGTTGCATTTTATTTTTCAGTGTGTTTACGAAATGAAGGTGAAGGTTTGTTGAACGATTCCAAAGATTTCATGGAAATGTTTAATGCTACCATGCATTGCTTTGAACAAAACCGACTGGTAAGTCCTGATTTTCAAGTGTGAAGTTATTAATGCATAACTTTTATATAGCTGGTTACATGGTCAACTACTTTGACCATGAAAGTCATTTTTCAATTTGCATTTAACTGCTTATCTGTTATACTACTATAGGGGCAAAATTATGCAGTCACAAAAACTATTCATTCCTATTATTTCTCCTTACTATACCAACCAGCGAGCAGGGCGCTATATCCCTTGTTCTGAGGTTGCTAATAAGCGAGCTGGGCGGTACAGCACTAGGGGTGGGAGTAAATTATGAAGCGTGCAGGACAGTATATCCCTGGGATTGACTGAATCAAGAACTATGCTGCATGCTATATCCCAGAGACTGTGTATTAGTTAAAGAACCCTGAGGTAGACCACTATAGGCATCATTTACACCATAATCACAAAGTAAGTAAAAGTGTTGAACTTCACTTTTGACTCATGTCTGATCTGTTGGTTCTTTGACATAGAACTGTAAATGGTAAAAATGAAAGTTAATATCTATGTACAAACCCAAAGCAGTTTATTAGAGTGGAGGCCCTTCTTTATGGTATGCATTCAATAAAATGCAAACTTGGTCACTATGTGTAGGGTGCTTGGAATAAATCAAAAGAATCAAACTGTATATCACAGTAACAAAAATAGACATAGACATTAAAATGCAGATAACTTGGTTAATGCTGCTGACATTATTTTGCCCGCTGTGCTTTACTGTATTCTACTTATGGTGTAAAGCTAGTTTCCAGGCAGTAAGGACTGCCATTAGGCCTTGTTGTAGCAGTTGTTACTTAACTGCCTTCAGCATTCCAGCTCGAGCATGTTGGACTAAATCCATGTGACGCGCATTACCGATCAGTAGTTCTTCTGAACAACGTTGCCCAGCTTTTCCTGGTCCTCATATTCCCGCTGGCGGCGCGTCTGCTGAGGCCAGTTATCGGCGGTTTGCGTCCGGCTTGCTTCTGGTGCACATCTCTCTCTCTACCTAATCACAGGTAAGCATTTTGCTGCTCTGGGCAGTCTGATTCAGAGTACACGCATCCTTCTTTCTGTGCATTACCATGTGCCCTAGACCCAAAGCTACTCCACTTGATACGTAGGATGCCGATGTCACTCCACGAGGAGCATGCCACTCAAAAAACTGCATGCTCGACCCCCACCCCCTGCTGGTATCTCTCCCTAACACACGCTCCCTGATGTCCCACAGTGTTGAGGATCTCCTCACACAGTCCAACTAGGATCTTCTGGCTAAGTGATGCCATTTCCAACAAAGCTACTTTGGCAGTCCCCCCTGGCTAGCTGCTCCTGTGGGCTGACCGCAAAGATTCAAAGGGTGGAGGTGTTGCCCTGCTCCTCAAAGATAAACTCCAATGTCACCTGTTGCCTCATACTCCTATAGATGATTGCAAATCTTTAGTGGCCAAACTAAAAATTGACAACACCACCCTCCCTGTTACCATTATCTATCGACCACCTAAACCTCTTCAACTGTTCGAGGAACAATTGTTACATCTGCTTAATAGAGCCCACAGCAGTAATGCATCAGTTGTTTTATCAGGCACTTTAACCTCTGGGCCAACGTGCCTACAGATAAGGCTGCCCGGTCACTGCTGGCTATACTTGCTGCCATCGGCTTTATCCAACAAGTTAAGGATCCCACTCATATGATATGATATGCTAGTTTATTTATATAGCGCCTATGCACAATGTGTTTGAAAGTGCTTCAAGGCAAGGGAGGGAACAAGGGAAAATAAAATGACATTCTTACAGGCCATGAACAGCAAGGATGTGAAAATAACTATCGTACTCGGCTTAACAACATTTCAGTGTGAGAGCTAAGACCTAGATAAGGAAGGGAGGGGGAGAGTGGGAAGGAAATGGAAACAGACAGGCGACTACCGTACTAGGCTTGACGACATTTCTGGTAGAGCCGGAGAAAAACAAGAGGTGAGGGAGAGGGGTGCAGAAAGGTAGGGGAGGAACAAAACAGGCAACTATCGTACTAGGTCTGACGACATTTCAGATAGTGCTGGGGGAGGATTGGGGGGGAGACAGACGAGGTTGCTATCATACAGAGTAAGTGCATAGAAGAAAGTAAGGGGAGGAGATAGGAAAATGGAGATGGGGAAGGAGGAGAGAACAGAGTTAGCAGTCAAGAGTGGAGAAGCAAGAGGGGAGAGTGAATACAATTGCAGGAGTCAGTAGTAACACATAATGTTGCAAGCCAGGATACAAGATGAAGATGAGAACAGCACGATTCAGGGCCACCATGAGTACAAGATGCAAAGGAAGTCCATCATGTGAGTTGTGAAAGGGTGACGCACTGTGAATGAAAGAAGTCCATAAAAGTCAAATCCAGCATTGGCCACAAGACGGTGATGGTGAAACCAGAATTTAACAGCACAGGCTCCTGCAGAAGTAGGCTGGAGGGAGATGAGGGGGGAGCAGGGTAGAAGAATCAATCAAAACAGGCAACACCTGTGTGTGAGAATGGTGGGGGCACAAGGGAACATCACATGGGGACCAGAGGAGGTGGGGATGGCCTGAGGGGACAGAGGGAGTAACACAAGTTTGTGCATGCTTACCTGCTGTCTGAGCAGCTGGTCGGGCCCTGGGTCCTCCTGGCCCCAACATGTCCAAACAGGAATTGCCCTTTTCTTTGACTACCCTTCACTTCGGACACCCAGGCGAGAGATGCCCTTGATCTAAGAGTTAAGAGCAGGAAGAAAGAGGCAGGGCTAAGAAGGTGGGCGGTGCTTAGACCAGGTGACGTAGATCCACTTGCACCTGCTCCCCATCTGCAAAGGAAAAGAGGCTAGAGGGCTCCTTAAGTAGGGAAAAAGAGCGGCAAGCAGGAAGGCACCAGGTGGGTGGGGCTTAGGTCAGGTGACCTAGATCCACTTGCACCTGCTCCGCATCTGCCTCATATAGTTGGCCATACTCTTGACTGGATATTACTTCACCAAGTGCTCGCTTCTACTCCATCTATAGCCGCTTGTCCTTGATCTGATCATTCCTTGCTCACCCTGTTCATCAATCTGCCTACATTGCCCCCTAGTCGATTCCATTCCTACACAGCTCATTAAGGATAGACATTTTAAAAACATGACTCCCCAAAAAATGTTTGCGGGCTCTAAGTCATAGGTTAGGTGATATACAGAACTATGATAGTTTGCCTGTCCTCTCCGCCCGCATAAAAAAAAAACCTTGATTCTCTCATGGACGTTCTTGCTTCCATTACTACTAGGAGCATTAAGCCCTGAAACCCTTTGCCATCATTGGTTTAATGACGACATCTTTGCTCTCATGCACCAACGGAGAGCAGCAGAACGTGCTTGGAGGAAGCAACCAACACCAGCTCTGCTTGTTCTATCCAAATTGGGAGTAAAAAACGTTAAGGCTGCCTTGACCCTATCCAAATTCTCTTATTATAATAAGAGACTTCTGCAAGCTAAATCAAGTACCAAGGAACTTTTTGCGATCCTTCAGGACTTCAATTGTAATCTGCATGCTAAAGCTAGTCTACCCCAAGATCCTAAAACGTGGTGTATGCAATCAAGTGCCCATGTGGTCTCACATATGTTGGACAAACCAGCTGCAAAGCACGTATTCGCTGGAATGAACACAAGTCCAATGTAAGAACCAACAACCGTCATTCACCCATAGCTAGACATTTTCAAGACTGCAAGCACCAACTCACACAGATATGGTTCCAAATTTTAGAGGTAATCAAAACCAAGTATCTACGAATGAATGCAACTAAAAAACTTGAACAGCGCGAGGCATTTTGGATAGACAGGCTTAAAACTGTTGCACCATTAGGTTTGAATGAAGAGCTTGATTTACACTGTTTTCTATGAACTATTGATGAAGAGAATGTGTAAAAGTGAATAATTGATACAATGTGACATTAGCCCATGAAGGAGGATGAAGTACGTTAGAACACAACATTTTAGTACTCCTCGAAGGAGATTTTTGCAACATGTGATTAATGTTGGGATATGAGCGAACATAATGTGCCATAGATATTGTATGTGCCTTTAGAACACACAACTTTAGCACTCCTAGAAGAAACAGACTTGTGCAATATGTGATTAATGTTGGGAAATGAACGAGCATAATTTGGCAAGGATATTGTATGTGCTTTTGGAATACGCAACTGCAACACCCCGAGAAAAGAGACTTGTGCAAAATGTGACTAATGTTGGGGAAGGAATGAGCATAATTTGCCATAGATATTGTAGGTGCCACAAGTATTTATTCATTGCAATCTAATATACAATATTGGCCATAGATTTTGCATGTGCCACAAGTATTAATCCACTGCATAAGATAGTTTAATATCCAAACGGAGTCAGAACCTCATCACAAAGCTACACATAACACCAAGCATTAGGGTGAAATCTTGACAGGAAACAGATAACACGCATATACATATCAGTGAGTGATACATTATAGAATACAACATGTATTGAATGCGATGCACCGTGACAACATGACCCAACAATATGCGGTAAAACTGCACAATCATCACACATAAAGGGAAAATGTATTGGCGTTAACAGAATATCCGCTATCATCATAGACCTACGTTGACAGGAACCACTGAGCCAGCGTTTCCGATAGAACTACAACTCCCGACCTGAAGGTGAGAAATGATAGGTCACGTCACCACGTACAAGCGCAGTGATGTAGGATATTTAGACCCCGGTCGAGGGTCGCAGCCTCCTATTGCCAGGGGGAACACCAGTTACCCTGGACACCACGACGCTGCAGACCACCGGAGCCAACTCCCACTTTAAACCCACCCTATGTAAGTACTGCACGATATTTTTACGAATTGATGACGAACATTCCCAGTCCCTAAATTCGTAACTAAAACACAGTTCACTTTCCATCAAGTCACAGCAGGTATTATGGAAGAGCACACGCTTACACCATTGAAGCTAATTCAAAGCAAGCAATACGAACATCCTACATGGTTAAGCATATATAATCTTAGCACATGGAAATTAGTTGCTACTTCATTAGGACTAACAAGTCAAGTAGGATTTTTAAGCATGGTCATTTGGTTTCTTCACAGGAGACTACCCTGCATATAGATACACTAACCACATGTAGGAGCACAATTGTGAACTACAACCAAATATGATGATTGGGAATATAATTAAAGAGTGCAAGACAACATTGATTTGCACCAACAAACACATTTGCACTGAACTGGCGTTGTAAAATTGTTAAAACCAGTAGAGTGCACCATTTGTTGGCAGGTATGTGTCTCTTCATTCTGTACAAGATTATGAAATGTGCTATACTATGTTTGTTTGAATTTCAAGATATTAGGGGTGAAGTTAACCCCATTCTGTTAATGTTTTTTCAGAGCCCGCCCTGAAGAAGGACATAGTCCGAAATGCATCGGCAAGGGCCTCTGCTAGTTAAATGATTGAACACTATGATCTGGAAAATAAATTACAAAGTGATTTAACTTGAAGTACAGCGTTTGTCTGTCCATTTTCCTTGTTGATTGACTGCATAACTAGTACCACAAATTTGATCTGTTTATAACACCAACTCTGAAGTAGTATTAACTACAAAAGAGGCGCCTCCAAATTCAGTGGATTTTCCACTGAGCAATTGCTTCCTGTTCTTTTTTCTGTGACATTGTGTACGTCACAGTTATTGGATGATGCCTTGAACTTCACTATCAAGAGATAATTTACTTGGAACAAATTACTCGAAAATAAGCGGTGCCCGCCTCACACAAGACTTGTCCACCCCAAGATCCTAAACATCCATGACACCTTCACAGCCAAAGTTGCGTCTCATCTGCAGGCTAGCATCTCTCACAATGCTCCTACTTCTGCACCCCCACCTATTTTGTCCCCATCAAGTACAGCACCCACAGGTCACCATATCATATCCAAGTCTACGTTGTCATTCACGCCCTGCATGGTGGTGGATATTAGTTAGATCATTCTGGATATGATTCCAATCACCTGTAAGGGTGATGCCTGTCCTTCCAGGCTGCTGGTCGGCTGCCTTGACACCATCAGCCCTTGGGTCACCAAGCTTATTAAACAAATCATTTTTAGATTTTTAAGAAGCCTGGATCACTACTCTTCTTAAAGACATTGACCCTCTCCAGCCCAAGCACTACCAGCCTATTACCAACATCCTGTTTCTCCTTAAGGTAATGGATCAGGTAGCAGATCTCCAGCTGCAGAGATTCATCAAGGAAAATGCCATTTTAGGACCATGTCAATCCGGCTTCTGTGCTCGACATGGCACCGAGACTGCCACGCTCAAACTGAAGTCTAATCTGTCGACCATCATTGATTGTGGTTATCCAGCGCTCCTTATGCTACTCTATCTGTCAGCTGCTTTTGACTTGGTGGCTGCCAGGCTGCAATCACTGGTGGGTTGCTATAGCATCGAAACACAATAGCTTCTCTCCTTTCTGGGTCCCCGCAATGCCAGGGTCACCATTCACAATGCCTGCTCTTCCAGTATTCTACTCACGCAGGATGTCCCTCAGGGCTCATCGCTCTCACCCATGCTTTTTAATATGTATATTCTCCCTCTTCTTATGATGCTTGACGACCTGGGTGTTGGTATACAGATTATGCCGATGACACCCAGGTCATCCTTGAATTATCAGGCACAAATGCTCAGGATGCCAAGGCCATCAATTCCATCTGCGACACCATTCATTCTTGGATGGTGGCGAACTCCATGGCTCTTAAAGTAGATAAAACGGAGATTCTCATTACGGCTTTTAATCACATGCTCAGAAACCTCTCCCCGGAGTATGCCAATTTTTCCATTGCAAATGTTACCATCCCTGTGGCCAAGAGCGTCAAAATGCTTGGCGTTACGCTCGACTCGGAGCTCACCATGAGGCAGCATGTAGATAACACCATTGCCTTTTGTGGCCTGATCAAAAGCTAGGTTATCTTCGCCCCTTTCTCTCTGTGGAAAACATTTCCATTTTATCCTCCGCCTTGGTCAATTTGAGGATGGACTATTCTTCTCCGACCACTGATTCCAATCTTGCAGCCCTTCAGGTCACACAAAAAGGTGCGGTTAGAGCAGTGCTAGGTATCCCCAGACGGTATTCTATCACCAAAGCCAGAAGAAACCTGCACTGGCTGCCCTGTTAAGCATTGTGTCTCCTTTAAGATCCTGACACTCCCCTTCAAGTGTCTCACCCTCGCTGTGCCTGTCTATTTATCAGAGCGCATCAAGCGTTATGTGCCATCACAATCCCGTACGTCACTTGACCAGGCCAAACTCAATCAGCCCAGATTTCGCCTAGCCAGATTTGGGGAAGACAATCTTTGATGAGTTGGCCCCAGCCACCTGGAATCCCATCCCCTTGGATCTGAAAATGACTACGTCCCTTGTGGACTAAAAAGAGGCTGAAAACCTCTCTCTTTAGGGCTCCATCGATTTTAGTTTCACTGTATCTGACGCTGTCTCACTGTTTCTGCTCTCTGTTCACTGTTTGTTTTATATGTGCGCCTTGAGGCCCTTGGGCCATATGGCGTGTAACTAAGAATTAAATAAATAATATAGCAGTAAGCCCCGCGTTCTAAGGTGGGCTTGGGCGGTTATGTCCCGTTAGCATGAGCCAAGTTAGTTGTTGTGCCCATCCATCAAAGAGAAAATCAGGCCGAATCGTTATGGTCAAAATGGTGACGCAAGAGGGGCTCATGAGCAAATCCCTTCTCACTTACCATGGCAGGTTCTTGATGGGAGGAGAGTGTAGCAAGTTGTGTGCGAGTCACTACAGAGGTAAGTAAGGGTGAGGTGAGGTATGCTGGCAGACAGCCAGTGAATGGCAAATGCAGTGCGATTCGAGTAGGTAGCACAGTGTGTCATGGAATGCAGGCTTGTACCAGAGGATTCAGCTCAGTGTTCCAGGATGCTGGTTGACTGGCACTCCTGCCCCAGGTGCTAATAAAGAAAATTAATCTGCAGTAACCTGAACCGCCCCAGTCTGCCATACATACCTCCTGGTAATCTGCCAAAATACACTTTACATAGCCATAGTAGGAAAGAAAATCCTTGAGATTTGTATGTTTGCAAACCCATAACAATACTGACATATTTAGGAAACCTGTGGGTTACAAACCTGTACAGAAAGCCATCAAAGAAGGGGCTATTCTCAGAAAGGCTATAGAAATCCATACCCTTGGATTGCATTCGAAGTGACTTGATCGAGAGTACAATCCTTTTTGCTCTCAGAATATCAAGCTTTGCTGGGAACTTGCTCCAAATAAGTCAAGTATCGTCTATAGTTTGGCTTCATTGTGCATAGACTTCTAGAAGAGAAAAAAGCTTCATAGACACATTGCTTCCCTTTTGGGGTTAGTATTCAATGTAGTCGGGGGAAATATGAGACATTCTCACTCTTGCAACTAATCTTACTGCACCATGAAAGTGATTTGCATGGCCGCTACACGCATGCTGACATTTCCAGCAGGATAACCCTAGTAACTGTACTTCTGACTGATCGGAAGAGTTGTATTGCCAAGTATTGACTTATTCGCCTGAGGAGGGTCCTCTTTTCCTGGCAATGTTTTTTGTTTTTTTAATGTGCTTACTCAGTGATAACTTACTATCAAGCAGAAAGACGAAGTATCACCTAATTTGAAAGAGTCAAGAGAGATGCCATATTTTGCCATAATAGGCATTCAAGATTGAACCGTGACATTGGGCACTTTCAGGGGCGGGAAAAATGAAGAACAATTCAAATTTCAAATTTGATGCTATTATCCAGGAATCCAACTTCTAAAGCCATACAGTCAGAAATAATTTGTGTCTGCCTCATGGTCCATCATATCAAAGGCAGGTGAGTGGTCGAACAGCATGACCAGAACATGTTGATAAATAATTGGAATATGTTAAATCAACGAGATCCTGGGATCCACTCACACGTTTCCTTTAAAGTTATGTTAGTGAGGACTGTGATGCAGTCCCATGTTTAAGGATCGTGGGTGGAGCTGAGGTGACCAGTGGGGCCAGTGATTGATACAAAGTCTGTGTGGTAGGCTCTGGAGTGCGTGGTAGATTCTCCAGGCACCCCAGTCCAGTCCTATTCTTGTCTGTATACACCACAATACTTGCCAGAAGCAAACCTAAATACAGAAGGAGAACCATTTCAGGCAGTACACAGACCCAATACTTTGGGCTTCCTTGAAGCAAATTCTCCCCTTTAGGGTAGTTGGTTTGTTCAAAGGGTCAAGCACATGAGTCTTGATCAGAGTGATGTTTCTGGCGCATTGCCTGTTAAACTTTTCAGTGGCCACGCGATTATGGTGAATACAATATAATACTAAATATTGAAGGTAGAAAGAATGGCAGCAGTCTGCGGTCTGGATCAAAGATGGCTCTTAAGGCAGGAATACACTTGGCTGGCACGGTCGATAGGTGGACCATCTGCCTATTAGTTGAAGTAGTCCAAAATGCCTGGGCCCAATCTTCAGGCTATTTTTCATATTTATCACACCTGAAGGCCTTCACACCATTAGCGCTGCCTGTGCCAAAGGGAAGTTAATTTAAACACATAAAGGGGAAATGTGTGAGTGTTGGTTGTGTGGAGAAGGTATGATTTATATACAATGTTTTGTAGCCATCTGAGCGTGGCTAACTTAAATTCAAATTGCATTTCATGCACTCTTACTTGAATAAGTTAGCATGTGTTTAGGAAAGAACAAGCTAATGGCTCAGAATAAGGTTAGCAGATAAATCAAGAATTTGATGCCATTTAGCATAAATGATTGAAATAAAAAACTGGTGTTACAGACAATATGAATATTTGGGGCTGACGTATTTCAGTTGGTTTGCGCTTCTTCAGGGCCCTTCATGCTTGTGAATTGTACTTTGTCTTTAAATCTTAACTTTTATGTAATGTAAGTTAGTAAAGTGCAAATGGATACAAAGCAACATTGTATCTAATCATTACTTCTATAAAAAATGTACGGTGTATAAATGTGACTGTTTTTTCTATGCTGTTGGCTACATATTACATTCATTATACCACCGCTGAGCCTACCCCCGTCATATATGCCATTTTGTGCAAATAGTGTGGAGAAGGTATTTCAAACTAGGTAGTGGGTCAGAGTAGAAGAATTGGTGGTGGAGAGGTGGGGCTAGTGAATCGCAAAAAGAGAATTGTAGAGGGGAAAAATGGAGTAGCAGGATACCACAAGAACCAAGGAGGAGGAAAGGGGAGAAGTGACAAGGAGACAGAGGGAACATGATCATAGACTGAAATTAAGGTTGCACTAGTGAAGGGGGAAGGAACCAAAGGCAGGGAGAAGAAAAGCGGAGTGGAGGTGTAAAGAGGACTGAGTGTAAGTAGAAAAGAAACCGGGAAAGGGAAGGAGGAGGAAATGCAGATGAGAAGGAAGACAGTAATGTTGAGAATAGGTGCAGTGAATAAATGTGCTTTGTGTTGGGCAACAAAGGGGCAATGGAGAAGGAATAAAGAAGGAAAATATTTGAGAGCGAGGAAGATAAAAGGAGTAAGGAAGAAAAATGAAGGAGACGAAAAGCTTGAAGGGACATTTCCCCAGAGGTTTTTCCATAACTTATCATCTAGTGGGGTTACGTTCTTGGCCGTCAACTGAAGGCCTGGAAATCGCAGCAGACTAACCTGGTCCCAACCGATGGGGAATGTGGGGGAAAGAAGACATCTCCCAGAGTTCAGCGTTTGCAAGCTGATGTCCAACCCTTGTCAAGGCGACCCAAGGCATAAGGGGTAGTCGTGCAAGGTTTGTGTGAACAGTCCAGGGGGAACAATGCATCTTCTCGACCAAGCCTGAAAGACTCTGTAGAAATGCCAAGAAAGTACTACAGTATTTAAAACCCCAGAAACTGTGAGGGTTCGCCTCAGAGAGGGCAGATTTACCAGAAACAGGCTAGAAGGAAAGACTAAGGAGCATTGTCCTAAGACAATTTGTTTTAGTTGCAGCTGCTTATGAGTTCTTCTCCTGTAATCTCGGGTAAACCTAATTCTGTGGAGTTTTATATCTTCAAGTTGTCCGATTCTCTCCCACCGTCCATGACATGACCCAAAAGTACACAATCTCAGCTTTTGATTCCATTAAGCTTTTAAGTGTCTAGTTAAGAGCATTACACATTTGATGGAATGGAGCGAAAGCCATGAGTGTGCTTATCTGTCTAATATGATCTCACCAAGCAAAAGATGTATCTCAGTGGCAAGTAGGTAATCTTGCAGAATTGTGCCCTTGCCGGTAAACATAGCTGTGGGCATGTCCTTGAACTGCAACACCAGAGCGATCCTGCGACCTACAGCAATCTGCCTTCGGGTGGATTGTGGTGCAGAGTTTGGTGCCAGCGATCCACTGAGCTTTTAGTGGTGGGCTCTACCTTTGACATTGTGGACCTGGGGAACAGTGGTCTGATGAAGCAGCAAGCTCATAGCTGCTGTTTGGGGCTTTTGCAGAGTAGTTGGAAGGTGCTCTCCACTTCTTTACTTGGGTTCCACTGGACAGTGCTGGTTCTGGCTTCTGAGAGGGTTTGGGAGCTCAAGATTAATTTACTGGTGTTGTAATGCAGATGCACTCATACAAATATTGCTGGAGTTAGTAGATGTAGCAAACTAGTTGTAGGTTATTCTTCAAATTTCTTTATAGTTACATTGCAGTGGATCAGGTCTTATCTTTAAGATCAAAAAGACAACACCCACCGGAAATCCATTCCCCAACCTTATAGGATCACCTGACACTGGAACATAAACATCTGACACGCCCATGGTCCCATATACCATCCCATTTGTGTCATTCACAGTCATTTGTGTATTAATTCACTCAGGATATAAACACTGGTGATAAAACTGCAGCACGCCCAGCTTGTTGAGTGAACTCTGCTACATCCGATTGATAAACAAACAACTGGCTGCCATGCTCAGTGGTTCAAAAGTTTCTTTTGCACAAACAAAAACCTATGGGATTAGGTTAAATTGAGGCCACTTAATTAGAAATCTACAAAACATACAAAGTCAGACATCTCTACAAAACTGTTGTACTCTGTCCTTCTCTCTCTCTCTTCGACTTATCCTTCCTGGTGTTAAAAAGTCTGTCATTCTTTGGGGCTTTAAGTGCTTCTTTCTTGCCCATTGAAGTTGCTTGCTTGGCTAAAGGCATACATTATTTTTCAAAAATCGATTAGCAGAGTTTGCTAATTAAATGTTCTTGATTTTGCAAACAAACCCATTTGATTAGCAATGTTGTACTAATATGTTCTAGTGCCATCTGATAATTGTACTTTAGATATAAAATGAGCAACAATACAGCAGTTTTGTGTACTGCTGGATAAAGACATTAGTGACATGAGTGTCACACCATGCAAATTCTTGAAAATTCCACTCGTCCTATGAGACATTTAGACCCATGCAACGATTGAGAGCAAATTTAAAGGCATTTTCTGTAAAATGGTCCATGTCACCAAAACCCACACTGCTGCCACATAGCGGCTAGCCATGCCCAGTAAAAACGTTTATTTGACATTTACTGCAACGTCCCCCGACAAATAGTACTAGCCCTTCTTAAAATCTACTTGACTACGTGAGTGGACACTTGCACGCCCTGCATGAGTGTCTGTAAAATGTAAAAGATTAGCTGCATGAATAGACACAAATAGATCTGATAAAAAGGCTCTGAAAACAGTTTGTCCAGCTCTCTCCAGCAGGTGCTAATATAGAATGCAATCGTAATCATAGAGCAAAGCGAGATCTGGAAGCTTACTACAGTGTATGGTAGTGTTGTAGATCTATAGATGTACAGACTGGATAGAATTATTAATCACTATTTTGCCTAAACCTCTAGTCCGCTTTGGCTATTCATTATGTAAGAGAAAGTAAGAAAGTAAGAGAATATGCAGTATGTGTGGCGTAGCAGGCAGAGAACTGGGCAAACTAGGTGGAATGGTGTCATTTGCGGCCATCTCACTTTCAGGGTACCCGGTATAAAGCAACAGGGTGATAAGATATAATGTCAAGGAGTATTGGATTAGCTGATGGGTTGAGCACCAGTTGCAAGGTGTATGTAACCAGCAGGTCACAGAACAAGATTTGCCATCAAAAGCATTTCGTGTGATCATGTTTGTTTTTAATAGTGCCCACTCGTGAACATGCCACTTCTCCAAGAAAATGAAATATAGTTATATGATATGGCATTTGTAACACGCCTATACACAAGTTGACATTGAAATTTAGATACACTAACCTACACTTTACTCTAAAGCATGGAAACAATGCAGTGTTTTAAGTTATCGTTACTGTAATTATGCATTATGTAGTTGTAGTATCTTGGATGAATGAGAATATCTGTGTGTGCAAGCTAGGCCTCCTAGAATTTTGGGTGGAATTTGGAGCTTTGGAGGCCTGGGGGTTCTCAAGTTGATGGTCGGGGACTGGGAATATGGAAAGGGATCAGGGCAGATGCTAAAGACCTTCTCTCCCACCTATAATCTGTAACTATGAAACTAAGACGAATAAAGCATCTTGTCTGTTTATAACTCACCTGGGTCAGCCTGGTTCCTGCTCCTGTCATTCTTGATCTAGGGTACATCATTATGGCGATGTAAGATACTTCAGTAACAAATTACATTTTTAGAAATTGAAAGACATGACTGTATCAGGGTCAGATTGGCACCCTGGCCTTTCGTCCCTGGGGAGTGGGGGTCAGTTTCTGGCCGGTTTGGAAGAAAAATAATCTTTTTTTCACTTTTTTTTTCTTTCACATTTCTTTTTTTCTTTTCAAAAAGCCTTTCATCCTTCTTGGGTCGATAAATGAGTACCAACACAGGTTGGGTGATATTGTATGCATATTTGTTCTATAAAAAAGAGCTTAAGCAAAAGTGCTATACAATAACATATTATCATTTGTCCTTGACGTCTACTTGGATTCACAGTAATTTAGTGTACTTAGGAACAATGCTATTTGATGCCACTTCCTGTTTTGTCAAGAGGTGAACGGTCGTGTTTCATCGCTTCCCGGGATGTCACTTTGGGGTGGGGTCAAATGATATCACTTCCGGTGATGCCATCGGAGGTCAAGGGTCGTGAGGTGAGGGGTGGGCCACTTTTTTGAAGCAAGGGGTGGGCCACTTCTTTTTTGGGTGACCAGGCCTATTTCCTGTCCCAGTCCGACCCTGGACTGTATTTAAAAGAAAAAAAAAACAGTTAACACATCCTGGTCTTTGGCAGACAGGACACAGTTAGCTTAATAAAAGTATTATTCGAAGGGATTGTGTCCTCCGACGTATTCCTCATCTTAGATATCTCCTTCCAGCTCTGCTGGCCTCGGAAAAATTTTTCTCTAGAGGGCGCTGCGTGTCGACGTCCCTCGACAGCCGCCGTGTCGACGTCATCCTGCCTATAAAGGCCGCGCGCAGCGTCTGTTGCTCAGTTCCGTTTTTCCGCGCTTACTCAGTGCCTCGGAATACCGTTGCTCAGTTCTTGTCAGATTAATCCTATTTACCTCGAGTTATTCGATCCATACTCGATGGCTTCCTCGTCGGAACCGACAACTCCTCGATCCGGCTTCAAAAAATGCCGAGATTGTGGAAAAAAGATGTCACTGACTGACCCTTACAGAGTTTGTCTGTGGTGTTTGGGAGCTGAACACCATTGTTCAGAGTGCGAGGACTGTATGTCCATGACAGCTAAGGCCCTGAAGGAGCGTAGGGGGAAGCTGGAGAAAGGTAAGACTTTCAAAGCTTCTTCTTTGTCGACGAAGTCGAGACACTCGTCTCCTCGTCACCATTCGCGCTCCAGGTCTCGGAGTGGGTCCCATCACTCCTCGAGATCGAAGCACTCGAAGAGGAGACGTCGAAGATCCCCTTCTCCGTCTTCCTCTTCCTCTGTTTCGCCAAAAAGAATCCCTTGCCCCACGAAACATAGTTCCCGGGCTGAATGGGAGGAATTCCGCAAAAATATGATGAGCATCTTCGAGAAAGCGGCCTCGACCCCCTCGAAAACTGCCGAGAGCGATGCTCTGGTCGAAAAACCCGAAGGTCAAAAATGCCGCGAGTCGCAGTACCCGGCGAAGGAAACCTCTCGAGCGCGTCTCGAATCCTCGAGTAGGACTATGACCTCCAAACCTTCCTCGAAGGTTCCGTCGACGCCGTCGATGAGGGTTCCGTCGAGGTCGATGTCTTCGACGCCGTTGTCAAAGGGACCTTCGACACACGAGTCTGTCGACTCGACGCCAGCGTCGACACCGGTGTCGACGCCAAGAAAAGTCACGGTTACGACACACCCAGTGTATATCCCCAGGTCCTCGACGTCGATGGCTTCGAGATCGTCAAGTAGAATCCCAATTCTGTCGAGGTCTTCGAGGCCTCTGCCTTTGTTTTCGACGCCACGCTCGAAGCCTTCGACGACATCGACGTTTTCGAGGCCGATTATGACAAGTTCGGCACCCTCAGCCTTGGAAATGGGGTTTACACCTTTTATGAGTTCAGAACAATTGAGGACTATGTCCTCAATATTGGAAGAGTGTGAATTGTCTGAACAGGAAGACACATTTGAGCTGCAGGGACCTGTAACCCCAATTAGAGAGGAATTTTCCTCTGAAGAACGCAGGTTAAAGGATCTTCATGATTCCTTACATGAGGCAAGTGGGTTAGACACCTCCCCTGAGGTGGAGTTTGCTAGACCAGACCCGGGGGAACATGCTGAAACCCCCTATAGAGCCTTAATGGCCAGGATCACAGAGTTTATGGGGTGGTCTGCACCTTCACAATCTTTCCAACAAGATGACCTCACGGATATTCTTGACAAAGGCCCACAGGAGGATCCTGTGGTGCCTTTTCATAAAGCTCTTCAGAGGAAGATCATGACAAACTGGGGAAACCCCAGATGTCGTACCAGCAAAAAATAAAAAACTGTCTACAAAGTACAGGGTATCCTCTACAGACCCAGAGTTTTTTTCTAAACACCCATCCCCAGAAAGTCTGGTGGTACAGGCAGCATCCTCTACCGATGTCAAGACGGCTTATCCTACCGTCCCACAGGACAGGGACGATAAAAAATATGATGCTGTGGCAAAGAAAGTCTTTTCAGCATGTAGCATGGCGTTAAAATCTGTGAATGCTACTTGCACCCTTGCTAGGTTCAGCCATACACTTTGGGAGTGTGCTTCTACAGCGGCTGACTGCATCCCGGAGGGAGAAGAAAGGGATGCGTTCCTGAATATTATACAGGACGGTAAAGACGCTATGTGCGAATCCCTCCAGACGGGCATTGATTCGGCTGACAGTATCAATGGCAGCAAGTACATCAACCAGGAGATTCGCTTGGTTGAGAAAGTCTGGTTTTGCTCCAGATGTGCAAGCCAGGCTCTTGAACATGCCATTCGATGGCTCTTCTTTGTTCGGGAAAAAGGCGGATGACAGTTTAGAGAAACTGCAAACTTCAAAAGCAGCAGCAAAATCCCTAGGAGCTGCAATCCGTCAGACTCCTTTTCGTCCCACAGGAACCTCTGCGAGGGTCAAGTCCTTTCGCTTCTACTCCGCATTCGGAAGAGGTAGAGGACGACCGGCTCAAAGGGGACAAAGAAGAACTACCCGAGGTGGACGGGGTAGATATTCAAAAGCCGCAGCAACAGCAGGTGCCTCTACCATCTGCATCAGCCGCCCCAAAACCACTCTGAGGACTTCCCTCACAGGACACCTGTAGGAGGCAGATTGACTCAACATCTGGTGGTATGGCAGGCTATCACGTCAGATGCTTGGGCATTGGAAACAGTTGCCCAAGGTTACTGCCTGCCTTTCCTACGTATACCTCAGAGTCATCCACCGGGGATCAGCTCTCAGAAAGCTCCAGATCCGCTCCTTTTGCAGGAAATTTTGGACCTGCTAGAGAAAGGTGCCATAGAACCGGTACCTGTAGCGGAGAGGAACAAGGGCTGGTACTCCCCTTACTTTCTCATTCCGAAGAAAGACGGAGGACTGAGACCCATCTTGGACTTGCGAGAATTGAACAAATTCCTCAGGAAAGACAAATTCAAGATGGTCACTCTTTCTCAGATCCTCCAGGCCCTTCAGTTCCAGGACTGGTTGGTATCTCTGGACCTTCAGGACGCTTATTTCCATGTGCCTATCCATCTCAAACACAGGAAATACCTGAGGTTCGCAATTGGCAACTCTCACTATCAATTTCGAGTGCTGCCATTTGGGCTGACCTCCACCCCGAGGGTCTTCACCAAGTTAATGTCGGTAGTGGCGGCAAGTCTAAGGAGGGAAGGGATTCACGTCTACCCCTACCTGGACGATTGGTTGATCAGGGCTGTTTCTTCGGAACAAGCTCAGATCCAGCTAAATCACGTGTGCCACTTCCTTCACAGACTGGGCTTCTCCCTCAATCTAAAGAAGTCACAAATGATACCATCGCAGAGACTCCAGTTCATAGGAGCGATCCTGGACACTTCCCTGGGAAAAGCCTCGCCACCAGAGGTGAGGGCTCAAGATATTCTACAGATGGTTACCAAGTTCCAACATGCCCAACGTCTCCCAGCCTTTGACTTTTTGAGGTTGCTAGGCCTCATGGCATCCTGCATTTTCCTAGTGCCAGAGGCTCGCCTGAGAATGAGATCCCTCCAGTGAGCACTGAGGACTTAGTGGTCACAATTCTCAGGGAGAATGACAGATCTTCTTCAGGTTCCCGACAGAGTAGCTCGAGACCTTCAGTGGTGGGCCTGTCAGGAGGACATTCTGAAAGGAGAACAGTTTTGGCAACCCTGGCCGGAAATAACGGTAGTCACGGATGCCTCACTCACGGGGTGGGGAGCCCACGCCAACGACTTGACCATCAGCGGTCGTTGGTCTCCATCGGAGTCCAGACTACATAACAACCTGTTAGAGCTGAGAGCCATCAGACTTGCGCTGAAGGCGTTCCTGCCAGCTGTACAAGGGAAGAACGTCCTGAAATTACGGACAACACGGTGGCCATGCATTACCTCAACAAAAGAGGAGGCGTAGGATCACTACTCCTGTGCAGAGAGGCGATGCAGCTCTGGTTTTGGGCAATCCAAGAAGGAATCTCTCTATCGGCAGTTCACCTAGCCAGAGAGAAGAACTTGACAGCGGACGCTCTGAGCAGGCAGAGCACAGTCTCCCACGAGTGGGAGCTAGCTCAGGAAGTCCTTCAAGAGATCTTCCCCCTTTGGGGAACCCCTCAGGTAGATCTGTTCGCCACCAGCCTAAACAGGAAATGCGACCTGTTCTGCTCAAGGGAATTTCCCCCGAGAGGAGCTCTGGGAGACGCGTTCATAGTGGACTGGGAGTTTCCGCTTCTGTACGCGTTCCCACCGGTCCCTGTCATTCCTCAAATGATCAGGAGGTTGAGAAGATTCCGGAGAACCATGATCCTAATTGCCCCGGTTTGGGCCAGGAGAACGTGGTACCCGGACCTTCTAGACTTGTCCACCTGCCCTCCAATTCGACTTCCACTCAGAGAGAACCTACTCTCACAGAAGGGAGGTCAGGTTCTCCATCCAGACATCCAAACCCTCAACCTTCACGCTTGGCTTCTGAAAGGCTGAGGTACAAGGATTGGGACCTCCCTGATGATGTTATGGAGGTGTTGCTTTCGGCAAGGAGGCCAGCAACAAAGTCTTTATACCGCTGCCGTTGGAACAGATTTTGCAGCTGGTGTAGAGAACAGAATATTGACCCTTTTTCATGTGGTACACCAATGGTTTTGTCCTTCCTACTATATTTGGCAAATTCAGGCCTTCAAGTTGGCACCATTAAGGGCTATCTCGCAGCGCTATCCATCTTTAAGCGCACTGCGGAAGAACCATCCTATTTCAAATTACCCTTGGTAATACAGTTTCTAAAGGGGTTAACCAATGTTTATCCCCCAAGACCATTCCAAGTTCCCCTATGGGATTTAAACTTAGTACTAACTTTCCTGATGGGCACACCTTTCGAACCACTCCATTCTTGTTCGTTAAGATTCCTTACCCTTAAAACTGTTTTATTAATAGCACTTACATCTGCTAGAAGGGTGAGCGAATTACAAGCTCTTTCTTGTAAACCCCCTCACACAATATTTCACAAAGACAAAGTTGTCCTGCAAGTGAAGCCTAATTTCCTCCCAAAGGTGGTTTCAGAATTCCATATCACTCAGAAGATTACCCTACCATCTTTCTATCCTCCTCCTCACCCGGGGAAAGAGGAAGAGAGGTTACACAGGCTAGACCCTAGAAGGGCTTTAAGTTTTTACATCAGTAGACTAGCCAGGATAAGACAGGCAGACCAGCTGTTTGTAGGTTACGCAGGTCACAAGCTGGGGTTACCAATAAGTAAGCAGACCATTTCCAGATGGATCATTCTAGCCATTCTGGAATGTTATAAACTGGCAGGGAAAGAGCCCCCTCAAAACCTTAGGGCTCATTCGACCAGAGGTATTGCAGCTTCATCGGCCCTCAAAAGAGGCGTGCCGGTTAAAGACATCTGTGCGGCCGCTACATGGTCGTCTGTCCATACCTTTACACGTTTTTACAATTTGGATTCCTCCTCCAGTCAAGAGACCAGGTTTGGAAGGGCTGTACTGCATTCTATTCATCAATAGAAGACAGCGTGAAGTCAGTACTCCCTCCTCCAATAATAGAATACTGCTATGGGAGCCTATCTAAGATGAGGAATACGTCGGAGGACACAATCCCTTCGAAGAACAAGTTACTTCTTACCTTGTAACGTTCTTTCGACGGGATGTTCCTCCGACGTATTCCTCATCGGCCCTCCCATCCATCCCCGCAGTTCTACTTCCCGTGTTGTTGCAGCTTACGCTCCGTCAGGGTGATTAGTCTAGTCCAGAAAGTATTATTGTGGGCTACAAAACGGAACTGAGCAACGGACGCTGCGCGCTGCCTTTATAGGCAGGATGACGTCGACGTCGATACGGCAGCTGTCGAGGGACATCGACTCGGAGGACGTCGACGCGCAGCGCCCTCTAGAGAAAAAAATTTCCGAGGCCAGCAGAGCTGGAAGGAGATATCTAAGATGAGGAATACGTCGGAGGAACATCCTGTCGAAAGAACGTTACAAGGTAAGAAGTAACTTGTTCTTCTGATTACTTCTGGTTTGCAATTATATGAAAACAAATTCTTACTAAGCACCCTCACACAGGCATTTGGCATAAAAGAGGGGAGGAGAGGATTACTGCCACACGCTCTCTCCATTAGCACCTTTGAACTTGCAGTGAACAGAGAAGAGGACAGAGAGAGCCCTGAAGGTAAGAGTAATGCAGGGTGAGCTGTGCTTTCATTGAACAGGGTAATTCAAAAAGCTAGCTTTGCTACACAAGTGCCAATTTAATTAGCAAACCTACAGAATTGCATGGCAAATATGCTACGCGACACTGCTTATTTTATTCCTTGTTGGCTATTGTAGATTTTGTCAAGATTTTGTACTTCTCTTCTGGTAAAACTGCTACCATCACCCCAAGTACTTTGGGTTGTCTTGATTTGGACTAGGTGTCAGGCGCTTTAAAATGTTCGCAAGATTCTGTTGGGCTGTGGGCTTGTCAGGTTCTATCGCTTTGTAGGCTGTCAAACCTACTTGGGTAATTCTCCTCAACCAGGCTAGGAGTCTCTTCAGGACCCTTGGTTTGTATCAGCCTTTTTTCTTGTTTCCCATCTTGTTGATAGTGTGTATGTATAGGTAGGTGAAAGTACTGCGCCTATGCTCTATTTCTATAAAAAATCAACCATTACATTGTGTTCACGTTTTGGTTTATTTCAAAGTGCTTGGTGTGTAGTGTGTTTCAAGGCGTGCCAACATTCTCCAATTGGTGGCATGTGCACATGGTTAGCTCGTACCTGGGTTTTCTTGGCACAGTGAATAACACACAGGTAACAGATTGATTTTGATTTGTCTACAATCAATATATCTTTTCACATTTGTCTTACAAACACATATTAAACATACAAATTGTTGAATTATTCCTTCACAAATGAGATCATATGTGTCCCTATTGCCATAACATCCTGTTAATGTTTCTTCACAATAACATGGTACCCACATTGTGAAGAAACAGTAACAGTTGTTGGTGACAATAGATAAAAAGAAGTACAAATACCAGTAAAGTAAACTGCTGCCACCAGTTCATTTTAGGAACACTTGTAAAACCACCAAAAATCCTTAGAGGGGGTGTCTAGGGCTATAAAATGACAAGTCCCTGTGCATGGTACAGTAAGGTACTTGGCACACAGATAAAAAGTTACCAAGAAATGGTTACATAGTAAAAGACTAAGGAAAACATAGTTTCCAGTACTGACAGTCTGAAGGACGTGCCAGTTAACAAACGAGCAAAAGCCCAGGGGAGCGCAGCTGAAGGCTGTGCTCCACTGGAGAAAGTCAGGTTAGGTCAGTCAAACCAAAGCAAAAGGTTTGGGGGGAGGGGGCGTCCATAAATGGAGAGAAAAATACACTTGGAGAAATCTTTCCTAACACTCACCCTTCCCAGACCAAGGACAGGGGGAACTAATCCACACCTATATGGGCCTCATGTTCAGGTTGGTTATACATTCTGGATAACCCATCAACATTGTTTTATTGTACATTGGGCCTGTGCTCAATGGTGAAGTCAAACCCTTGCAGGCTTATGGACCACCTGAGCAAATTTGGATTCTCTGCCTAGCTACTTTAAGGGCTTATGGTCAGTTTGCACAGTGTAGTGAGTCCCATAAAGGTAGGTGGGCCTCAGATTCCTTAGGGCCCACATGACAGAGAAACATTCTTTCTCTACAGTGTACCACCTGAGCTCTGTCATTAAGCTGGCGACTAATGAATCCAATTTTGTGTTCCTTCTCGTCTACCTGTGATAGTACAGCACCTATCCCCGTGTCAGAGGCATCTGTCTGCACAATGAAAGAACTTTGTAGTCCGGGTCCCTGAGAACAGGGGCCTGGCACAGGGAATCTTTTAAGCCTTGGAAGGCATTCTCACACTCCTCAGACCAAGAGACCTTCTTGGGTTTCTTCAGGGAGGTGAGAGCAGTCAGAGGGGTAGCTATAGTCCCATAGTCTGCCATGAAATTTCCGGTAATACCCAGTGAGGCCTGAAAAGGCTCTCACTTGGGTTTGGGTAGTGGGAGTAGGCCAGTCTTGTACTTCTTGTACTTTGCTGAGTAGAGGCTGTATCCTCCCTCCATCTACTTTATGCCCAAGGAAGACCACTGAGCCCTGACCCATTTGACACTTGGTGACCTTTATGGTCAGGTGGACCTTCTGAAGGGCCTGCAACACTATTCTCAGGTGTTTCACATGGTTTTCCCAGGTGGCACTGAAAACTGCAATATCGTCCAGGCAGAATTCATCCAACCCATTTAGAACATGATTCACTAGCCTTTGAAAAGTGGCAGGTGCATTCCACAACCCAAATGGCATTAACCTGAACTGGTAAAGCCCATCTGGAGTTGAGAATGCTGTCTTCTCCTTGGCATGTTCTGCTACGGCAATTTGCCAAAACCCTATAGTGAGGTCTGAAGTGCTGAAATACTTGGAAGCACCCAGTGTGTCCACCAACTTATCAGTTCTTGGCAGAGGGTGAGAATCTATCTTGGTGACAGCATCAGAGCCCTGTAATCCACACAGAACCTCAATTCAGAATACCTGCCTTTGGCACCAGAACCACAGGACTGGACCATGGACTAGTGGAGGGCTCAAACACCCCTAGATCCAACATCTAATTGACCTCAGTTTTGATGTAGGATCTCACTTCCTATAACCCCTACCTTTGGTAGGAACATTATCCCCAGTGCCTGTCGTGTTTGCCGCAAGGTGTCAAACCTGGGGTAAGTGAAAACAAGGGGGAGAACTGCCTCAGTAAAGTTCTTACTTCCTCTTTTTGGTTAGAAATCAAATGAGGGGGCCACTTTGGCACCCTCAATGGAGCCATCTGAATGACTGCCCTGGAGTAAGTCAGGAAGAGGTTCTGATTCCCCTCCGCCCCCTCTATGTCAGATGCTAGAAGTAGTGAAGCTATTTCAACCCTAGGGATGAAAGCCTTCAGTGTATTTATATGGAAAACTCTGGGGGCTTGACCAGGCCTCCTAAGGTCCACTAAATAATTTACCTTACCCAGTTGCTCCACAACTGTCTAAGGGCTTGACCATTTATCCTGGAGGGCTCTAGGCTGGATAGGATTCACAATGAGGACTTCCTGGCCTGGTGTAAAGTGAACAAGAGAAGCTTTCTGGTCATACCAGTGTCTGGCTGATCAGCCTTCAGCTTGTCACTGGCCTGAGCCATCAGGAGCACCATTCTCTTCTTCAGACCTAGCACATAATCTACTACATTGGTAGTAACTGGAAAAGTGGGCAGCTCCCACCCTTCCTTGACTATTGCCAGAGGTCCCCTCACATGGTGACCAAACAGAAGCTCGAAGGGGCTGAAACCAACACCCTCTTGAGGTACCTCTCTGTAAGAAAAGAGTATGCATGGTAACAGGAGATCCCACTTTCTCCTTTGGGGTTCTTTCAGGGCCCCAATTTTGCTCTTGAGAGTCCTATAAAACCTTTCAACTAAGCCATAGTTTCTGGATGGTAAGCAGAGGAAACATAGGTGACCCCACACTCCTTCCGCATGGCTTGCATATTCTTAATGAAGTTGCTGCCTCTATCTGACACATCTTCTTCAGGGAAGCCAACCCTAGTAAAGTTGCCAAGTAATGCTTTAGCAACTGACTTGGAAGTCACTGTCTTCAGTGGGATGGCCTCAGGATATCCGGTAGCATGGTCAACCAACACCAAGATAAACCTGTTGCTAGAGGAAGTCTGAGGGTCAAGGGGGACCAACAATGCTGATACTTACCCTCTCAAAAGGCACTCCCACAAAAGGGAGTGGCACCAATGGAGCCTGGATTGTTCCACTCTTACCAGAAATCTGGCAGGTGGCTCAACTCCTACAATGGCCTTCTACCTGGACCCCCATCTTGGGCCAGTAGAAATGCATGGATAACCTTTGCTTTGTTTTATTGATCCCAAGGTGGCCAGCAATAGGACCTACATGCGCTAGTTGTAGGAGGAAGGGTCTTGCTTGAAGGGGGAACACCAACTTACTATGCTCACCTTCAATAGACTCTGTGGGTTCACTGTACAGGAGCCCACCTTCCCAATAAATCTTATGTTCCCCAGGAGGTTCACCCTGAAGCTGGGCACAGGCCTGTTTCCTTGGGCCTTCTAAAGATGGGCACTCAAATTCGCCCTTACTGAACTCTTCCCTATCAGGACCACCTTCAGCCAAGAAACTTTGAAATTCAGGATGGTCATGTGGGTTAAGAATTTCAGGCAGCACCTCTTCCTCGTCATGTTTATGTGCTTGGCCAACTACCTCCACCTCAGTGGTAGGTGAGTTAGGGGGAATATTTTGTTTCCCTCTTTTGGTTGTCTTGACTCCCTTAGCCTTGGGTTTCCCCTTTGGCTTTCCTGCGCCCAGGAATGGGCAATTACCGGGTCATTACGGCCTTTCCGGACCCGGTAATCGGCCATTCCCGGGCGCCGGAAAATGTTCTTCCCCATTCCCATTGGGCCCATAGGGCCCAATGGGAATGGGGAAGCCGGATGCACCGGCACCATTTGTGAATAGTGCTGGTGCATCCGACATGCTGTGCTCGCGGATGGCAGTCCGCCCGCCAGGTCAGACCTGGTGGGCACACAGGCACCCGCAAGCACAACTCGTAGTTTGCTGGTCCAGTTGTAACCGCGCCGGTAGCTTACTGGCACCCTTACTACCGGACTGGCAAACTTGTAATGAGACCCGCTGTCTTTAAAGTAGAGCTTGGCATTGTCAGGTATACGGGCATAGGCCTCAGCTACTCTAGGTTCCCAGGATCCCAGGGACACTAACTAAGACTACTTCAGCCTCTACCCCACAGGGGAAGGAGTCTGAAGAGAAGGATGCCCCTGTGACAATTTCTTCTACCTCATAGGAGGGGAAGGCCAGATTCAGAGTGGACCCCCAAGGTGTTGACCTTACATCTGGGGTCCGCCTTCACATGATCACTTGCTCCACAAGCCACACACGATCCACTGGGTCTTGGGACATAGGGAGGCTTACTGTAACAAGAGCTATGCGTGGGAGGATGACTCCCACTATCCTGAACATTTTTGTGGAACTTACCCTTGTTAGACTTTTTGTGACCCTTATGGGAGGAATATTTATCAGTACCCCCCACCCTCTTCCTTTTTGTGCTTCTTCCCTGCCTCCTGCTTACCAGAAGCAGGCTTGTCCTTATGTGACACTCTGTGTGACACCCATACATCTGGTGCAATGGCCAACTTCTTAGGATCTATCTCCTTAGAATCAGCCAAATGCTGCTAAAACTCTGGGGAACAAGAAGCAAAAATATGTTGAAGCATGACTAAAAAAATCATACCCTCCAAGGTGGTGCCCTTGTAACCTTCAACCCAACCATTCAAGTTTTTCAAAGAATAAGTCGCATACGAAATGCAAGTAGCCTTTGACATTTCCATAATAGCAGCACTGCAGCCAGAATGGGGTAGTCGACTGAGGAACCATGCAGTATTGTCAGCATCCACTACCTCTTGTACCTCACATGCATACTCAAATGCAGTCAACCACTGCATGATGTCATTCTTGTCATCCTACAGTCTAAGCAGATCTTTGGGAAATCTTGGATGAGAGGAGGAGCTAGACTCATTACCAGATCCTCTAGAGGAGCCACTTGTAGCCTGTAGCTTTGTTGAATTAACTAAAGGTCACTGTGTTTCCTGTGTAAGTACAACCAAGGTCCTTTACCAGTGCACAACACTGGGTACCTCCAATCTTATCCCACCACTGTACACCAATTTGTCAAGATGGATTTCTAAACTCTAACCTGGTGGGCAGAAGTGTAGGAGGCTGTCCTGGCTTAGTGGAACAGGGGAACCTTCTGGACAAGCCAGACCAATGAAGGTAGCTTGGTGGCAGTCAAGACAACTGGAAGCCCACAATGATCACACACAGTAACGAGACACAGATTTCTCTTAGACAGGTAGTTTTTTAAAAATACATGTACATTGGAGACCACCAGGGAGCGCAGACGAAATGGCTGCCTGAGCCATCATCTCCCTCACCAAGCGCAGACAAACAGAAGAGTGGTCGGAGCAAAGTGTTGAAAACCGTGATAAAACACTATAAAAGTGCACCGGAGGAACTCGAGCACGTTGGGACCGAAAAAAGGCTAAGTCAGAGCCATCCCTCCTGACGAATGCAGCCTGGACGAAGATGTGGCCTGTGATGAGGAGGAGCTAACGTCCGTCACCGTTCAAAAATGGAAGAAAGCAGCCGGGCCTGTGACGGCATATTGTGGCAAGCAGAATCCCCAGCAGGTCGCTGGACCGCCCGTGTAGAAAGAAAAGAAAGAAGCAGTAAGGTGGACACACAGACCATTAACAAGAAAGCAGACCCAGCAGGAGCAGCCCCATTGTGCAGCTTAAGGCCTAACTTGAAGCCGCTCTGTAATATACACGGCCCGGGTGGCTGAAATAAAAAAAAAAGAAACGCATGATAGCCCCTGCATCTGCCATAAGAAAAGGCCTGAGCGGGCCCAGACTTCAAGTCACGCACCGCAGCCAGTCTGCACATCCTGTGGGAAGCAACCTACCTCGGCACAGGCCTAAAAGGAGGCAGTTGAGGCAGCAGCCTAGTGCAGCAAAAACGGTTTCAGTGCAAGATACGCACATAGCAGGCTTAAGCCTGCCAGGGCAAGACATCAATCACTGCCTGCAGCAACAGAACCTGGTTGTTGCAAAGAGCCCTGGCACTCTGACTCTGCATTAGACTGGAAGAAGGGGGAGAGGAAAAATTGTCTGTCCAACCCTGAGTGAACGGTCCTCCGCACAGACTTTGGCAGGCTTGTTGGAGACCTAACCAGTCAGCGGAACAACTAAAATAAATAAATTATTTTTAAAAAAGGGGAGCGCACTAAGGGGGAACCCGAGAATATAGAACGGCACTGCAGCACAGGGCACATTGAGGGTAAGCCCGGACCAGGTCCCTAAGTAATTCACCTAAATAACGCATGCTGGCCCACAGCATACCAGCGTATATTAACCATGGGGCAAGGTACCAACGCGTGCACCAACCCCAACCTGGAACCGCTCACGGAACTTCAGAGCTTCCACCGAAAGTCGAGTCGGAGCATACGGCACCCCTACCAGACGTCCTGGGTGCAGACCAGGACAGTTCAACCAAGGCAGACATACCACTGCTGCTAGGAGAAATACACTTGATTAAATACAGCCTAACCGAAAAGGTCACTAACCTGCAAGCAAGAATGGTCATGGTAGAAGTCCAGATAGAGGCTTTAGAAAAATACCAGTTGTCTGGAGACCTCACAGTGATGAAAACAGAGGCCTGCCTCCAGGACCTAGAGCAAAGGGAGAGAGACCTTGCACTGAAAATGGACGATCTGGAAAAGAGGGAGTGGCGATTGAACATCCGCATCATGGGCTTAAGTGAAAAGCAAGGTGAGACTGTGTCGTTCCTGGGGAAGCGTGTGAAAACTTTGATCGACTCACTTTCTGATCCTCTACTGTCCACAAATATAGTTTGACAGAATTCACAGGCAGGAGGCCAAGCAAACGGTCCAAGATCTGTCCTCGCTACGTGCCACTAATTCAGACAGAAAATTGACATTCTATAGACAGCAAGGGAGAAAGAAACCATTGAGTTTAAAGGATGGAGCATAAAAATATTTGAGGACTTGTCGGCGAAATGAAAAGAATGCCTCCCACTAACAACTTGGCTGCAAGAGCAAGGAGTGCGGTATAAATGGGGGGGGGGTTCCCTTTCTCATTAATCTTTGAGCACGGTGAGGAGGCATTACTTCGATGGAGGAAGCAAGAGGTGCCCTGGAGAGCCTGCAATTGGGAATGCAGGAAATGGCTCGACATGGGTCACGCAAACCTCGGGGCCCCGTAGACGAGTGAAGTCCTATGCACCAAGGAGGGGCCGCGCACAGGGCTCCAGAAAGTTCATGCGCATTAATACCCCATGAGGACTTGACGAAGGGCGGGCAATCTAGACTTTGCCTTGCTCCTCTCATTTCTTAGTCCGCCAAAAGAAGGTGGGTCTCACATTTGGAACAAAGGGTCTGCACGGACACGATAAGCCCCAGAAGGTGAGGGGGGAAGCAACCCGGGAGGGGCAAGAACAAGAGTAAGTACCCTAACGAAGCTAGCTCCTAACCTCGGTCCTTGAGAAGCGATGTTTGTTCAGAAAAGTTTCATTTTTATTAATGGGGAGCTCCGGCCATTCAATAAAAATGTAGAATTATGTTAAGTTATCGCTCAGTCAGGGGCTCCTGAAGTGTGGCCCTTCTTTTGTTAAGGGTGTCTCAATGAGGTGTAGAAGTGTCAAAGACGGCATTTAATTTCTTTGGGGGAGGGTGGGGAAAGGGGGAAATTCAGATCTTGGTGTAAAAGACGGCATCAGCAACACAGACTTGGGGGGTGGGTTGGAACACGGGCTGGTACAGATAGAAAGTTTAAGCATCATACACCCTTATACAAGATTGTCATGCGATTTAGTCAACTGACCAGGGCAGGAAAGAATCAACAGGCATGTGAACATGGGGACAGCGGAAGGGATAAAGTTTGGGTCTCTAAATGTCAAAGACCTGAATTCGCTGCACAAGCGCTCCATGCTGATGAGGGAATTTAAACTCTCCAGAGTAGTTTTATTATTTGTACAAGAAACAAAGTTCAAAAAGGGTAAGAATTTAGGGTAGGTGGGAAGGAACTGGGCGGGTGTTAGGGAGAATTCTCTCTTTAGGCTGAATTTCCTAACCTAGTGAGTCCCCCAGCAGCTTTGCTGGATTTCTGGAGTTTGTTTTTTTCCTCCTGCCAAGAGTGAGACTCTTTTTCTCCCACTCTTGGACATGTTTATGGTGGTCCTTTGACTGTTAATGTGTTTTATGGGCTATGGGGTCCTTTACTCCATAGGGTCTCATGTGTTTTTATTATGTGTGTTACACAGCACCCTCCGTGCAGTAACACAGGGGTGTCATAGTGACCCCCCACCATAGACTCCATACCCTGGGACTGACTTCCGTCTCCCAGGGCATGTAAAGTCACCATTGGCTTTACTAGTCCCAAATTATTAACAGAAACCCGTACAAACCATCATATTGTGGACATACTGGTCGGGGCATTTCGATTGCCCCGGGGTCTGTTAGTCGAGGGGGCACGTCTCCATCTCCCCTGATCAAGTTTTGGCTGGTGGCAGTGGAAACCACTTTTTATATTCGACCGCAAATATTTTCCTATGGGATTTTCCCATTGTTCGAGGCTACCAACTTTAATTATTTAATTCTCATAGCCTCGAACATACCGCCGGTTTATTTATTTAATATTAATTCGCCGGTTGGTATTTTCTGCCAGGACTCGATTCTAAAATGGCGTCTGTGTTCTCTTCTGTGACTCCAACCCAAGTCGAGCCCTTTGTTCCACTTTTTGGCGGGCTTCTCCACAGAAGCCTCCAAAAGTGGTGCCACTCTGTCTGGGTACCACAGGGAGTGTGGGAGGGGGTTTAGGCACCCTGAACTGAGTTACCTTGGTAACTCAAGTCGCACTCTTGTGTGATTGGCCCAAGTGGTGAGCCGGCCGGCTCACCACTTAGCATGTTTGATTGACAGCTAGCCTGAGTGAATGCGGGTATGCTGCATAAAAGCAGGGCTTTGGGGACTGGAACTTCGGAAGTCGCCACAGGACCTGAGAAACCGACGAGGGAGAAGCTGAGCCGACCTACCACGACGACGCCACCGGTGGAGCCCTGCGGAACCGACTCATCACTTCCCGACGACAGAGAAGATCTCCCGGCTGGAGAGGCTTCTTCCCCTGACTGGTGGGCACAACCAGTTTTACCTTCCTTCGTCGCACCCCAGACCGGTTTGTGTTCGAACTTGTTGTGCCAAGCACCCCGGCGGCCAGATAGCCACTCACCACTGAACCGCGAATCAACGGACCGCTCCTTGTACCTGAGAAACTCCGCGGCTGGTTTTTTCCCTGGCAGTGCAATGGACTCCTGTCTTCCTCCCCGACGAGATCCTCTCTTCTCCCGGACGAAGCACCGACTTGCATCCGCTACCAGGAACAACTGCCCCCGCTGGAGTGTTCTCGCCACTTTAAGGTACCGTGTCCGCCAGGCCTCCCTTTCTAAAGATTGCTACAAGGTAATAATAACTCCTTAACCTTCTGGACTGGGCTGGCCGCCTTGACCCTCTAACTGGTCCCTTTCTTTGGTCCAACTCCTTTTTGAACCATTACAAGACTTTTGTGCACTGCAACCGTGTGACCTTGGACACATTTCGTTTGATCCCCTGAAAGTGGATCCGGCCTATTGAACTCTAACTTCACGGTTTTACTTTGCCTTCCTCTCTTGTTATGTTCTTGTAAAAGTGTTGGGATCCGTTTCAACTTGTTCTCTGCTTTTCTCTCCCTTTTAAAAACGAACTATTAGAGTGCCATCTACGTTAAGCGCTCACCGCTGTCTGAAAATAAGTGGGGCTTTACTTAAGACTTGTCTAATATTCTTTTACGGGAGTGTATATCTTTTAGTGACCGTGTTTTTGAATTGCTTACTATTGGTGCCTGTGTGTTTTTCTAGATGTGGTTTTAAATAAATAATGATATCTCTTTTACACCAAGCCCTGGTCAGTGTTTACTTGTTCTATTGGGTTCTCTTGACCTATTGTGAATACTCTGTATACTGCCTTACTCTTCTTGAGGGAGGTCTGACTGCTCAGCCACAGCTACTAAGTGAATCTGTGTGGTACAGACTGCTACCAAGTGGGTTTACTGCCAAACACCTGTAGTCTTAAATCTTTTGCAGTGGTCCTAGAGGGAACTGCACAGGTTTCTGCCTTACAGCGGGGCACTGTGGGCATCAGGTCAACACAAGAAGGGTCTGGTGGGCATTATATATAGGAAATCCTTAGCCCTAACGTTAAGGCATTAGGGCTAGGTGATAACTCTCTGCTCAATATGCACCCAATCAGAACCAGATAGCCTTTGGTAGGGACCTCTTCTCTTTTTTAGATACCTGGAGGACCGACCAGTTAATATGTGGAGGGGACTTTAACGTTATATCAGACCCCACTATGGACTGGGACACCATGAGGCAGGGAGCGACACCCCCACCCCCCTTATTGAATTTGAGTGGTGAAAAATTCTCCGATTTGATAAGAGCAAATTACCTGATCTATACGTGGAGGGAAACTCAACCGCAGCCAAGGGCTTTCACCGTTTACTCGCTGCCACACTTAAAATATTCGCGAACCGATTATATTCTAGTGGATGTAGCAAGTGATTATGCTATACTTGACGCTGCCATTGAGATAGCAGGATGGTCGAATCACGAGATGTGCCTCCTGGAAGTCGACGTAGGCCCCCCTCCAAAGACGGATCACAGGTGGATCTGTAATGATACTCTCTACAAAGATGAGACCCACTTTCCGCGGTGTCTTGATAGTGGAAGGAGCGTTGGAACAGAGTCAGGTTATAAAGGGATCTGCTCTAAAAAGGAAAGCCAACAGAAGAAACAGTTGCTTCAAACTCAAACCACCCTTAAAGAAGAAACCCTGACAAGCATTAGAGCGCTACGCAAAGAACAACGTGACATATGGCACATCAAAGTGCTAACCCAGCTTAGGTTTCTGAAGCAAAAGCAAACATTTTATGGGAGAGGTGACAAGGCTCACACCATGTTGGCAACATGATTACATAAACAAAGGCAGACAGGGATGTACATAAAGTTAAGGGTGAATATGGGGGGGGACTGATTAAACCTATTGAGATCACTGAACGCTTTGCCTGATTCTATACTCCCCTATAAACTGCGAAGGGTGGAGGCTCGGAAGAGGATATTGTACGATACCTTTCAAACCACCCCTGCAGCCCATTAACTACCGAGAGCTTAGCATTACCTAACGCCCTGATAACCTAAGAAGTCCAGAGTGCCATATCAAATCTCGGAGCAGGCTCAGCTCTGGGACAGGACAGGTTCACGCCCGCCTTTTATAAGGCCTATAGTAACTTGCTTGCTCCTTTTTTAGCTAAGCTCTTTAATAAAATCTTAGACACCAGCCAAGCCCTGCCATTGTTTATGGAATCTCGAATAATAGTCATCCCAAAAGAGGGTAAAGACTGCCCAGAATGCACTTCATATTGCCCTATATCACTTATAAATGTAGATGCTAAAATCTATGCAAGTATCTTGGCATGCCGCCTTTCCCAAGTACTACCCCACTTGGTACATCCAGACCAGGTTGCATATGCAAGGGGCAGGCAGGGAACTGACAATATTTGCAAAACCTTAAACCTCATAGCTTCTATAAATGACTATGACGACTGTCCAACCCTGCTGTCGATCGACGCAGAAAAGGCATTTGACAGGTTGGAATGGCCTTTTCTCCGAGCAGTCATGCAATGGGCTGGGTCGGGCCCACAATGGATTACTGGGGCTCAAGCGTTATATTAAGGCACCAAAGCTAAAGTTGTCGTCAACAGCATTTCATCAGTGTCTTGTCTTTTGGCACAAGGCACTCGTCAAGGCTGCCCCCTGTCACCTCTTTTGTTTGCCCTGCTTCTAGAACTACTGGCACAGGCTATCCGAGCCAATGCCCAGATAGGAGGACTGGTCAAATATGGCTGTAAATACAAACTGGCATTATTTGTGGATGATATAATGGTATATCCAACCCAACCAACAGAGTCCATCCCTGCCCTTTTTTCAACTTTGGCGGAATATGGCACACTATCGGGGTTCCGAGCCAACGTGAAAAAGACTGAGGCACTCCTGTTGAAGCGAGCCTCTGCCTTTCCCGATCGAGTAATAGCGGATTGGGGGTTCCAACTACAAGCTGAAGGTATAAAATACTTAGGGGTCATAATCACAAGGGAAATAAAGACCCTGTTCCAGGCAAACTTGCTTCACCTGTGGGAAAAAATCTAAACAGACCTTCATAGGTGGTCCAAAATGACGCTTTCCTGGGCCGCCAGGTTCACATCTATCAAGATGAACATATTGCCACGGCTGCTCTTTCTTTTTTTAATCTTTTCCAGTAATAGTCCCAGAGCCATTTCAGTAGAAGTAAAGCGGACATTACTTAAATACCTATGGGCTGGCCAGAGACCTCAGATAGCAAATTCATTGATAATATTAAAAGACAAGGGTGGCATGGGCTACTTGGATGTCTTAGAATACTATAGGGCATCACAGCTACGCATACTCTCGGTCCACCTGTGGGAAAACGAGGAAAAGCAGTGGGTGGGTCTGGAGTGTTCGCGCCCGTCACTCTAGGAGAGCTGTTATGGGTCCCTCTTACCGCCATGAACACCCGATGCTCGCGGTCTTGTGGTCCCTCCTGGCATCCATCGCAAGGTATGCAGGGGGGTAACAACATGGCCATCACTACTCAGTTGCTTTTGGGCTCTCCCCATAAGGGACCTACTGGTCGACCCAATTCGCTTTCAGCCTCCATATGAGGGTGGCCTTGTGAGAGCAGGGCAGATGTGGAAGGATAGCACCTTCGTAACAAAGGCCGACCTAGAGTTAGCCCACAGGACGTCAAAATCCCACAGCTGCAATACTTAAAGCTAAGAAGTGCACTCCTGGACCCGCACTGGGGTAACTCCCTCCAACGGGCACTCACACCCATAGAACACGCACTTAGCTAGCACTGTGGCTCAAGAGTGATGATAGCAAACTATGCTCTTCCTTGATTATTAGGGGATCCTTGCAGACACCAAGCACTCAAACCAGGTGGGAGGGCAAGCTGGGCTTGCAAGAAAGCCAAGACACTTGGGCAGTAATATACAGAGCGCTATGGTCCACCTCGATCTATATGCAGTAAAAGATGCATAATGGGAGGTTATTGCTGCAATGGCACCTAACCCCGCAAAGGTTAAAAAAAATGTACCCGGGCATAACCCCATATTGCTGCAGAGGCTGCCTCAAAGTTAGTGATTATTGGCATCAGTGGTGGAGCTTTCAGAAGGTCTAGACATACTGGAAGGAAGTTCTGGGGTGGATTTAAGCCATAGATGGGATTTATAGGAATTTGACCCCCACTGTTGCTGTTCAGTATAGAAGTGGATGCGGAGGAGACACACACAGTACTATTGCATATGCCAAGGTACTTGCTTCTAGCAGCAAGCGTCTCTCAAGTTGCACTGGAAGCAGAACAGGATCGCCACACAGAAAGAATGGTTGTGCAAAGCCCACGAGATATACCAGATAGAAAGCATCACAGCTGTGCTGCTGGAAACATTCTCATATAGACAGGACATGGCTTCCCTTTCTGGAATATCACACATCGGTCAAGGAAACGCACAGGCTACACAGTAGCCAACGCTAGGCGACCCGACAAAGCATGAAAGATCACCCAGAAATACAGATTACTGAGCCTTGGTTGAACAACAATGGTATAAGGGCATAGCTTGTCCAGAAAAGTATATGATCCGATTCCAGAAACTAGTAGTGTTGTGAATATAACAATTCTATATCTTGAAATGAAGTCTTTCCCAGATGTGAAGGGTGGGTGGGAACTCTCTTTTACATTTAAAGTTACCAGTTGTTTTGAAAGTCTCTAAAAACACATTCGAGGGGATTGGGTCCTCCGACGTATTCCATATCTATGACCGGTAATCACCACAGCTGTGCTGCTTCGGAAACTTTTTCCGGCGTCTGCGTCCTGCGTCGATGACGTTGATGCGCCGTCGTCGAAGACCTCCCCTGACGTCATCCGATGTGATAAGTAGGACGCACGACGCCCATAGCCTCAGTTCCGTTTTTTCCGCAAACGTGTGGCTTTGTGAATCTCGGTTATGCCTCGACTCTTTGGAGTTCTGTTCTTCTCGGTTCTTCGAACCTGTTCGTTTTGGTGAGAAAATCCTTCGTAAGTAGATTCTACTTCGTCTTCGACCCCGCGTCCGGGCTTCAAGAAGTGCAGGGAGTGTGGGTCCAAGATGTCGGTGACGGACTCGCACAACGCATGCCTCTGGTGCCTCGGGGAGGCCCACGACACGGATGACTGTATCGACTGCCAGTCGCTCACGTCCAAAGCCTTTCGGAAACGTAAGAAGAAGTTGTCCGTAGGTTGGGTGTCCAAGCCCCGGAAGTCGAAGTCTGCGGGGCTTTCGACGGATGATTCGAGAGGTGACTCTCCGCGTCGTCGTCGGAAGTCTCGTGGGTCACCTTCTAGGAGTCGGTCTCGCCACTCCTCGGCCTCTTCGAGGCATTCTCGGAAGCGCCGACAGCGGTCGTCTTCCAGGTCCTCTTCTGAGGACTCTGCCCGGCACGTCGCTTACCCCACCAGCCGTGCGATGCCGGAGGAATGGGCTTCGTTCGGGAAGAAAATGCTGGCGATTCTCGAGTCGCGGGGTACTAAGCCGTCCGTGCCTCCGAGTGGGGTCGGCCGTGAGAGGTCGAGAGACACCGCTCGCAAGAGTGGTTGGCACGAGTCACCAGGAGAGGTCCCGTTTGGACAAGGGGACTCGTTCTCGACGTACCCGTTCCAGGTCCCGGTCCTCGACGCGTTCGAGACCGTGTGCACCTGTGATGTCTTCGAGGAAGACATCGACGCCTGAGGCGTCAAGGGCGTCGACAGGCTTTCTCGAGGCTCTGGCTCCGAGGAAGTCGTCGAAGCCGTCAACGCTCAGGTCGTCGAAGGACACGCTCGGAGCTCTGGCTTCGAGGACTGTGTCGACACCGTCGATGCTGGCGGCGCTGCATCTGACGTCGACGCCGATTTACTCGACGTCGACGCCGATCTTCTGGGCGCCGATGCCTGTTCTCTCAACGCCGGCGCCGATTCACTCGACGCCTTTCGTGGCCGGGGTGTCGGAACCCCCTAGGAAGGCTCTGGTTAAGAGCAAGCACTCTCGGGTGCCTTCTTTTCACCACCTGGAATATATTTCGGAGGTGGATGAGGATTCTGATGGCCTGGTTCCTAGTCAGGTTCCAGATGAGATGGTCTCGGGCCATAGTCAATTTGACGATTTGAGGCAGTCACTGCATGATGCCAGTGGATTAGACACCTCTCCGGAGGTGGTTTTGTAGGCCTGAGCCTGGCTCTCATGCCGATTCCTCGTACCGGCACCTTATGGCTAGGGTCTCCGAGTACTTGGGATGGTCTGCTCCCCCAGGGGAGTTTGTGCAGGATGATCTCACGGACATCCTTGATGTTGGTCCCCCAACTGACCCGGTACTGCCGTTTCATATGGCTCTACAGAGAAGGGTGGCGGCGGCTTGGACTGCTCCGGAGAGTCTCCCGGCGGTGGGCAGGTCCTTGTCGCGAAAATACCGTCCAGCCAGTAGCGACCCCTGCTACTTGACCAGGCACCCCACTCCGGAGAGTTTGGTGGTGCAGGCGGCCACGGCCCCGGCAAAGCAGGCGTCGTACCCTACCATCCCTCCTGATAGGGACGACAAACGTTTTGATGGCTGGGCGAAGAAAGTGTTTTCTTCAGGTGGTATGGCGCTTCAGGCTGCCAACTCCATATGTGCCTTGTCTAGTTTCACACACACTCTGTGGAACTGTGTTGCGTTAGCGGCTGAACATATTCCCGAAGGGGACGATCGGGATGGTTTCCTTGCTATGGTCCAGGATGGTAAGGATGCCATGTGTGAGTCCGTTCAGTCGGGTTTGGACATGGCTGAATGCGTCAGCAGGTCCATGGCGGCGAGCAATGTGATACGCAGGTTTGTGTGGTTGCGGAAGTCGGGGTTTTCTCCTGATGTGCAGTCCCGGCTCCTCAACATGCCCTTTGACGGTGAACACCTTTTTGGCAGCAAGGCTGACGAGAGCCTTGAGAGGTTGCAGACCTCAAAAGCTGCAGCAAAGTCGTTGGGCGCTGCAGTTCGCCAACCTCCGCCTTTTCGTCCTAGGGGACAGCAATGGAGGGGTGGTTCCTTTCGCTATTACTCGTCCTTCAGTAAAGCGAGAGGAGCTGGCAGTCAAAGAGGCCAACGAAGGGGTACCAGAGGTGGACGACAGGGTACCCGTGGTGCCAAGGCCGCTCGGGCAGTTGCCTCTTTGCCCTCAGGTAACGCCGCAGCCGCTACCACTCACTCAGTCATGAGGCCATGTCCCATGGTTCGCCGGTTGGGGAAGGCTGGCGCAGCATCTTGTAGAGTGGCGTGCCATTACTTCAGATGTGTGGGTTCTGGAGATCATAACCCACGGCTACTGTCTTCCCTTTCGGCAGAGGCCTCACGACAATCCACCAGGGAACCTCTCTTTGAAGAGTCCGGATCCGCTCCTTGCGCAGGAAATTCAATCCCTGCTGGAGAAAGGCGCCATAGAACTGGTGCCTGTAGCGGAGAGGAACAAGGGATGGTATTCCCCTTATTTTTTGATTTCGAAGAAAGACGGGGGATTGAGACCCATCATGGCGCGGTTTGAACAAACTCCTCAGGAAGGACAAGTTCAAGATGGTTACTCTCTCTCAAGTCCTCCAGGCCCTTCAGCTTCAGGACTGGTTGGTGTCTCACGACCTCAAGGATGCTTACTTCCATGTGCCGATCCATCCCAAGCACAAGAAGTACCTGAGGTTCGCGGTTGGCGACTCGCACTTTCAGTTTCGGGTCCTGCCGTTCGGATTGACCTCTGCCCGAGGGTTTTCACCAAGCTCATGGTGGTGGTGGCAGCGCATCTCAGGCAAGGGGGGATTCACGTCTACCCGTACCTGGACGATTGGTTGATCAGGGGGAGCTCTCCCAAGCAAGTCCTGGATCATCTGTCCGTCACCTGCCACTCCCTTCACAGGCTGGGCTTCTTCCTCAATTTAAAGAAGTCCCATTTGACACCAACACAGCAGCTCCAGTACATCGGAGCAGTGCTCGACACTTCCCTGGGGCAGTGTTTTCCTCCCCAGGTGAGGGCTTTTCACATTCAGCAGATGGTGCACAAGTTTCAGCATGCCCAGACGCTCCCAGCGTTCGAGTTCTTGAGGTTGCTCGGCCTCATGGCATCCTGCATTCTTCTGGTGCCAGAGGCTCGCCTGCGGATGAGATCTTTGCAGTGGGCACTCAAGATCCAATGGTCGCAGTCCTCCGGCAGGATGTCGGACCCGGTTCAGGTGCCGCCCTCGGTCGCCCAGGACCTTCTGTGGTGGGCCGTCGAAGGCAACTTGATGAAGGGGGCTCCGTTTTGGCTTCCCTGGCCGGAGGTGACGATCGTGACGGATGCATCCCTCACGGGATGGGGAGCTCATGCCAACGAGCTGACAGTCAGCGGTCGTTGGTCTCCGTCGGAGTCCAGACTCCATATCAATCTGTTGGAGCTGAGGGCCGTCAGGCTAGCCCTGAAGGCTTTTCTGCAGACTGTGCGAGGAAGGAATGTCCTGATCCTGACAGACAACACAGTGGCCATGCACTACCTCAACAAAAAGGGGGGGGCAGGGTCACTTCCTTTGTGCAGGGAGGCGATGCAGCTCGAGTTCTGGGCCATCCAGCAGGAAGTTTCGATCTCGGCAGTTCATCTGGCCGGAGACGAAAACGTGACGGCGGACGCTCTGAGCAGGCAGAGCACGATCTCTCACGAGTGGGAGTTGGCTCAGGAGATTCTCCTGGAGATCTTTGCCCTTTGGGGGAACCCCTCAAGTGGATCTCTTCGCCTACAGTGTCAACCGGAAGTGCGAGAGGTTCTGCTCGCGGGAATTTCCTCCAAAAGGAGCCTTAGGAGACGCGTTTGTGGTGGAGTGGTCATTCCCACTGCTGTACACGTTTCCTCCAGTTCCCGTCATCCCGCAAGTGCTGCAGATGTTACGGAAGTTCGGTTCCCGGATGATCCTCATTGCTCCGGCGTGGGCTCGGAGGACATGGTACCCGGACCTTCTCGACTTGTCCATCTGCCCTCCACGTCGTCTTCCCTACCGAGACGATCTGCTCTCACGGGAGCGGGTTCAGGTTCTCCATCCAGAGGTCAGATCCCTCAACCTTCACGCTTGGCTTCTGAAAGGTTGAGGTATAGGGATTGGGACCTCCCTGAAGACGTGATGGAGGTGTTGTTCTCAGCCCGACGGCCAGCAACAAAGTCTCTGTACCGTTGCCGTTGGCATAAGTTCTGCGACTGGTGCAGAGTTCAGAATGTGGATCCTTTTGCATGTGACATCCCCATGGTTCTGTCCTTTTTACTTTCTTTGGCCCACAGGGGCTTGCAAGTGGGTACCATTAAAGGTTACCTGGCGGCGCTGTCCATCTTTAAGCGCTCGTCTGAAGAGTGTTCCTACTTTAAAATCCCTTTTTGATTTCAGTTTCTGAAAGGGCTCACTAATGTGTTCCCTCCGTCGCCTTTCCTGGTGCCCGGTTGGGATCAGGTTTCTAACGGGTGCTCCCTTTGAGCCTTTGCACTCTTGTCCTTTGAGACTGTTGACTCTTAAAACTGTATTTTTAGTTGCGATCACTTCCGCTCGCAGAGTGAGTGAGTTACTGTAACGCTCACCTGATTCCCGTAGAGGCGCCGGTCTTGACTGGGCGTATACCGTATCTTCAAAGGTGATGTGTAACACACGGCTGGCTCTTTGGGCTGGACCTATGTGCACTGTATGTCTGACTCGAAGGGTAAAATGTCTTAGGTAAGTAAACGCCGTGCTCTCCATCTGCCTCGGGGCAGGGTGCTGTAACCAGTTTCTTCACTGGATAAGGGGAGCAGGCCTCTTGACTTCAGAGGACTGCTGTCCGTCGTTTACTGCACGAACGGTAAGTTTCGAGTAATTCTAATGTCTTTAAAGTCTTTAGTAATGATGTTTCTTGTTTTGCAGGGTTCCGGCGATGGTGGATGACGGGCTGAAGTGAGTTGAAGATGGAGCCCGTGTGATGAATAGAAGCGCCTGGAAGCACTTAAGTAAGCGCTTGTTGCCTGCTTCACGATGCGCTCTAACTGTCGTTTTATTTTGCAGGTACAAGTTCGGAGCGGCTGCAGGGTGCCGGAATACCCACTGGGTTAGATGTGGAAAGGAGTAATGGCACGTGAGTATTAAAGTTCCCCAATGTCTTTAAACGCACCTTGTTTAGTCTTTCAGATGCGGGATGCAGCGCCGAAGGCCTCCGGAGCGCACGAAGAGTAGGTAAGCCTTTGTCTTTCAGATGTCAGAATGCAGCGCGAGGTGTTGGTGACAGCCGATGGACCAGGTAAGTGAAGAGCTGTCACTAAAGACCGTAATGCTAACCTGTTCTTTCTTGTCTTTATAGGTGTTGCTGAAGACTGGATTCAGGATGGTAAGCCTTTTCCCTTAGGCCCAGGATCAGATGCAGAAGACACGATGAGCGTTCTGCTGCAGAGGATGCAGAATAACGCAAAGCAAGATTCATCCATCGGGTGTGGTTTAAATAGCCTCCTGTAGTGCTTAGGTGTCTCCTTCCACAGCCACGCCTAGGTAAGAAAAGAGTTCCTGCTTTCCAGAAGAGTTCCAGTGTTCTGAACCTATGGAGTGGCTCCTGCCCCACCCAACAGGAAAAGTAGTTCCAAACAGAAGAGGATCAGAGGCTCAACTGGCAGGCAAGTAAGCAGCATGGTCTGCTGCAGGTAAGTCCACCCAAGCATTATGAGCCCGGCGCTTCCAGCGCTGGGACAGGGCATATTTATGAGCCTGGTGCCACTGGCGCCAGGACTGGGTCCAAAAGGTCCCAATTGGGACTGGTTGGCACTCGGAACCTGGGTTATGGATCTGCTTCCAAGGGAGTTGGGAAAACCCTGACCTTTTGGAAGCAGAGATCATGACAGTTACAGGCACTTTCAGTTAAGCCTCCCTTCACTGTTTTCCATAAGGACAGGGTTGTCCTTAGAGTCCGTCCTTCTTTTCTTCCGAAGGTAGTGACGGAATTTCATTTGGCCCAGAAGGTTGTTCTTCCGGCATTCTATCCTCCTCCGCATCCTGGTAAGGAAGAGGAGAGGCTCCATAGGCTTGATCCTAGGAGAGCTTTAAGCTTTTATGTTTCTCGCATGTCCCGGGTCAGAGTGGACGATCAACTCTTTATTGGTTACGCTGGAAAGCGTTTGGGACAAGCTGTGACGAAACAGACTTTGTCTCGCTGGATTGTTTTGGCCATCTCGGAGTGTTACCGCTTGGTGGGTAAAGACCCACCGGCTGGCTTGCGGGCCCATTCTACCAGGGGTATGGCTGCATCTACTGCCCTGCAGAGGGGTGTTCCTATTCGCAACATCTGTGATGCAGCCACCTGGGCTTCAGTACATTCATTTGTACGTCACTATTCCCTCGATTCCATCCGAGGACAGGATCTGGCCTTTGGCAAGGCGGTCCTTTGCTCTGCTATTTTATTGGCAATTCTAAATTTTAATTCTAAATTCTTTCCCTCCTCCTTGCTCTGGTACTGCTTTGGGAGTCTGTCATAGATATGGAATACGTCGGAGGACCCAATCCCCTCGAAGAACAAGTTACTTTCTTACCTGGTAACGTTCTTTCGATGGGATGGTCCGACGACGTATTCCATATCGCTCCCTCCCTGCCTTCCCCGCTGCAGAATTTCTTTTGCGATTGCATCTTACGTTCCGCAAGGCTTTGTGTCTGACTGGCAGTAGACTAATGTCACACGTTCTGGGGGAAAAAACTACAACTGAGGCTACGGGCGTCGTGTGTCCTACTTATCACATCGGATGACGTCAGACGTCGGGGGAGGTCCTCGACGACGGCGCATCGACGTCATCGACGCAGGACGCAGACGCCGAAAAAAGTTTCCGAAGCAGCACAGCTGTGGTGATTACCTGTCATAGATATGGAATACATCGTCGGACCATCCCATCGAAAGAACGTTACCAGGTAAGAAAGTAACTTGTTCTTCCACAAATTGTAAACCTTTTTCACAGTCTTTTATTTCGAGGTGTTGTTTAGGCACTGGAATGTTGTAACAATGTATGTGAACACGGATTAAGTGGTTTCCGAATGTTGTTTTGTTGGATTAATGATGGCAACGAAATTTAAACTCCATAAAATACTATTCTAAAAAAAATATATACATTTATTATAGGCCTTACAATCAAAGACGAATAACCACACAAGCGTATCACTAAGTTACATACATACATTTGCTTTTAGCCTAATGCAAGGTGGGGGGAAAAATACATCCACAACCTATAAGGGAAGGGGGGTTAACACAAGTATTGCATTGGGCGATTTTCAGAATCCAAACCCTAACTTAAGCAGTCCAAACCTACGCAGTGCTCAAGAGTACAGCAGTGCGTTACAACGCGCGGTCACGATCAAGGGCGAAATCGGTACCTCTTCAGGGGGCTGTAGCAATTCAGGAAGGGTCTTGAGGTGCCCTTTATTCGAGGGGGGTCTACCCTTGCAGTTAGAGTGACTTTCGATGTTTGGGACTAGCTAGGGAGCGCAGGATAGCCCAGCCAAGTTAGTATCTTTTAAGGGATTCTCGTGCGTAAAAATGTATCCCTTGTGTCAGGGGCCACCGATAAGTGAAGCAAGTACTCACCGCCCCTTGACACAGATCGGACTAAACTTTGCCAGTTTAGTCGCGGTCACCTGTAGGTTCGAGCTCTGCAGTTTCTTGGCGATCAGCTTTCAGCGGCTGCGGGACAGGACGATCGTCTGTGAAAGGACAGTAGCCTTTTCTCAGCTCGCAAAGAAGAGAGGAAGAAAATTCCAATGCAGCTTGCTTCAGGGCACAGGAGGGCAGATAGGCAAAGCACCTACAGTGACCAGCAGCACAACGTAGGAATCACAAAGGTTTGCGGCATGGCACACTTTGTTTGCGACCCAAAGGAGCTAGGACTACAACATTTGGTGGCAAGGGGCCCAGGACCAAAAGCATTCCCCAAGTCTCAAGTCGCGACACAGGATGGCGTCGCTCCTATGCAATGCCCTGAGGTAGAGCTGGTCAGTTCGCTGCACAGCCTAGGAACACCTCTGAGGAGAATCTTTTGGCAGGAGATCAGGAGGTGCAGAGAGTAGTTTGCAGGCCTTCAGGATCGATGGCAAAAGCAGAGGTCCGACGGGAGAGCAGCGGGCTCATGGTGCCAAATCTTCCAGTATGTTTCTGGTGGTTGCACGAGTCTGCTTCAGCGTTTCAGGATACTTGGTTCCTTCTGTAGTTTGGAGTGAACTTCAGTAGATCTGCTCTCTTGCATGCATGCCAGGCGTTGGCCAATCATGGCCCACAGTGTCTGTCATTCAGGCACACCAGACATCCTGGCATCAGTAGTGCGGATTAGGACCAGACAGTCCCAGTCCTCTTCCTGGGCACTAGCACACGTAACATGGAGGAGCACATGAAAGATGCAGTGTTTGCGGGAGGCTGCATGCCCAAATAAGGACGTCCCGGGTCAGCTCGACCTGGGTGAAGGCTATGGACAAGATGGCCAAAGGACAGAACAAAAGACTTTGTGGAACAGCCATTTTTGCCACTGGCCACCGTCGGGGACCAAACGTGGTATGGTATGATAAAAATAAGTAAAAATACCAGTAAAGTAAACTGCTGCCACCAGTTCATCCTAGACACACTTGTATAACCACCAAAAATCCTTAGAGGGTGTCTAGGGCCATAAAATGACAAGACCCCTGTGGGCGGTACAGTAAGTTACTTGGCAGACAGATAAAACATTACCAAGAAATGGACATCGGTGAAGAGTGTGTAGGGCACCCTACTGCCTGTGACTGAGTCTTAAAGAACACTGTCCTTGGTTGCTTCATGGATGGACTTCGGACCTCTGATGCATTCTGTTTAGGCTTTGGTTAGGGGCAGACTTTGACCCTCTTGTCCTTTTAGATTCAGAAACCCTCAAGAACTCCATCTATCCGATGCCCATTCACAGGTTTGCTTAGACATTTTCCTTCTTGAGTTACCCCTGCCTGTAGTCTGTCTTCATACCTGTGCCTAAACAGAACAGCACAGATAAGAAACATTGGATCGCGGTGATATCCTGTTAGACCCCCCTAACCCACCTACTGTGGTGTTGGGGGTTTTGTTGGAATTGGTCAACTGTGGTGAAAGTCCACTGTCGGAAATGCCTCTTCTACATTGGTTTATCCTTTGTTCTAATGTTTTGTTTGCACTACCAATCCTCCATGCCAAGAAAGCCATTTTGCATTGTATTGTCCATTATTATACCACCCTATTCCTGAAAGAAAACCATCTTGAGAAATACGCAAATTCATGCGAGTGTGTTCTGTTCCTCTTCACGTATGACCACAACCATAAAAAGAAGCTTCCTGGCTTTGACAGTATTAGAACGGTATTCCCAAGTAAGAGTTGTTTGCAATGAGAGGTGGAGGAAGAGAAGAATCGTACGTTCAGAACCTGAGTTGGCCAAGCCAAGAATGTGTGGTATTTAGCAAGCCACATAGCTACCTCCTGGTGGTTGTGCCAAGTAAGCCACAGGATTGAACAAGCAATGTTGAAGGTAAATGCTAGACAAGAGCACCTGCTTGCAACCTGGACCCAAACCCTGTCAGTTGCCAGGCCTTACGAACAGGAGTTTGAGCAAAGCCAGTTGGGCCCAGATACTGGTGGCAGATGAAAACGCACCAACCCACCTAAAGCGGTTTCCAATCTTAGAAACGCCTGGTTGTGGAGTGGAGTGGAGGAGAAAATCTACCCAGAGGTGCCCAAGTAGGTGGGAGAATTTCTATCCACGTAGGACAAAGAATAACCCTTAGGGTAAGAGTGGAAGTTGCAAATCCTACTCTGGTAAAGCATTGACACGAGACCAAGGGTAAGAAGGGTATGATATGCTTGACATCATTCCTCCTTGAATTCTGAACCCACCAATTACACCACAAATGTATTACTCTGGTAGCAGTTGGGTCAGACAAGCTGCAAATTAGGACTACCCTCTCAATCTGGCTCTTGATCTGCTCCAGACTTCAACCACAACATGGCTGCTCTGTGTTTGTTCAGCGTCTCGAAATGAGGGCTTCCAGTGCTGTGATGGCACATATGCATTCTCAATACTGTTCCGTATCCTTGAAATCAGATTTTTTTGGGCAACGTGCATTACATTGTGAGACCATCTACAACTGTTCCACAGTTGCCGGCTCTGTCCCAGTGCTGTTGCAATTGTCGGGTGCACAAATTACGACTTTGCCTAAAAGCATGCTGATTGCAAGCTACAACAGAATGCCTCTGATGGAGCAACCCTGAAGCTAAGGCCATCACTCCGAAGGCACCACTGCTCAGCTGTTAGTTGGCACTGGCCCCTGAATTCTAATTCTCTCACGTCAGGTAGTCCATAATGACGAAACATTAAGACACAAATCACAGTCTCGGAAGACATCAGGAATTGTACTGGTCAGATACTTTTATGTACTCTACTCAGAAAATATGGATTGATGTACTTATTGGGGTTTTGAACCATGCTTTCCCCACTGTACTCTTGTTTTAACATGTTTGATGTTCATGCATAAAGAGTTTGAACCATACCAAGATATATTGTCACCCACGTAATCTGTCCTCATGGTGTTTTGCCACACACGAAGGATGAAACCTGAATGCCATTTGTATAATATATTGTGATAAGAAAATAACAGGAAGTTGTCTGTATGTATGCAAGATTCCCGAAACACAGTATACTTGATATTTTGTATTTATTTAATTATGGATTTACATTTTATTTTATCTGCACTGGCAGTCATTTGGTCTGCAGCTTTATGGTAATAGTTTATATTAGGATGTAATGTGATTCATAAATGGAGAAACATGTGGATTATTCATCAAATAGCAGAATACGTTTATAATAGCAGGTACAGCATACTTAATTTATGCTAATATACTTGTTTATTTAAATTTTAGGAAACAACACGTATCTTTTCACAAGAAGGGAACGTTTCTAAAGTATGCACCAACTGCAGTACGATTTATAAAGATTTGAATGGCTTGTACAGCCGTATGGAAAAGGGAAACACCCTCTGTGTTGACATAGAAGATGCAGTAAGTACATTTTGAATTTTTAAAATCAAGTTAGTTTGATAGATCTGTGTTCACAAAACAATCTTTTGTGAATGCTGCTTTCTATTGTGACTAATCATTATGCTGTTAAAAGAACTCACTGTGAAATGTTGTTATTCAGTAAATTTCCAACTATTAAGATTTTTTTGGAACGCATGCATTCTTGTCCGCTGTCCTTTTTAAAATAAAAGTTTACCATTGTTTTAAAGAAAAGGTTGACAGTGGTGGTTGGCGAGACAGTTCATTCATTATTAGTTGGTTTAATCTTAGTATGTTCTTGAATTTTGTTTCACTGCCAGGACATAGTTGGGAAGGCGGCAGCCCCGCCCCACACTCTAGGCACTTTTGAGTGAGGCGAGATGCATTCGAAGCACTATGAAGGGGTAAGGGGGATGGTGAGGGAACCACCTCCCACTTTAACAGGACCCTACTCCAATTTAATCAAATATAGTCTATACATAGAGTACAGCATAATGCGCGAGAAGCATTGCTATTTTGTGTAGATATTAGTAACCATAGGTAGAAGAACAGGCCTACGCGGGAAAATGCAGAGTTGCCTGCACTAGCCCCAAATTGCGAGACAAGGGAAATCTCCAGCCATGCCCAAGCTCCCATGAGGACAACCCACACCCTCAAACGACACAACGCCTATTCATTGTTCTAACAGTGTTGCAAAGATGTTTGAGTGGAATGTGCCCTACAAGGCTGTGATCACAGACCGGCCCCCGGTGTGTGTTATATCACACTGGCCAAAGCATGACCCGGCCCATCCCCAGGCGAACACGAGTTATAGGCCATATAACTGACTAAAACTTAAGACTTCTGAATTTCATGGCACCAGGTGCCATTTGACCACCAACCCCAAAGTAAAAGTCCTGAGATGTTCAAAGAGGACAGACAGTGCGCATCATCAAAGCGACTATCGTGTGATTTGTATTGCGAGGTGCTGGGAGGGATAAATTCTAGTTCAAAACGAGGGTGGAGACCTTGTAGCCAGATAACGCGGTGGGGAGTGAGTGAATTGTGTGTGTGAAGGTTAGAGTGCCCCAGAACCTCCTTTGGGTCCGTGGTAAGGCCTGCCAAGTGCACAGTATGAGTGATAAAACAAGTTGTATAGTATGAGTATAGTTCATTTGTTTTCTGACCTTCGAGGTGAGAAGATGAGCCCCACAGCACCCATGTGATGGAAGACAGATGGACTGGGCTGGGACCAATAAACTGGCATCCCTTATGGATAAAGGTGGAACATGTAAAGGGTTCATTCAATCAGCCGCGCAGGTTTTTACTGTATGTTGTTGCGTCATTATGATGCTGTGTACCTTTAAAAGTTTCTGCTTGTACCTCTCTTTGGCAGAACATTCTTGGCAGGCAGAGTTCTTTTCTGTTGCTCTCATCTGCGCGTGAGATTAAAACATGTTAGCCTTACAAGATTGACTTGGGCTTTTCTTCCCCAGCAGTTTGTATTCTCTCTGATGTGAGCGTTCAGGGGTGTGCCTTCAGTTGGTGACCCTGACGTGATCCCAGCGCCCCCCCTATACCTGCAGAGGCTTCCAGGCTGCTTCTCCAGAAGCAACTGGTCCCAAAAAACACGTGTTCCGAATGGTTTAGCAGGAGCCATTTTAAGAGAAGTCCTCTCTGCTCTTTGAATTGGGGCGTAGCTCAGAGAAAAGTGCATGCCGCTGTTGGAATCCTGTGACGGAGGAGTTCGGGTGAGCACGCACATGTGAGTAAACTCTTGTAAGAGATAACAAGTAGGGGTCAGATGCATGGGGAAGTGTGAAAGTGTGATTATGTGGAGAGCGAGGTCATCGATGCGATGTGGATAAGGTCATGGTTATTTGTTGTTAAAATTTGTACTATGAAAAGAGTGTTTCGGTAAGGCATTATAAGGAAAGGCCGGGAGCCGCTCCTCAGAAGGGGAGGGAAGGTGGTACTACAAGATAGTATATTATTTAAAAGAGGAATATATAAATAAAAGTAGTAGTCTCATAATAGGCATGGAATAAGTAGTGTTTTTTATGTTAGCTTGTTATTCGATTGCATTATATTTTTGTTTTATCGAATAAAGAGTAGGTCCTAGAAGGGGCGGTAAGTGTGTGCATCGTGGTGTGGTGTGGTATTGGATGGTTTTGTGGACTGGTGTATGTGCGCAAGGAAGGGGGATAGAAAAGGATCGGGTTGATTTTCTTGTAATTGTCATAAGCAAGCGGCAGTGTGCGTGGTATGTAAGCAGGACTTTGCAGAGTTAGTAAGAGATAAACACCACCAGCATGGGGGTTGGAACACCAATAGAATATATGTATAAGGCCCTGCCACTATATCGTGACAGGGTGGGGAGATATCATAAGCAGTGGATCGCGGCGACAGGAAGAGGGGGATCTTGCACAACAAGAGCATCTTGGAACACATGTCAACATTTTTGGTAGCAAAATATAAGGGGAAGCAGCTACAGAAGAGAAAGGAAATTCTAGATCTCTGGCATATGTTCGAAGACGCAGAAAATAAAGGGAATGAAGTAGAGGTGCAGAGACGGAAAGAATGGAAGTGCAAAGGAGAAGACGGGGCTCCAGTGGAGGGTGGTGGGATTATATCCCTTGAGAACATATCCCACAGAAGGTTACACCAATCCAAGCTACGTACCTGTTGCGATAAGGACCCCTTCTACTGCGGTAGGGTCTCCCGCAGCACCCATAACACCATGGGCTAACGCTCCCCGTCCTCTGTATACTCACCCACCTGAAGTACCAGCATTGACGGGTTACAGGTTAACGTGGTTCGATGATAGGTTGACCGGATTACTAACAGAACTGATAAGGGTACAGACATCCCCAAGACCAGTAAGGGCTATAGGGGCATCCAGAGAAGGGTCGAGAGAATGGAAATCAGGGGAAGTGCTGCTTAGGATGGACACTGAAGGAATAAGACGTGTAGGTGTTGAAAAAGAAAGAAGCCTGGGTGGGTGGATAATCCTGGGAGAGGATAATACAGTGTTGGGAGAGAATGTGGAGGAAGAGGACAGTGATACGTTTGCTGAGGGTCAGAGTGAAGGAGAATGATGGGGTGAAGAGGCGGTCAAGAATACTCCTCAAGCAGAAGGTCTGTGGGCGGCGGGCAGGTTGAGGAATAGGGCCAGCTGGATGGCGTTGGTAAAGAAGAAGGGTATGGGAAGTAGGGCGAAGATGCAGGTGCCCCTCATACAAAAGGGGGCAGGGAGGACACAGTATGTGCCCTGGCCCCAAATGGATAAGAATAATTAAATTGAGGCACTCCTGCAGCTCATAGCAGTGGCGAGCAAGTGGGTATATGAATTTGACATGCAAACAGCAGGGGTGACCCTGATGATGGGGGATCTTAAGAGCTTGCTGGTTGCTGTAATTGGAGACCAGTCTGGGGACGTGTGGGTTTAGGCCGGTTTCCCGGGAGTAACCCTGGGGGATGACTCACAAGATGGAGCATCATTTAATGGAGTTGGAGCACTGGTATGGGGCTCACTACGGAATTTACAGCCCTTGATGCACTATACTATGGGTGATGATGAGGACCCAGCTAGATTTATTCTTAAAATGCAAGTGAAGTAGAGCGCTGAGACGGGAGGGCTGTGGGATCAATCAATACAATTCTTCTATTTTATTGTAAAGAAGGGCTACCCGGAGGAAGTGCAGAAGCCGTTGGATAAGTTTATGGGTATTGAGGCGAAGGGGTGGCCGGAAATACAGAGTAGAATAGTGCAACATTATGAAAGGATTAAGGAGCGGGAGAGAGAAACAGTACAAAAGCGTTGGGGAGAAGAAGCAAAATCGGTGTATAAAAAATTGGCAAAGGTAGCAGTCCCGGTGCCTGTATCGACGCCAGTACAGGTGGAAGGAACAGAGAGTACCCAGCAAGTCGCGAGTGCCACTACTACGGTGCTCTGGGCTGAAGGAGGCCAAGGACAGTGGGGCAGGGGGCAACAGTACCCCAGCCCAGAGTGGCAGCAAGGAGGGCCGCAGCAAGAAAGAGGGAGATTTCGAGGAGCAAGAGGGGGAGGGTTTGGACTGGGGGGGTGTCTTCAGACCGTCTCAAGGCTGGAATTGTTTTACGGTGAGGGTCTTTTGCAAGGAAATGTAGGAGTAAGTCTGCAGTGGGATATACTTATGGCCCACAACCACAGGGCCAAGGGACCCAAGGGCCTCAAGGACTAGGATATCCACAGGGGGTTCAAGGATATCAGAACCGTGAGTATCCCCAGGGGCAACACCAAATACATATTCAGCAGCCTCAAGCATCGGACATGCAAGTGTGGCATCTGCCACAGCAGCAGGGCAGTGCTGTCCCGGTGAGCTGGGTTTTGAGGAGCAGCAGTGGTAGGAGGTAACCCCTTTTAGTTTCCTGGACTGAAAACCTACCTTTATTAGGACAGCCCACGGAGAGCACTTGCGTGTCCGGTCTTGTCGACGACCATCCACCCTGAAGAGGAATCTTGGTGGGGGCAGAGATAGGAGACAAGCAGTTCATATTCATGGTGGACTCTGGTGCAGCTAAATCATGTATCGTGGAAGGTATCTTTCCTCTATCAGGAAAATATCTTGACACGCAGCGATTCTCTGGGGCTATTTCCAATGTTCCATACAATGAGGAGTTGGACAAAAAGGTGTGAGGGAATATAGTACTGGCGCCCGTATTATATTCCAAAGGTTCCCCTGTTAATTTGCTCTGAAGGGACGTGCTCAGCAAGTTAAACATGGATATATCCTTTACAGATCATTGTGTAGTGTGCTCTATTCATGGGATGTGCGCTGTAAGAGGGATGTTGATAATACACACAATGACAAGGGAGGTGGTGGTCCGCGAGATTCCTGGGTAATGTTACCATGTATAATACCATGTTTATTTATGGTATTGCAGTGCTTGTGGAGTTGGTGCCCCAGATTGCCAAACAGTGTTTGTAAGTGTCCACTGATTTTATCTTTTGTCCGGCAGTGTCACCTGAGGTGGTGGCAGGAACGATATCGCTGGATTTACAGGGGTTGCTGGTTTTGGACAAGAGGGTTGTCCTGTTGGGAATGGACAGGGGCGGATGTGAGTGGTGCACAGTTCTCTATGTAAATCCAACAGTACAGCTAAAGGAAATGATGAATGGTGAATTGTTTGAAGACAACGACAAAGACAGGGACTTAATCCTAGAGATCTGTATCTCCTGTGACATAATGATACAGTACCAAAGAGTGCAGTGTCCCTTGATGGCAGTATGAACTCCACCTCCTTTTTGTGACTTACAACAGGTGCCTTTGCAGTTGTGGACTAGAAATCCAGGTGATGTAGGATTACTGAAAGATGTGACCCCTGTGCGTATAATATTGAAGCCAGGTGCGGTGCTGCCCAGGGTAAGACACTATCCATTATCGAGCGAGGCGGAGGAAGGTATTAGTAAGACAATTCAGTCCCTACTGGACCAGGGGATCATTGTGCTATCTACGTCCCTGTGTAATACAGCAACATACCCAGTCAAAAAATCAATGGGGCAATTGGAGAATGATTCAGGACTTGCGCCAACTTAAGCATGTGGCACAGAAAGAATTTCCAGTTGTTTTCCGAATCCTACGACAATTTTATGTAGCATCCCCAAAGAAGCTGCGTATTTTACTATAGTGGATTTAAAAAAATGCATTTTTTCTCGATTTCACTCCATGCTGAGTCTAGGTACCTCACAGCATTTACAGAGGGCCTGATGCAGTTCAAACACACTAGGTTACCTCAGGGGTACTGCGAGAGACCGAGTATATTTAACAGAATAGTGGATGCCGATCTCGGGAATATTCGGGTGCCTAGTACGATTATCACATACGTAGACTATATGCTAGTGTTTAGTGACAGTGAACAGCACTGCCGAAGGGACTCACTCCATTGCACTGCTACAATTGTTGGCCTGTAAGGGGTACAAGGTTGACGAGGCCAAATTGCAATATTGCCAACAGGAAGTGCTCTATTTGGGGCAGTTCCTATCAGCGAATGGTAAAGGAATACTACGAGTCAGGGCAGCGTCAGTACGCGCCACCCTCAGACCCGCCTCAATAAAATAGATGCAGAAGTTTCTGGGCCTGTGTAACTACTGCAAGGCCTGGAGCCTAGATTACACGGCATACACAAGACCACTTCTACAGGCCCTTAGGGAAGCACTAGAGACAAAGTACCTTACGTTACAGTGGACGGCACTAATGATCAAACAGTTTGACGACTTAAAATAAGTCATTCGTTTGGCACCCGTATTGGCCGCACCAGATTACACGCAGGAATTTTGTTTGTTTTCACATTCGGATGGCCAGCTTATGACCGCAGTGTTGACACAGAAAAGCACTATGGGCCATAAGCCATTGGCCTATTATAGCAGCACTTTGGATGCAGTGATGAAAGGGCAGTTTGCGTGTGAACAAGCTTTAGCAGCTGCTGATTTTGCAATAAAGAAAACTTCTACAATCGTAATGCGGTGTTCAGTCACATTGCATGTGGAACATTCTTTGCGATTCTAGAAAGGTCAAAATATACCCTGACTATGCATAGGTTGTCGCCATTTGAGATCATCATTTCTAAACCCCATATTCATGTGGTTCGGTGTAAAACAGTGAATCCTGCCACCTTTTTAACAGACATGCCTACTACAGAGAACCTGATAGCGCACGACTGTGCCACAAATGAGGGGGAGGAGGACGACATTCCCATAGCAAGGGACTTTACATTGACAGAGGGTGAGAAACATTTTGTTGATGGGTCTTCAACAATTGATCAGGAGGTTGGGCAAAGACACACATGGGCAGCGGTGGTACGACTTGAGCAAGGGGTCTACAAGACGGTGATTATAAAAATAAATGACCCATACATTATTCTGCACTGACGGCGGAACTTGTAGCGCTCATCGAAGCACTGAGAGCGTCTCAAGGGTGCCATGTTACAATATATTCAGACTCTGTGTATGTTCCAACAACGGTAAACGCCGGTCTATTCTACTGGAAGAGGAGGAGGTTTTGGAGGGCGGATGGATCCCCCAGTGCAGCATGCGGCAATGCTATAAATACTGATTGAAGCGTTATCGCAGCCATCTGTTGTGGCAGTCGTCAAATGCGCCGCCCACACCAACGGGACAGACGAAATATTGATGGGGAACGCAGCCGCCGAGGCAGGAGCCAAAATAGTGGCGTATCGGCCAAATTAAATACCTGCTTGTGACTGCCATCCCGGCCCCGTAAGCGAGCATTCAGCACCTTATACAGCATTGCCCATCTCCAAGGTTATCGAACTACAAGGGAGGGCACCTGAAAGGGAGAAAGAGTTGTGGTCACAGAGAGGTTTTAAGCATTTTCTGACAGATCTGTTATGGAGGCAGGAGAGCTGTGGGAAGACAGTAATGCCCTAGGAGCTGTTAGCCATACCATTTGAACAGTTACATTATCCATCTCACAGTTCGAAGATATACAGGAGGACTAGTTTATACCTAACCTCCAGGTAAGCATTACAGAAATGGTCATACATTGCACCACATGACACGGTTTTAGTACAGGGCTGACACTACAGATGTTACAGGGCACCTTGCCCCGCCCTACTGGGCCGTTCAGTGAATTACACATAGCTAATGCTGATATGGGTGAGCGCTGTAATGGATCTAGGTCCCTCATTGTGATGGTCTGTCCTTTCTCAAGGTGGGTGGAAGCAGGGTCGTGTGCACATCCGGATGCCAAGTTTGCTGCGAGATTCTTAGGGCAGGACGTTTTCCTGCGATGGGGTGTGTGCGAGGTTTTAAAGTCAGATAATGGCACTCATTTTTTCAATGCATTATTTCAGCACGTTCCAGCACTACTTGGCATCAAGTACCAGATGCGTTCGATTTACCACCCACAAGCCAATGGCGTTGTGGAGAGAATGAATGGGCTCCTTAAACGTAAGTTATCCAAACTGTATATCACGATGAAGAAGAACTGGGTGTACTGTTTGCACCCAGCCCTCTTCCGTTTACGCATGCAGCCAAGAAAAAAAACACCATTTGCCACTGCATGAAGTGGTCATTGGCTGGCATATCCATACTCCCATATCCCTTGTAAGAAGGGATTCAGATGCACATTGGACAGCAGCGGTGCTAGGCGATGAGTTTAAGGAGTATTTGACTACAATAACTAGGGCCATTAAATATGTCTCCTTACAGATTGCACCGCCCAGGATTGTGACGACAGAGACACCAGATGTCGAGACTACTACAGTGACAGATCCCGAGCATATGACCACACAACCCCTTGCTGTGAAAGTCAAAGAATTGCGCTACTGGCTCCACCTCTCTGACGATCGTAGGGCACCTTCAAAGACCACACTTGTATTTGTTATCTTCAAACGAGCGGTAGCAGTACTTGGACCCCGACTACTTCACCGGCCTGTCCAGGGGTGATACGTGTGTGGTGGCATGCTCAAGTGACAGGCCAGAGCTCAGCTGCTAGTTCTGTCTTCCTTTTTTCTGGGAGTGCTTTCTTCCTTCCCTCTTTCTCTCTCTCCCTCTTTATTTCTCTTCCTTTTTTCTCTTCCTCTCTCCCTTTTTCTTCCTTTCTTTGTTTGATTGATTTATTTATTTATAGAGCGCTTTACTCCAAGGCGCTGTACAGTGGAACAACATAATACAAGATAACAACAAGTAACAGTGGGAGTAAAATGACATCATGAATCATTCGACAAAACAGTGCAAAGAGTAATTAACTGAAGGGGGTAAGGGGAGTGGGACTAGGTGTGGGGGGGTGGAGATGGATTGGACGAGGGAAAATGGAAGGGAGAGAGAGGAGGAGCAGGCGAGGGAAGAGAGAAATCAGATGAAGGGAGAGGGGGAGGGGGAGGAGGGGGAAGTAGAGGGGGCAGAGGGGGCGTTTTCAAGGAGGGGAATGGAGTAGGCGGGATTTAAGGGAAGTGCGAAATTAGGTGAAGGTCGTGGTAGAGCGGATTGTGAGAGGGAGCGAGTTCCAGTGCAGAGTTGGAAGGAGCGGAAAGGGGAGGAAGCGCAGGGGGATGGAGGTACAGTGAGAAGGAAATGGTCAGCGGAACAAAGGGAACTTGAGGGGGAGTAGAAGGAGAGAAGGGAGGAGAGTTAAGGAGGAGCAAGACCATGGAGGGATTTGAAGACAAGACAAGGCAGAGAAAGTGAAATTTTAGCTGTAAGTGGAAAGGTAGCCAGCCAAGGTAAGAGTTTGAGGAAGAGATGGAGTCACAGGAGGTAAGGAGACAAAGGGTACGAACAGCAGTGTGGTATATGGATTTAAGAGGGGCAAGATGAAATGCGGTAAGTCCAAAGAGTAGAGAAGAGCAGTAGAAGAGGCGGGAAAAGATGAGAGAGGAAATTAGGAGTTTGGTGGCATGGAATGTGAGGTAGGGAGGGACGGATGTACTTTGTGTTCAAAGTACATCTTTTGTGTTTCTCCTTTTTTGTTGCCTTGTTTTTTTTTTGTTCAATCCAGGAAAGAATATGGATGTGACTAATTTAAATAATTTGTTAAGTAGGGATTCGAGGTGCAGATGTACGAATGAGAGAATATGGACCTGTGTTTATTATTGTGGATCAGCTATTGCTTCAGGTCATTGTGGTATTGCTAGTCCTGTTGGGAGTGTATTGGGGGGGGCCCTATAAAGGGATGGAATGGCGGAAATAGGATTGTATATTATCAAAATGGGATGATACACATAAATGTTAATAATATGAGTGGATTTACATATATTAGCACTAATGTGAACACTAATAATAATGGAAATTAATTTACTGACTTTAATCAGCATAATAGGTCAGTAGGGGAAACAGTGAATAGGTTGTCTTCAGCAAGTAGGGGATTGTCTACCACGGCAAAACGATCTGTTATTTCCGATAGAACTATTCAAGCGGCCATCCCTGAGAGCATGTATAGAAGAATGAAGAGAGAAGTACGACAAAAGTTGACACGTATAAAGGATTGGGTTTTGATGTGATTGAGGATATTCATCATCCTGAGTTCACCAATTTATGGTATTCTGATATGAGTGGTGTGGGGAGAGACTCTGTGATTGGAAGCTGTTATGTATGTCCACTCATTCCACATGCTCCAGGGGCTCCCAATGTGTTAGTACCACAACGAGTCCCAATTATAGAGGCACAATGCCTAGTTCATCTTGTGCTATGCAGAATAAAGGGAAAGTTCCAGGCACATAGCAACGAAAGATCCAAATAACATCAAGTATGTGGAGCTTCCCTATCTGATGGTGAAAGGGCCAAAGCATGTCAACAATAACTGGCAGGACATCACACGATCTTGCTTGGGAGGAGGACTGGTAACCTATAGCAAGGAAAGGGTAGCACAGGTGGACACTTTCTGTGCGCAAATCTGGACAGAGCATATCACATGCTGACGTGGATTGTAAAAATGGAAAAGCCGGTGTGAGTGTACAAGGAAGTATAGACTTTGTTTCTGCAGCAAAGGGACAGTCTTTATCGGCTCAAATGAACATTGCAATAAGACTTTCTTGATCGGACAATGAAGAAAGGAACGGCGGCGCTGATGTATTACTACTCGGTCTGTGGCCAACAAGCTTACTTGCACCTCCAACCATCATGGAGGGGCTGTTGTTCGATGGCCACGTTGCACTCTGTTCGATTAGTAATCCCAGAAGAACACTTGAATTGGGGAGCACATCCTGCAGAAGGACCAACTGGTCTCCCCACATTTGAAAGTGAAGATAAAGGCCTGGTGCCCACTGTGAGAAACCTGAAGGTGTCACCCGCTAGTCCCAGAGATCTGTCATCCAGGTGGTCGGGACACGGCCATCGCTATTGGATCCAGTTCCTAGGGGTGGACCAGTGGGGGAGGATCACCTGGATGGGGGTTTTCGGGGAGTGGAAGTGGGACACGTAATAGTGAGACGCGGTATCCTCTTCCTTGTACCCCCTTTGCCCGAAACTACCCCGTAGGCTATTCAGAAGCTCTGCCCCCTCCCCTTTTCCCATGCAAACACTTTCATATATCGTGAAAGACAACAGACTAACACCAGAGCTGTTTACCTGACATGTCCCAATACAAGGTTCATTTAAATCAAGCAATTGACATAACTATGCACACTTGGTGGCCCTTTCCTTTCCCCACAGTGATAAAAGGCAGAGCACGAAAGCAATCTTTGGGCAGGGCCGAATGTACGAAGAAGCAGCTTTTCCAGACTGGCAGTTCAAGCAGAGGAGAAAGGCAGAGACATACCTGGAGGGACGACAAAGAGGGAACTGGCCTTGCCTTTACAACTAAGATCCGCGAAACCTCCGAAAGGGAAAGCATAAGACCAGGAAGTGTTGTGTGACAGGTGTCACCGGCACACATGGTCCTCCTGCGCTGATAAGCAAAGCAGGGAGAAGCATTTTCTGAACTCCCAACAGTTCAGTACAGCCGGTGCGTCGGAGAAGACTGATAGTAAAACTGAACTGTGCTGAGCCTAAGGTTACAGGCGCCAACCTTGTTGAACAAAGAACTTGTGTAATTGAACTTTAAAGGAACCCTGGTAAACGGTTCAGAAGCAGAGTGGTCGAGCATCTCATGACTGAAGCTTTTTTTTTTAGGTTATTTTGTTGAAACTACGAAAGCCGAGAGGCCTTAGGAGAGGCTCGTGTGGTGCATCAAAGTGGTTCTACGAGGGTCAAGCAAAACCCCTCATACACTCAGACTTTGACACATTGGAGAAAACTGATTGAACTGGGAAAACTGGCAAATGTGAACCCGACGGCGGGATGCCTGCGAGTTGTGGGTAAAACAGTGGTATACCCGTGACCATTGTGGCGACATGTGTGAGCCCGGCTGAGGAATGTCCACAATGGATAGTTGGTCAAAAAGACATTGAGACTGTTGAATGATACGTTTTAACGTGAAAGATTAGGGTCGGAGCCCCCCTCCCTCCTCACCCCACCACCAACAGAGCAGCCTGCAGAGGGACTCAGCACAGCGGTGGGGAGGCAGCAGCGTGTACGGCCACACAGTGAGTTCTTTCCCCCGCCACTCAGCATATAGCAAGCCACACACAGGAAAGGGGGCTCTACATCCAAGCCCCCTCCCTCCTCACCACCAATGGGGTGAACCCCTTCATCTACCCAGGGGTGAGGGGGGTGCACAGGGAGACTCACTGTCTATTAATCAGCAAAAGAGGGAAGAGATTCACCCTCAATTGAAACACTTTGCCACCAGGCCAGGCCACAGCACCCAAAGTGCTCTGCAGGGGAGGAGAACAGGGGGACAAAGCCAAATAGCAGAGCACACCTCCACTCCAGCGTTATACCACACATTGGGAGAACCCCAGCCACATTGTCAAAACAATCCAAACCCCAAAAGACAACAGATATCGCTGCAATCACACGACAAGAACAAGAAGTGAGACCCTGGACGGGCCCCAACCCACTCCCCTGAGAGACCACCTGGTCACTGGGCCACGAAAGAGGGCATACAATCCCTCCTGGCCGATATAAAATCGGAATTACATGACCGAAATCTCAGCCAAAGTGGAGTGCCTCGACAACCGCATGGGGAAAGTGGAACAAAGGGTTAGCGAAACCAAAGAGCAAACCCTCAAACACACTGCGCAGCTGGCTGAGCTACAGAGGAAAATTCAAACCGTGGAAGAAAATATCAAAGACATGACACGCTAACAAGAGGACATTGAAAACGGGGCCCGTAGGAATAATATCCATATTCGAGGAATACCAACGACAATCGCGGAACAAGATATACAAGTCTGTGTGGGCGACTTCTTCCAAACTCTCCTCCCAGACTGTGACAAATCCATGTTGATCCTGGACCACAGCCACAGACTGCAAAGCCGCAGGAGACCCACAACAGACACTCCCCCAGATGTAATCACCCAAGTCCATTTCTTCTCCACAAAACAAGACCTCATGTCCGCTAGCCGCTCACAAGGAGACCTAACCTACCAAGGGGCTTCAATACAAATATACCAGCACCTGACAGCGGCAACATTGCAAAGGTGCAGGGCATTGAAACCCCTGATGGCACTTCTCCAAGACAGGAAGATAAAATACTGCTGGCTCTTCCCAGCAATACTTAACTTCTCCTTTGAAGGCCAGCTACGTGCAATCACCTCACTGGAAGAGGCCAAGGGCATCTTGACAGGAGGCCCCTCAACCCCAGAGGAAGACTTCACAAACCCATCTCCCCTAAAGGGTCCAAAAGAAGACCCGAACTCCCAACAAAATTCCTGGGCCAGAGTGGCACTCGGGAGAAGAGCAAAATACGCACACCTAAAATCATGAACAACCTCCCCAGGCAAAACCTTACAACCAAAGAACCCAGCAAAGCTAATCAGAGCACCCCAAGATAAAGCGGGAAGGGATCGGAGCCTACACAATTCACCCCGGCACCCGAAGTGCATTCACTCACTGTCCCATTGGCCGACGGACCCAACTGCAATCAAGTTACCACCAATGGTTGTGGTGTTTAAAGATGTTATAAGTTTTCAAATGTTCAAAGCCCTGGTTGTGACAGAAGGACAAGAAGATTGTAGTGTAAGATGGCAACGGAAACCCTCCTAAACACAATGCCCCCTGACCCAACAGAAGAGATGGACTCGCCAGAGGACCCCTCCTCCCCACCTCACCAAAAACACATGTTTTGTAACTCTCAATGTTAGAGGCCTCAATGCCCCTAGCAAGCGGAAATAAATCATGCAATGCCTCAGTGACATGTCTGGCTCAGTGATTTTCCTCCAAGAGACCCACCTGATCTCTGCCGACTTCCACCGCCTTCGGAATAAAGCCTTCCGTAAACAATATCTGGCATCCAGCAACTCCAAAAGAGGGAGCACGGTAATTCTGCTGGCCAAAGGAATTCCGTTCACAGAATTGGAAGTCCTCAAGAGCCCAGAAAGGCTGTTACATCGCAGTGAAAGGGAAGCTGTTTGGCCAGCTCTACTCTCTGGTCTCCGTCTACACCTCCAACGAGAAACAAGAGGCCTTCTACAAAGACTTAGAAACAAAACTCCTCCCGTTCCTGGAAGACCACATAATGATGGGAGGGGACTTCACCGGGGTCCCAAACACAGTGTTGGACAAGTCTCACCAACCAGCACCAAAGGACTTTAAAATTGCCCTGGGCCTACTCCACCTCTTCAAATCCTGTGTAGTAGTAGATGCCTGGAGAGTTCTACACCCAGACATGAAAGACTTTTCCTTCTATTTGCAGGTACTTCGCACTTCTCGCATCGATCTATTGCTCGCTAGCCCCCAACTTCTCTCCTATACCAACGAAACAGTAATAGTGGTGAAAGTAATCTCCGACCATGCCCCGGTAATCCCAACGACCCGGGAAAAGCCTCAATGGTCCCTCTAGGACCCACTACTAAATGACATGTCACTTCGTGATACATTGACTACAGCCATCCGCAATTACTTTACAGAGAACTGTGTCAGTGACACGACAATCGCCACGAGATGGGATGCAATGAATGCGGTCATATGAGGGGAGCTGATAGCCCACACAGTAACCTACCGAAAGCGTCGATCAAAGCTACGAGAAACCCTAGAAAAAGACATAGCAGCAGCAAAGGCAACCCACAAAAATGGGTGTACACCCAAAGCGACTCGAGCCTTGCGGTTCACCTGCAGTAAGCTCGAAGCGCACTACACAGAATAAACAGCCAAAGCCCTCAATCGAACCAAACAAAGCTACTACGCCAACGGCAACAAAGCCAACAAATTCCTGGTCAGGAAATTGGCAAAAGCCCACACACAGAACCACATTACAGGCCTGAAGCATGCTAAGGGGGCACTGATGAAGCCAATTTACAACTAGCAACTGCGCACCTAAGAAACACCATGACGGCCACCCAGCTGGTCAACTGAGCAGCAGACCCAATACAGTGCAGAAGCCTGCCTCCCCAGCCCCCCAGAAACAGATTGGCAGGCCATAGACCTGCCAATCTCAAACAAGGACGTGGACACCGTGATAAAGTCCGTGAAACTCGGAGCCCCAGGCCCGGACGGGTTCTCATCCAAACTCTATAAACTCTTCAAAGCCTACTTATATGCCGGCTATCGGAACTCTTTAATTCCTTCCGAGAGACGGGCATAACAAGCCCTTCAATGCAGGAATCAACCACCATACTACTACTGAAGCCGTGGAAGGACCCAGAGACTGCGCTACCTACGGACCTATCTCTCTTTTAAATATAGATGCAAACATATACTCCAAAGTACTAGCAAACAGACTAACAGATTGCCGAAATTCATCCCGGAGTTCATTGAGGTGGACCAAACGGTGAATTTAGTAGAGGTGATGTTGACAGAACACAGCAAAATGGCACTTCTATCTCAGGATGCTACAAAAGCTTTTGGCAAAGTAGACTATTCGTTCATGAGCCTGGTCCTGGAAGTATTCTGCTTCGACCCTCTCTTCCGCAAAATGGTGCTAGCCAACTAGAGATCCCCAAGAACATGCCTGAAAGTGAATCGGACGTTCGACCACAATTCCACTCTCATGCGGGACAAGGCAAGGGTGCCCTTTCTCCCAACTAATCTTTGCCCTAATAATGGAACCCTTTGCCCAAAGAATCTGCGGCAACCCAGCCATCAAAGGGGTGGACATAAAGGGCAAACAATACAAGGGGGCCCTCTACACGGATGATGTAATGCTCTCGCTTACCACAGCTATTCTTCCCTACCAGAGGCCCTAGCAGAACTGACCCAATTCGAAAAGGGGGTAGGCTTCTCCATCAATTAACCCAAATCAGGGGCTTTGGAGATGGGTATGAGGGAGAAAATGATAAACGACCTCCGCCAAACATGCCCACTGGAATGGAGCACAAAAGCAATAACATACTTGGGAATACAAATTAGGCCAACCGCCAAAGGCCTCTACGCGGCAAACTTCCCTCGCCTGGTCAGCGACTTGGAGACAGACTTCAACAGATTGGCAAGCCAAGAAATCTCACTACTAGGAAGAATCACAGCTTGCAAAATGAACCTCTTGCCCAGATTCCTATATGTGTGCTTAGCCCTGGCAGTGGAAATCCCCTTGAAACTACTGCGGCACCTACAACAATAAATCTTCCGGTTCATATGGAAGAAAGGCAAAGCTTGAATCCCTCAAACGGTAATGACGGGAGCGGCCAAATGGGGTGGGATGGGAGTGCCAAACCTCTGCAATTATTACGCAGCGGCACAATTAATGAACACTTGGTCAGTTCCCACCCAACCCCCGAAATGGCCAATTATAGAGCAAGCCAGATGCCCCCCCATCCCCTCACTAAGCTCACTGCTGCATTCCTCGGGCCCGCACACGGGCACTGGACAACCATTCTTGCCTCAACTAAAACGTCCTGGAGAGTTTGGGATTGGGCACTGCGAAAGAAAGGGATCCGCAGAGGGCTGAGCCCAAACTCATTAGTCCTCCAAAACCAAGACTTTAGCCCGAGCCTAGTAGTGGCTAACTTCAAGAATTGGAAACAAGGTGGGCTGAAGACGATTTCGGAGTTGTACGAGGGTTGTACCGCCCTAACTTTTGAGGAATGCAAACAAATTTGCCCTACCGGAAACTGGCAGGTTCACGTACAGATAAATTCACCACTGGATCTCCCAACCGCAGATTAAAAGTGAAGCAACGAGAACGACTCTCCACGTAGAAGTATTACGGGGCTATACAAACTGTTACAGGAAGACATGCTGGACACCACCCCGCCCCCCCCACCCCCCGATCCATGGCCCAATGTGAAAGAGTTTGGCCACCCAATAGAAGACCAAACCTGGATTGACATCTGGTCAAGGAACAGTTCAGGCACCAGATGTGTCACAAACAAGGAATGTGCACTTAAATCGCTCTACCGATGGTACTACCCTCCGGAGCACCTGCACCATTCCAAGAGCTCCCTAGACCCCAAGTGCTGGAGACAATGTAGAGCACAAGGAATATACCTTCACCTGTGGTGGGACTGCCCAGTGGCGCGTAGTTTCTTGGAAGAGGTGCTCCAGTCCATAGAATTGATCACACACTGTAGTTTGCCATTGGTCCGGAGGTGATCTTACTGGGTACCCCCGCAAGTAGAGAGCTACCCGAGGAAGGGACCAACGGCGAGATTAGTGACCCAAATCCTCCTGGTGGGGAAAATCACCTTAGCCAGTACGTGGAAATCACATGAATTCCTCCCTGCTGTCTCTATGGTGGATGAAGGTCTGGGACATGCTGGTGGCAGAGAAGGTCACAACAGCGAAGGAAGGGATGCTCCACCGCTTTACAGACTGTTGGGCCCCCGTACTCCAATTCGACCGTGAGTTACCGGCACTCACCTTCCAGCCACAACTGGCAAGGCTGTTCCTACGCCCCTAACGGAACTCCCAAACTCCTGACCTCCACCCTGAAACAAACGGATACGGAGGTGTTGGACCTAAAAAGGAAAAGCGATAAGAGGGACACTTAAGGGAGCGAGTGAAGGGATTTAGCCACGGTAAAGATGTGATATTACCTTGTCGTTCCAGACATGTATGTATGTACTGTTTCAACCGCCTTTAAATAAAGTTGTTAAAAAACAAAAAAGAAATTAGCTTTAAGGATTGGTTATAGGCTTTTTAGTATAGGCCCGACAAGACGCCACTAGGACTGCCTTATTATTTGATGGTCGTAGCTTGCTCCCATCTTAGATTTAGGTTTAGATTAAGTGTTTTTCCAACTCATTTATACAGTTTAATAAACACCTTTGAACTGTGATCACTTGTGTCTGTCTTTACTGTTGCCACCATGACTTCCTTACATGGGGTAGTGACGTGCAGCTGGTGCTCAGTGATTTATATCCTGAGGGTAGGTTTGTGTCTTTGGATGAGTTCAAGGCTAAAATGGGGTGGGGGAATTTCTCAAAGGTTCTACAGTATTACTCTATCAGAGCTGTCCCGACGGCTGTAGCCCTCCTTCCCCCGTAGCCGGAAACGCATGAATGTATCACCACAATAGTAGACAGAGGGAATAATAGGCGGATGAGTGTTAGGGAGAATTCTCTGTTTAGGCTGAATTTCCTAACCTAGTGAGTCCCCCAGCAGCTTTGCTGGATTTCTGGAGTTTGTTTTTTTCTCCTGCCAAGAGTGAGTCTCTTTTCCTCACACTCTTGGACATGACTTGAGGGGTTCCTTTGACTGTTAATGTGTTTTATGGGCTATGGGGTCTCTTACTCCATAGGGTCACATTTGTTTTTACTATGTGTGTTACACAGCACCCTCAGTGCAGTGACACAGGGGTGTCATAGTGACACCCCACCATAGACTCCATACCCTGGGACTGACTACTGTTTCCCAGGGCATGTAAAGTCACCATTGGCTTTACTAGTCCCAAATTATTAACAGAAACCAGTACAAACCATCATATTGTGGACGTACTGGTCGGGGCAATTCGATTGTCCCGGGGTCTGTTAGTCGAGGGGGCACGTCTCTGTCCCCCCTGATCGAGTTTTGGCTGGTGGCAGTGGATACTACTTTTTATATTCGACCGCGAATATATCTCTATGGGATTTTCCCATTGTTCGAGGCTACCAACTTTAATTATTTAATTCTCATAGCCTCGAACAAACCGCCGGTTTATTTATTTAATATTAATTTGCCGGTTGGTATTTTTTGCCAGAACTCGATTCTAAAATGGCGTTTGTGTTCTCTTCTGTGACTCCAACCCAAGTCGAGCCCTTTGTTCCACTTTTTGGCGGGCTTCTCCACAGAAGCCTCCAAAAGTGGTGCCACTCTGTCTGGGTACCACAGGGGGTGTGGGAGGGGGTTTAGGTACCCTGGACTGAGTTACCTTGGTAACTCAAGTCGCACTCTTGTGTGATTGGCCCAAGTGGTGAGCCGGCCGGCTCACAACTTAGCATGTTTGATTGACAGCTAGGCTAAGTGAATGGGAGTGTGCTGCATAAAAGCAGGGCTTTTGGGACTGGAACTTTAGAAGTCGCCACAGGACCGGAGAATCCGACGAGGGAGAAGCTGAGCCGACCTGCTACGACGACACCACCGGTGGAGCCCTGCGGAACCGACTCACCACTTCCCGACGACAGAGAAGATCTCCCGGCTGGAGAGTCATCTTCCCCTGACTGGTGTGCACAACAAGTTTACCTTCTTTTCCTCGCATCCCAGGACGTCTTGTGGTCGAATTGCCCGTGCCAAGCACCCCAGCAACCGGATAGCCACTTACCACTGGACCGCGAATAAAAGGACCGCTCCTTTTAACTGAGAACTCTGCGGCTGGTTTCTTCCCTGGCAGTGCAACGGACTCCTGTCTTCCTCCCCGACGAGATCCTCTCTTCCCCCGGACGAAGCACCGACTTGCATCCGCTGCCAGGAACAACTGCCCCCGCTGGAGTATTCTCACCACTTTAAGGTACCGTGTCCGCCAGGCCTCACTTTCTAAAGATTGCTACAAGGTAATAATAATCCCTTAACCTTCTGGACTGGGCTGGCCGCCTTCACCATCTAACTGGTCCCTTTCTTTTGGTCCAACTCTTTCTGAACTGATTTCGAGACTTTTGGGCACTTTGAACCGTGTGACCTTGGACACATTTCGACCGGAGCCTCTTACAGTGGGTCCGGCCTTGTTAACTTTGACTTTACGGTTTTAACCTGCCTTCTTCTCCTACTGTGGTTTTCTGAAAGAGTTGGGATCTGTTTCTATCTTTGCTCTGCCTTTCTCTCCCTTGTAAACCGATTGATTAGAGTGCCATCTTCGTTAAGCGCTCACCGCTGTCTGAAAATAAGTGTTGCTTTACTTAAGACTTGTCTAATCGTTGAAGGGAGTGTATATCTTTTAGTGACCGTGTTTTTGAACTGCTTAATATTAGTGCCTGTGTGTTTTATTAGATGTGGTTTTAAATAAATACTTCTATCTCTTTTACACCAAGCTCTGGTCAGTGTTTGCTTGTTCTACTGTTCTTTTGACCTATTGTGAATACTCTGTATACTGCCTAACTCTTCTTGAGGGAAGTCTGACCGCTCAGCCACAGCTACCAAGTGAATCTGTGTGGTACAGACTGCTACCAAGTGGGTTTACTGCCAAACACCTGTAGTCTTAAATCTTTTGCAGTGGTCCCAGAGGGAACTGCACTGTTTTCTGCCTAACTATGATGTCGAAACTGTATAGTGTAATTCAATCTAACCAAGATACCAAAAACAGTGCGCGCATGAAGTGGGAGTGAGATTTGAATAGTGAATTGTCGGATGTACAGTGGAGAAGGTTTTGTCTCCTCACCAAGGAAGTGTTGATGAATGCTGAATATCTGTTAATACATTTTAATGTACTCGATCAGCTGCAATATACCCCTGCCAAGATTGCTATGTTCTCTCTGGGGGTCTGGGAAGGTATGTGTCGAATGTGGGGCTTAACCAGCTAATACCCTTCGTATGTTTTGGTTCTGTGGCAGGCAATTGCTGTGACGTTAGATGATATTGTGAATGTTCCCTCTACTATGCCCCCCCTCAAAATACCTGTTAGGAGATATTGGTAAAGTGTCGACAGTCCCCAGATTTTTCAATTTGGATTGTATGGTTGCTAAAAAATGGATCCTTTATCGGAAATCTAAACTGGCTCCAACACATGGAGTGGCTGCGGGACCTGATGCATATCAATGAGCGGGAAGAGACCTTTATTGCTACAATAACTACAATCTGTAGCCCCAAGAATATCTGGGCCCCACTACGCCTATATTTGTCTCGAATGGAGAATTTGGACTCCACCGAGCAACAGTTGGCATAGAGGAGGGCTGTAGTGCTCCCTCGATAGAGGTGCAGACTTTGGATATTGATGGTTATCTGCTCGATGATTTAGGATTGGCCCCTCTTTGTTATGTCATGCATTGCACATACCATTGTCATGTAGTCAGTCTGTTTATGTTTTGTTAAATGAAGTCTAAAAAAAAAAAAGAATTACGTGGCCCAAGTTCTTTAAAATGTTATTGTTTGCTTGTTCATGCATCAAACCCCAGCATGCTTGTCTATATTTTGGGGTCTACACTCACCTTAAACCTTTGAGGGGGTCCAGTGGGGTGAAAGACATGCCATGGGAATCTCAGGATATATGATTTGGAAATTCGGCAACTCTGCAAAGCACATATCATAAGGACCCTTTACTGTGACTGTGTAATGATCCACAATCATACATTAAATGCTACAGAAAACTATTTAACATGTCATTCAATACCTTATTTTCATGAGAAACAAATGCCCTAACAATAGTGACTAGTCAAATATTGTACAGACGAGAGGGTTGTGAAGATATGGTTAAAACGATTGTGGCTATGGAGATTTCCCACGTATGCTCTGTTCCTCTGCTTTGTTTTCCATGATGACCACCTTCCTGTGGAACCTAATGACTTCATCTGCAACGCAGGGCACATTGCTGTGAAAGCAGCTTGCCTTCGCTGGTTCAGGCTACAGTTCCTTTGCCAGCCAGCAAGTGTCTCCCAACAAGTGATTACAAAATTGATCAAAAGCTGCAGTACCACTGACAGGCAATAGATATCCTCACATTCTATAAATGGACATTACGTTGCACCATCTGCTCCTCTAGTGGATCCGGTTCTCTACAAGACAGTTTAGACTTGACAGCTGTAAACATGGAGTTCTGTTGACAGGTTTCAGTTAGTGGTTCCTGCCTAGTGAAGTTATTACGGGAAGTGAAGTTATGGGACAGTGTGGATCCTTGGGTCCAAATGGGGTAGCTGTGATCTGTACGACTCTATAATGGTGGTTTCTGTGCTGTGTGTGAGGAGTGAGGCATAGGGCCGCTCCTTTTATTCCCGTGCCCCGCTGATTGTTTAGTAGAATCTATTGGCTAATGGTATCAAAGGCTGCTATGATAGCTTAAATTTGGAGTGTTTAGTGTGTCCCATACTGAGCAGTGGATACATTATGTGCCCCTCATTGGTCTAAAGCCATGGTGTACCTCGTGAACATTTTTTGTTTCAAGTGACGTCCCGCAGTTGACCATGCATTAACTTTTGCAAGATTTTCCCAGTGAACTTAGTTTTTGAGATTGGGCAGCAGTTTGCAGAGTCATTGGGGTCTGCTGTCCATTTCTCGAGGACTGCCCTGACATAGGCTGACTATAAAAGTAGAGGGAGGCTCTTGAATGTGATTGAGATATTGAGGAGTGCTAAAAACATGTGCATCAGTTCTGAATGTTTATGATGTTTGTATATAAACTAGGGGGGGATAAGGATCCTCTGCAGATCCTGTAGGGCTTCAGGAGTAAGTAGGTTTTACAAGGATAAGAGGCAAAAGGTATGTAGCAGCGGTTTGCTTGGTGCCCTATGGGATGTCTCCTTGTTAGGGTAGAAAAGTGGTGGTCCTTTTTTATCCAGATGTTCTTGGATTTGGAGTATCTTTTTACTGACGTGCGCCACAATCTCATAGTATAGTTCAGAGTTGTAATTGGGGTTGAATTGCAGGCTTGCCGTGCTTTAAATTCTTGAATGAACTTGAAAAGCTCCTTTTGGCTGTGTTGTACTGATTTACTGTATCAGGAGTAGTTCACTTTCTTGGCTTTGATTACTGTCCTGTATAAATATATCTGTTGGTGCTATGCAAATCTGAAAAAGGTCAATCCGTAAAGCACACCAAGTCTTAGTATGTATATTGGACTTAAGACAATTGGCCTCATTATAAGTTTGGTGGTAGCTTTGCTGGTAAAACCGGCAGGCTGCCACCAAACTTCCGAAAATTTCCGGTGCCTACGAATGGGCAATTACCGGGGCATTCCGGCCCCGCTGGACCAGGGATTTGCCCATTCACGGGGGCCGAAAAAGAATGCTTCCCATTGAGCCCAATATGGCTCAATGGGAATGGGTCGGATGCACCGGCACCATTCAGAATGGTGCCGGTGCATCCGACATGCTGTGCTCGCGGATGTCGCTCTGCCTGCCAGGTCAGACCTGGCGGGCCGAAAGGCACCTGCGAGCACAACTGGTAGTTTGCTGGTCCGGGATCTACGGTACCGGCATACTTACCGGCATCGTAGTTCTCGGACCGGCAAACCTGTAATGAGACCCAATAACTTTAGACCGTACTGGTGCAGGGGAGAATAAAATCAACCCTGGCACAAAGATTGTATATATCAAATGAGAAGAGAAATGTATCCTATAATAGCAGATACTCCTGTCCGCTGCACACTATCAATGGCTAGAAAAGCCAAATGTTTTAGAAAGTCAATGTTTCAAATATATTTGTCAATACTTGAATGTAGGTGCATTCTGAGCAGTTTTGGATACAAATGCACATTTAAGAAGTTAGAGATTCAAACGCAACTGAAATGTGAACTCTTACGTGGAGGAGGAATTCTATAGGAAAGTGGAGTAATCCTAAAAATCCTCAAGGTGTTTCCAAGATCAAGTACTGGGTAAAGGATGATATGAAATTGGTAACAGAAATATTCTAATTGCAGCGGTCCAGATTGTGTAGGGATAATTATGAAAAGGGAGGGATCTTCCAATGCATTACCTGGTACCTCAGGAAAAAATACGCCAAAGGCTCTGCAGTAAACGCTGCATCTTGCGTGATAACCAAAATGGCTGCTGTTAATAAGGTGACGTATGATGTGAGGACATAACAGTAATGCGGTTCTCAAAAATGTCAGAGCGTGGTAATGTGTAACGAAACACGCTTTGTTATAAACAAGTAAGTAGTCACAGAAAGGATAACATTCTTAAAATTGTATTAAGCTACTCTCAAAATAAGTTTATAGAAGTTAGAAACAACTATTAGATAAAATGTAGGGAAATAAAAAAGTGATCATAAATTGCGAGTTTCAGTAGAAACCGAAAAGGGACATGGTTGAATCAATGTCATGATCTGTAAAAAAGAAAATGGGCAGTGTAAAAGTAATGATTAGGTAAACTGAGTTAGTGATCGTACACTAACAGTCTTGAGACAAATTGTTGAAATAAACCACATGACAAAGCGGTAAAACGCTGTAGACAAACGTACATGCAGCATTATGAAATCGTACATAAATATACTTCTATACAAAAAAAGCACTAAAGTGAAAGTCTTCATTCATGGCAAGTGGATAAAGGGAGTCTAACTTTTCTATCCAGAACATCTCCGGATATAACAGTCTTTGTCATCTCACCTCCCCTCGGTGGTCAATGTACCACATCCAATACAATACATCTCAGTTGTGCTATGTTATGTTTGTGTTCACTGAAGTGCCTGTAAACTGGAGATTTTACATTGCCTGTGCGTATATTGAGCTTATGTTCGGTCCAGCGTTCTTTGACCTTCCGTGATGTTTGGCCAATGTAAAATCGGCCACACGGACAACACAGATCATAGATCACATTACGAGTCTCATAAGTGGCATAATGTTGGAGTTTTATTTTATGTCCTGTTTGGGGATTCTGTACATAGTCACCCATCATATTGTTGCAGTTATGACAATTCAAACATGGATAAGTACCTAATTTAGTTTTTTGAAGAATCTTTCGTGCCAAGTTTGATTTTCTCTGCTTTGAATTATTTTCTATAAGATTTCTCCCATGTTTATAGGCTATCATTGGCGATTTTGGAAAGCGACGTGCCAATTGTGGATCAAGTTGAATCAATCTCCAATTTATTTTGAAGGTTCTTGCTATAGAAAAGAGAGTCAAATTTTTGCTCAAGCACACAGCCAAAACCACTGGATCGAAAATGTATATATTAGCTTACTTCATTGCCACTATCAGAGATGAGGGCTATTGCAACCTGCTCGCTATTAATCCATGTCGGCTGGTGCCTGACTCTCTTCTTGCTCCATGGAGAAAGATTTTACCTTCTCTAACCTTCATCCCGCTATCTCTAAGACTCTGGATGTCCTTGCCCCTGTCATGAGGATCCGCTTGAAGCCCAAATCCAAGTGCAACTCTTGGTACGATTCGGACCTCGCCGCCCTTAAATGCAAGTGTAGGGCGGCGGAGAGGAAGTGGAGGGCATAGGGCGCACCCCCTGACAAACTGGTCTGCTGCCTGCTCCAAAGGCAGTACAGACTCTATGTCCTCTCTAAGAAGAGAGCGTACATCCAAGCCCGCATCTCTGTGGCATCTAACAGCCAGGCCAAACTTTTCAAAATCTGCAAGGAGCTGGCCAATCCTGCTGCTCTCTCTACCTCTCCTGTTCCCTCCCAGGCCCTCTGCTTGGCCTTCGCCTCTCATTTCACTACTAAAACTTAGGACATTCTGTCCACCCTCTTCCTCCTCTATGCCTACCCAGAAAAGGAGAAGCCTTGGTGAGAACTCCCTCTGAATCCCATCCACACCTTTAATCCATGACAGAACCTCCCTCCAATATGTCTGGACCCTTAGACACCCCCACCACTAATGTATATAATCCCCTCTTTCCTGGTGACAGTTCCAGCAGTGCGGGTCATACCCCTCTTTCATTCGGGCAATCCTCGCTAGGGGGTAGTGCCATCTATGTAGCAGCTTCAGGGCCTGGTGTCTATATTGGAGTGATGTCGTGGAGCAGTTGGCCACCCTGCACATCCATGCCCACAAGGCGTCCTCAATGTCTCTACCTAGATCTTGTCCCCACTTGATTCTGAGTGGGAGAGGTACCCTGGGTTTCGTCCAACAGGATCCTCCTATACAGTCCCGCTAGGAGCCCCTTGGATCCCTTCTGTGTGATCAAAAAGCTTTGGAAACTCGTCAGCTCCCTCCTTAAATTTACACCCCACCGGTTCTGTGTCAGGACCCCTTTCAGCTGCAGGAAACGAAAAGGGGACAATCAATTTAAGTGCCAGGGTCTCCTCCAGTCTACCCAAGGAGATAAAGGTGTCCCCTTCTGAAAGTGTTGTCCCGCTCTACTCAATCCAGCCTCATACCAGGATTGGAAGACCAGAGGTTCCTCAATGGCCGTGGGGGGGGGGGGCGATGCATCTCAGGGGCGATGGCCAAGATGTGAGCCATCTGTTATCTCCACCCTCCCTCCATATAAACCATACGACCTCCAGAACCGAGTGGCATACCACCCTCCTCGGAATACGGGCCCAAGGGACCCATAGCCATTCATCCAAGTGACCGGGGCCAATACTGCATTGTCCACCCATTGCTTACCCGAGAGTGGATCGAAGTGGTCCACGAGAACCCGCAGTTTGGTGGCCCTGTAGTATGTCGCCAGGTCAGGAAACCCCATTCTCTCCCTCTTCTTTTGGGAGAATAAGCATCCTATAGGCTATCCTGTGTCTAGCCCCTGCCCAAAGAAATCGCAACATCGCCACTTTCACCTCCACGAAGAAGGATGCAGGATTATTACAGGCAACATCTGAAACAGGAACAGGAACTTAGGGAGCACCACCATCTTTATGCAGTTTAAACATGCCATTCATGACAATACCAAGTCCGACCTTCTCAGCGTCGAGGGCCAACAGAGGTACCCCCTCCTCCTTTGCCACCGGCGCACTGAGAACATGGCGCGTCTTTCGCATGTTATCCACACCTTGCCTGTGAAGTACAAAACCAGCCTTGTCAGGGTGGACCAAACGGGGAAGGCAAGACTCCAAAAGCGACGTAAGGACTCTGGCAAAAATATTGGCGTCCACGATGAGGAGGGAAATAGGCCTATATGAGGCACAGTTGGCTTGGTCTTTCCCCGGGTTCGTGATCACTGCTCTGAGAGCCTGGAGAAACGTCTGCCGCATTGTACTGCCCACCACTATAGAGTTGAACAGCCTGGCCAGGGGTGTCGCCAATATGGCTTCATATTGTTAATAAAAATCTGCTGTGAAACTGGCGTCCACCGGGGCCTTCCCTGTTTTCAATCTCTGGATTGCCCTCAAAACCTCCTCCAGGGTTATCTCCCCCATGAGGGCCTCCTTTTCTGCCCCCGTGAGCTTGGAAAGACTGCTCTCAGCCAGGTACCTGCAGACTGCCCTCTCTTCTGGCTCCTTCCTTCTTCCTCCGAGTTGGAGTACAGTTCCCCATAATATTTAGCGAAGCATGTCGCGATATCCTTGCTCCCTTTCACTATACTTCCACCAGCAACCCTTATCCCCTCTACTCCCCTTTCCGCCCTGCACCCCTGAACCTACTCGCCAAGAGGGTTCCCCACTTTTCATAGTATCTCTTCTGGTTGTATCATCTTCTGTACCATCTCCCCTATCAGAGCCCTATGAAGTTCCTATCTCTCCCCAGAAGCCCTGCCTTATCTGCGTCCCGTTGGGTCAACTGTGAACGCAACGTTTTCAATTCTTCGCTATCCTATTTTCGATGAGGCCCATTTCCCTCTTTTTACGTGACCCATCTGCAATCAATAGCCACCTAAAAGTGGCCTTACCTGCCTCCCATACTGTTGCCATCGTCGTCTCCCCATAGTCATTGGTTTCGAAGTACGCCTGTATCTCCTTCCCAAGGAAGTCCCTAAACACCCGATCCCTCAGCATGTTATCATTACAACGCCATCGGGAACGCCGATGGGGCTCGGTGAGCAGCGAGGTGGCCACTACCACCAGCTCATGATCCAACAATGTTACCTTACAGACGCTTTATTTTCTAGAGTACTTTATCACGCCAGATTAGGTGGTACTTTTGAGTTTTCATTATGGCTTTTTTTTGTGCATTACTTGGTATGATTGTTGTACACTACCTTGAAAGTATTATTTTGACAGAACTAGATTAACATTTACAAATATTTTTTATATTAGGTTCTTTTTTCCATTGCTGGCATATGTGCCCCAGTAGACACCAATGAACATATAATTAGTAACATGTGTTTAATGTTTACTGTAAGCTGTGACACAGCAAGATGGTTTATAGGGATTTCTGTAATGGCTTTGACTATGCCCTGATGATGGACTTGAAGTGCGAAATGCATCAGCCACAATCTTGACACAATATGGATCATTGAAGAACGTCACTAAGAAGACAAATGAAATAATGTTATGATTTTGTAGCAATTGTTCAAAATGTTGCAGTATTTACTCCTGGGGATAGTCACCAGCTCTGATGACACACATCAGTTTGTTTATGAAAAGAAGTACAAGGGGCAGCACAGGTTATATGTGGATACTGTGCCAAAACTCTGTAAAGCGCTAAACTCAGTGTTTCACCCACACAGTTCAGAGGCTAAGCTAACAAAAATACATCATGGTGTCTCTTAATGGTTCTCCAATGGAAAAGAAAAACATTTGTTTAATGAATTGGTAGAAATTGCTTATTTCATCCCCCAAAATATTGAAATCGTCAACTCTTCTAAGTTACTTTTTTTTTTTTACTAAGTAGCAATTTATAGCCCCATAAGTAATTTACTGTCTCGGAGTGAAGGCATCTAAAAGCTCTTTGTGGTTGGTTTGCAAAGCAGTTCAGCCTTGTGATTTAGTTCCGCCTCCAAATTATTGAAGCAAGCAATAGAAATAAGAATTTGGAAAAATTAGGTAACTGACACATTTTAGGCTCAAAGACTAAAATTACATTGGCCGAGTCATTAAAGTTTCTGCTTGCTCCCTTACCCAGACGGGTCATAATCTTGTGGGTCAGCAGTTGTTCTTCAGATCCTGCCCCTCAGGGTACAGTATCATAACCTTGGGGTGAAATTTCAGGAACTCGTCCCAACTGTCTAAAACATACAGTTTATAAACGATAGTCCCTCCCTTCTTTCGCTGTTAGTCAATCAAATTCTAACAAAATATGTCATGCATGCAATCACTAGAAACATTAGAACGGACCATCTTGTTGGATTACATTCTAAATTAAGCAAACTTATCGTTATTGGTGGCTTCCATATGAACTTGCATATTTGAACAAGATGGCTCTTTTCCCAATGGTGCAAGAAGTCAGTGCTCTATCCCAAACTTTTTCAGCTATCAGTCTGTCCCAATTAAGTGGTTCACTTAGTTGATGTTTATTATAAGTTAAGATGTCTTTCTTTTTTGTTGACATAAGCAGCTTAAGATGCATACATGTTCAAAACCCCCATAGTGATTTTGCAGTATATTTACTTTGCGCGTTTTGGAGTGTGCAATTAAGAAAAACCTTTTCAAAATACTTACTCATTTAACCCTTTAAGTGCCATGGGTATTTCCCCCCCCAGTGCCAGGGCCTTTTTTGGTGATTTCAGTATGTGGCCATTCAAAGCCTTGTAACTTTTTTGTTACATGAGATATCTCGGCCAAATTTGGCTCCTTTTTTCCCACATTCCTAGGTTGCTGTAGGGGGGTGAGAGAAAATAAGCAAAAAGTGCGAAAATATTGGGTTTTTTTCAAAAAATGCCAATAAAATGATGTACAAATAAGCCTGTGGTTTTTTGCTTGTAAGAGCTAGGAACAAATGGTTTGCTGTGCTGAATCCCCCAATTTCCTGGCTTTCGAGAACAGGTTGAGTGGAAGCAAAAAAAAAATATGTTGATGTGGTTATCAACTGTTTTGTGAGAGGTAGGCGATTTTGGCACTTTTTGCCAATTGGACATGCATGGACGGAATGGAAGAAAAGGGTAGGAAAGCCGAATTGGAGGACAGAAAGGCATATATTTCTGAAAAGTAGACAAAATTCCAAGTTTAGGAAGGGGTGATTTGCGTAGGTCAGGCAACAACTAGGTAGGGGAAAATGCCATAGATTGGGGTAAAAGCGGGAAAATGACCGAAAAAAAGGTATGTGTTGGACATGGCTGGCTTGGTACGGCAATGCCTTCTATGAATTTTGAGAAAAGCAATGCTCCGCTACATTCCCCTGACTCTTGCAGTCAGGAAAGCACACATTTATTGTAGTGTTTTACAAAAAAAGCAATACTACAAGCCAAACACTGAGCCATGGTACACAGGAGTTTTACGCTCACGGCCTGAACAGACACACTTAGCATGTGTAAATCGGGAAAACCAATGTGGTGAGGAACGGCAAGCATACATTTTCTGAAAGAGCACAGGCAGACCTTTTCAAGGGTAGGTGACTTGTGCAGGTTACAAAAGTGTATGGTGCCTAAAGCAGCGACTAAATGTAGGTCACATTTGGGAAATGAAAGGGTTGTGCGACAAAGGGCACCAGCAAATGGGTCAAAACGTTATGAAAACCACACAAACACAACAAATGTTATACCTTTCCGCGTTCCCACAGGTGTCCCGATGAAAACGGTACCTCACATGTGTGGGTGCACCTACCTGGGCGCCAAGGGGAAAGCCTAATACGCAAGTAACCCCAAGTCTGTTTTGACACCTGAATTTCAGACTCTCTGCCGACACCATACAGATATGGGCCTCAGGTGTCCAAGCCACCAAGGAAAACAGGGAACCCCATGCATTTCCGAAAAGAGGACACCTGTGGGAATCCGCAGAAGTATGATTTGTGCAAATTGGCCCAGAATTTATTACCCAGACACCCCCGCAAAGTCTGAAATGTGGGGGGGAAAAAACGCATTTTCTGCACATTTCGCTCGGCTGACCCATCGAAACACGGCCCCAACAACACATGGCCTACCGTCCCGCGTTCCCACAGGTGTCCCAATGAAAACGGTACCGCACATGTGTCGGTGCATCTACCTGGGCGCCAAGGGGAAAGCCTAAAACACAAGTAACCCCAAGTCTGTTTTGACACATGAATTTCAGACTCTCTGCCGACCGGCACACCATACAGATATGGGCCTCGGGTGTCCAAGCCACCAAGGAAAACGGGGAACCCCATGCATTTCCGAAAAGAGGACACCCGTGGGAATCCGCAGAGGTATGATTTGCGCTAATCGGCCCAGAATTTGTTACCCAGAATCCCCGGCAAAGTCTGAAATATGCCGAAAAACCCCACATTTTTCACTTTGTCGGGGGTTCTGGGTAAAACATTCGGGTCCGCTTCGCGCAAGTTGGACCTCTGTGGATTCCTACTGGTGCCTTCTTTTCAGAAATGCATGGGGTTCCCAGTTTTCCTTGGTGGCTTGGACATGCCCAAATCTGTAGGTTATCTCCCCAAACCCTTTTGTGGTTATCAGTGGGTTAGCCTTTTCCCTTTGCAGCTAGATTGGTGAACCCACACATGTGAGGTACCGTTTTCATTGGAACACCTGTGGGAATGCGGGAAGGTATGACATCTGTTGTTGGCAGCGTGTTTCAGTGGCAGCGTGTTTCGGTGGTTGAGCAGAGTGAAATGTCTGGAAATTGTGTTTTTTACCCCCAAATTTGGAATTTGCCAGGGGTTCTGGGTAGTAGATTCTGGGCTGATTTGCGCAAGTCAGACCTCTGTGGATTCCCACGGGTGTCCTCTTTTGGGAAATGCATGGGGTTCCCTGTTTTCCTTGCTGGCTTCGACACCCTAGGCCCAAATCTGTAGGTTGCCCACATGGGAACATGGGATTGCAGTACAATTATAATATACATGAAATACAGTGGGAGAACGGACGGTCAAACCTACTACACTTTGTGAGTATTCAGAACGTGCAAGTGCAGCATGGAAGAGGGCAGTTGAGTAGGTCCTGGGGTGCTTGAGGGGAGCCACAGATGAAGTGCGAGGTATGGTAAGTGCTATGGGTCCAGGAACCGCGTTGGGTGGAAAAGTGCGAGTCTCCAATGCAGAGGGTGTGGCGAGGCAAGTGCTGAGGGTAGACAGAAGCTGGGGAGATTGTGTGTGAGTAGTCAGGGGCCCTAGGATGCATAAGGGTCCAAGACACCAATCATGGACCCTTTGAAAAGCAAATTATAAACAGCAGAGGCTTGAAGTAAGGCATTTTGCTCAGTCCACCTCTAATCCTGTGCTTTTTTTCGCATAGAAAGACACATTTTTTAAAAAGCTGCATGCTTTTCGTGGCTGCAGGTTAACCAGGTTAACCCTATCATAAATTCTGAAAGGTTCAATACTTTTTGTACATTTCCAATTGTGCTGAAAGAAAGTGTCAAAGCCAATGGACACTTGTGAAAAGCAACTTCTGTCAACGTCAATAGGAATGATCCATTTGTGGCTGCAGGCCTTGGTGGTCTGGCTTGGAGTGAGAGCTGTACTACCCTGTGGGAATACAGTTTGTGGAAAAAGAAATAGATTAATGGTCTTTGGGCCACATTACACGGTAAGGGCACCGGTGCCGGTAATCCCTTAGCGCTCTACTAGGAGGTCCCTCAGTGGGTCCCGTCCTTAACGCCTGGTCTGACCAGGTGTTAAGGACGGGACCCGCTAAGGGACTTCAGAGCTAATAACGGTACCGCAAATTGCGGTACCGTTATTAGCTCCTTCCCCATTCCCATTGAGCCCTATGGGGGCTCGAATGGGAATGGGGAATGGTATTTGGCATTGGGATTTACCGGGTCCTCCAGGGTCGGAATGACCTGGTAAGCCCCCATACCGCCTACCCGGACCCGGTATGCGGTAAGGGAGTAGCCATACCGCTAATAGCGGCATGGTTACCTCCTACCGTGTAATGAGGCCCTTTGTCTTATAGGGAAGTACTATTTTATGCTTAGCTTTACCACGACTGTCACCTCTGAAGGATGTAACAGCCACATACATGTTTCTACTTCGTTAGGGAGCACCATTATACGTCGTTGCCATTGTTGGTATAGAATCTCTGGTGGGACATGTGTAACAAACGCCTCAGTATTATGGGTAGGAGAAGGGGAGTATTGGGGTTGGAGGTGACCTCCGGGGAGCGAAGGAGGAGCACACTGAGTAGGAGGAGATGTGAGAAACTGAAGGGTGTCTCACTGTCTGAACCCTGGGGATCTCTTAGTCAGACTATGGGGGCAGACAAGTGCGGGAGGATGACCTGGGTGAGGAGTCCTTGGGGAATGGATGTGGGACATCCGACGGCGAGATGTGGTATTCCCCCTTTCCGACACACCGCTACCGGACGTTCCCTCCACCTACATAGAGTGTTGTGAGTCCTATCTCGTTACCCCCCCAATTCCGACATTCACCAAGGCAAGATGGAGGTATAAGAGAATAGGGAAAGGGGAATTACACATATTACCCTGTCATTTCTAAAAAGGTGATTGTCCCCTTTTTACTGACGGCGTTACCCATTTTTCCTCAAAATCCCTAGAAAAGTCTACGACTCCCATAATTCCTCCCCCGTGCATTTTCCTAGAAACCACTGGGATGAGGAATAAGAGAACAAGTGCTTTGAAGATTACCCCTAAGAATCAATGCACCAGGGATTCCTATGGGCAGTCACCATTTTGTCCCAATAATGAGGGCAGCAAGGTCAGGCCTCCTATTCACAACTGTTTCCAATTGACTCTCCCAGACAGTATAAAAGACAGAGCACAAAGGCACACTCTGAGCGAGCTGGGGATGCTTGTGAGTACAGGGGAGGCTGCAGTGTGGCGAGGGAATGCCAACTCCAGGGAGCCAAAACCATGTGCAGTTGGGGGTTTCGTGCCAGTGCCCATACCAGAGCTCCTCCCCTGGGCAAAGCAGGAGAGCCCAGACCTTTGAGGGACAGGTGGTAGGACACTGACCTCAACAAAACATCCCCTTGTGCTCTTGCTGCGCCCAAAACCGGGAGCTAGTGAGCAAAATCAAAGTGCATTCTGGGACTGGAAGTCCAAAGACACTTATTTTGTGAACTTAGAGAGGCGTCCTAGCCTGACTGAGGGAGACCACTGGAGAGAAAAAGAAACCCACACAGCCGGTTTGTTGGCAAACTACCTGAGAGACTGGTGTGTGTTAAGGAAAGATTGAAGTTGCAACATTATATCACAAATAAAGACTGCACACGTGTAGATGGGACGCGAGGAAAGACAGACCCATGAATGAAGTAAGTACAGCTGTGATATCAGCGATACTGAGTAACGGAGTGGTCCGGCGAAAGGAAGTAGCCCACTCGAAAGTCTCTGTGAAAGGTACATTGTTGTAGTGATAGTGAATGAACTGTAAAAGCGAAGTAATAAAAATTAACCACAAGAGAAGGAGTTGGTAAAAAGCTGAACATTGAACATAGGTCTGTAAAGAAAGCCACGTACATTCGAAGTCTTCGACATCTAAAAACGGTCTGAGCCAGACTGAGGGAGACCCGAGGTGTAATAAACATTGGAGAGGGAGCCCCTGCAAGGATTGGTGAACTTTTTGTTGTGAAAGGTCGGAGCCCGACAGAGATGGACCAACGTGAACTTTTTGTTAAGCGTTGTTTGAAAGTTTGGAAAGAGACTTTAATGTGGATGGCCAGGCGGGCTTTGATCCACGTTTTGAACAAACACCCGAGCCAGTGTGTCACCCTGCCTACGGGGAACGCCTTACTCCGTGCTGTTTGACATGGGGAGGAGCGCTCACTCAGCTATCTTGATCCTTTGTTAGAACACTGGTTTCCTTTACATACACCTTTTCCCATGCACCAATTTATTGTAGTAGTTTAAGTGCGGGAACTAGGTTTATTTAGTATAGGCCATTTTGTTTCAACTGTTTTATTTATTATTTGATGGTAGAGAGGAGTTTATCCAACCCCTTTTCTCAATAAACACCCTTGAACATTATATCTATTGTCTGTCTTCACTTGTGATACCATGCCTCCCTTACAGAGACTAGTACAGAGGTGGTTGCAGAATGCAGCCAGGAAGCATGTGAAGAGGCTGCTGCAGAAGAGAGGCAAAGTACCAGAGAGGAGGGTAGAAGAGGAGACCAGGAGGTAGTAACAAGGGCAGGAGATGAGGAAGGTAAACACGCAAATTAAGAGCATGTGCAGTGTGAGTTGAGATGGTGGAAGTACAAGCTTGTAGCAACTCATCGACGAGGCACAGGTGGATATGGAGCAGAGTGAAGGCGTTTGAGAGAGCCCTTAGGTACAAAACTGTTCTATATTATTAGAAAAGTGGACTTGATCAGGGTGCTGAGAAATGGAGCTAGGACCTATAGTCCTGGGTGTGGGATGAAGCAAGAAAATTCCAATGGGGCCTACTGCTAGAATGTGCATGCTAGCCCTTTCAGGGTTGCTTTTGGGGTTGTAATCACTACCCATCACTCCGGAGTTGGCCTATCCACAGGCCCTCTATGTGTAAGCATGCCAGTTGCGAGAGACCCACGAGAGAGGTGTATTCTGCATATTGAAGAAAAGGAACAGGACGTGAATCCACAAGCATCTTGTGGAGACCAAACAAAACAAACCTCCTTTTTGCTCTAGCTCAGTCTCATTATTGTGCGGTGTACCGCAGGGGTCTGCCCTCTCCCCGATTCTTTTCAACTTGTATATTAGGCATCTTCTGGCTCTCCTTCACACCCATGGCTTCCCCTATTATTCCTACGCTGACGACACCCAAATTCTGGTCCGTCTTGACCTTAATCATGCCTATAAGGCCAGTCGATTTAGGTTGTGTCTTCAAGAGGTTGGGGAATGGATGTCATCCAACTGGGTCAAATGAAATGGTAGCAAGACGGATGTATTGGTGGCCGGTACCACCTCACCTCTCCTTTATTGGACCAATGAGTGCTGGCCGGCCTCCCTTGGCCCTCTCCCGGTCCCTGTGGCATCCGTAAAGAATTTGGGGGCTGTTATTTCCTCCTCTCTTGCGATGGATGCCCAGGTTGCGGCAGTATGTAAGAGCAGTCATCTTAAACTGTGCATACTCCGGAAGGTTCTCCCTTTTGTGCCGGAAAAATGCTGTGCTCCGGTGGTAGCAGCACTTGTTTTGAGTGGTCTAGATTACTGTAACTCACTGTATCTTGCACAGCCCCTCTATGTGATTCATCGGTTACAGCTACTGCAGAACGCCGCTGTCAGAGCTACCCTTCGGCCTCCTATTGGTGCCCACATTACCCCTCTGCTGAGGCAGCTCCATTGGCTTCCGGTGGACAAGAGGATATTGTTCAAATCCTTGTGTATGGTACATTGGGCTTTCAACTGCCTCGGGCCAGAATATATTCAAGTAAAGTTCCCCCATTACATACCTACACGATTGTCTCTGCTCCCACTCGGCTTTCTTGGTCTCTTAGACTTGGTTTCTTAGACTGACTCGTACTGGCGGCCGGGCCTTTTCTGTGGCTGCCGCCATGGCCTGGAATGCTACTCCCCTGCCATTGCGGATGACAGCTGATCACCTTACCTTTCGGCGTATGCGCAAAACATCTGTGTTCTAATTTGTTATATGGTAGCTCTGTACTCATACTAGCGCCAGGGTGTCTAACATAACAATGATCTGCTACTGAGCACAAAGACTGAAGAAGTGAATTACCCAGGAGAAGTCATTCTTTTGTTGCATTGCGTTTCCGCTAGTTGGCCTATTCGATCAATCTGCGTTTCTTAAACCGTAAACATCTATTCCTTCAATACGTGATTTGTTTTCAGTACAATGCTAATGTTTTACTTTAATTACTCTCTCCTTAATACCTTACTTTGGACTTGGACATAGAATGTCTTACTTCAAAGTATTGCGGGGCAGGGTGTATGTTGTTTATGGCAGTGGTGAAAGGCTTGCTACACCCAGACCTATTGAACCCTTCCTTACTAATGCAGAAAATTGTATAGGCTGTGAAGCCAAATGTTCTATTGCATACAGAAATGGCAGACCCCTGTCGTGGCAGTAATTGACACATTTTGGACATACAGGCTGCCTCCCTGTGTGTGCAAACTTCCTCCTCCTCAACATCAGCACCACTGAGGCAGGCTTCGTAGCAGTAGGTGTTATTGTTCTGAAAACTGATGGACTAAGCGGGCAGGTGGGTAAAGCCTCACATCAGCCCTTTTGAATCTTCCCTTACCGGTGCAAAGATTCCTATGGGCTGGCATGTGCTGGCACTTGCAAAAACAGCAGCTGTTGACATTACCACCACATTGCTGCATTCCAGACAAAAGGCTCTTCATTACTCTAAATCTTGGTCTGAACACATGCGCTACCTGTACCTAGTCACCCAAACTATAAGAAAAGCAAGACTGAAAGCCTAGCCTGACATTTGTCACCTGGCGTTACCTTCTTTAAGGTGACTGGGGCACAAGGTAGGTAGCGATACTGTACAACCACGGGAAGCTAACTTTGATGCAATACAGATAGCCCCACCACCACTACTAAAAAGTGAACTTTGGGATTTTCTGGGCCTAGTTGAGTGTTATCAGTGACTGAGCACATACTACTCTATTGTGGCAGGACCTTTCACAGGTATGTTATATGTCATATGTTCTTATATATGTTGTGTTGTATATGATGCAATACCTTACAAGACTTTTACAATGCTCCAAATCACCACCACTTTGGTCCCAGAGCACCTGTCGTTTCTTGAAGTTGGTGTATTTTGCAACCGCCTGGGGTATACACGCCTTAGTAAGCAGGGGGAAAGTAGGGCTAAGAATAGAGGTTGAGTTAGAGGGTGCAAGTGCAACAGACATAGGGTGTAGAGAGGGGGTGGGGGAAGGGGTTTGTGATCGCTCAGGTGCATGTTGATCCCTTAGTGTTCCGTAGCTCTGAATAGCAGAAAATAAGGCGTACTCTAACATGTTTGGCATGCTATGTATTGTGGTGGTTTTGAAAAGCAGTAGGTAGTTGATAGCACATAAAGGGTGGCTATGTAATATGCTCAAGATGTCCTCCATTTGCCCAGTTCAATCTCAGTGGCTTTGGACCCAAGATTACTTTTATATTTTTTCCAGGGGCATACTATGGAACAGTAACTCTGGAAATGCCAAGCAGGGAGGAGAGGTGTGGCTCAATCAAGAATTAACTATGAATATGCCCATCCACCTATGGGCGTCTTTCAATAATTTGTACGGTTAGGATTGGGCTTTATTTTAAATTGTGTTACATTATGCCTGGGGGTCTGGGGTGGGGCTGTGTTGTGCGAGTGGTGGTTATTTTTGTGTATGTTTGTGTCTTGTTTTTTTTTTCTTGTTTTATAAATATTGGCTGTTTTAGAATTTGCTTTGGATAAGTTTTAGAAAATAATTTGGTGAATTTAGGCAAAATGACTTATTTTGAGAATGGGAAGATGTTGTACCTTAACCCTGTTAATTGACTCTGTATCAAAATGCATAAATAAAGATATATTTTTATTTTTTAAATGAACTATGTGGAAGGTGAATGTGAGTGGAGAACAAAAGGGTTGGATGGGATGATTTGCATCTACATTTTAGAATATGTTGGAAGACTGGAACCTATAAGTGTGTGCCTACCTGTGGCGAGAGAGGGCCTGCACCACGCTATTGGTGACAGACACCTTTACCTACAGCACAGCGCCTCTCAAGACTGCACTTGCCACCATGAAGCCCCAATAAAGCAGGTGGGCTTAAGGCAGTATTATGTGGAGAAATGAGTGGGGCGAGTGACATTTTTATGCTCGACTAGTAGTTTGCATCTTGAAATTCTTACCTCTGCTTTCCGGCTAGGGCTCTGTATGTTTGAACGTGCCAAACCTTAGATATGGCTAGTCTACTCATAGTGAACATGTCTGATCTAATGGGACCCAACAGTTAACTTAAAAGGAAAAAGATACTTACAACTTTGAAACTTGTCAAGGCCAACATTACGTTCCTTCAGGAGAAATACGTGTCTTATTCAGAGGTTAATCTGACAGACAAAGAAGATGGGCCTGGAATTACATGTGTGTTGCTCCAGCAGACTGTGTGCTTAGCATCTTCAAAAGACGTTGGGGTAGTCCAGCTTTCTGTTAAGAAAAAATCAGAAGACATTTGGATTGTGACTATGGCATAGATATGCAATGTAGAGATGTTGCTTGAAAATTTGTACTCGACACACACAACTTCCTTGGCAGTTAGAGCTGTGATTGACAACATGGTGGCCTAATTATTTGTCACTTATTAGTTACTAGCAACACAAAGTCTTACATATGACTGTAATTTAAATATGGACTTCTGTGATTGTATAATATAAACAACAATATTGGGAGCCCCAAGCAAGAGCTAGTAGCCACGAAACATGTGTCTGCTCAAGCACAACTTTAATTTTGACCTAAGTACAATAAGTACCCTGATCCAGACTCAGCTTAACTTCTCAAACATAAAATGAGAAACCTTGGCGTTTTAATTGTTTTCATATTTATGTATCCTATTGCAGTACAGTTTGTTGTTTATTCATTTATATTGCGCGCCAGACCCGAAGGTATGAGGCCGCAGGAGCAGCAAGGTTATTCTCAGCTTGGTTACAGTGCTGTACAGTAATTTACAGTGTGTACATGAGTTGATACAGTTGCGATAGATGCAGTAGTATACAATTTACAGTATACGATAGATGCAGTAATATACAATTTACAGTTGTACTTTCAATTTGGGTGGTGTGTAAGGAACCTAGGATTTTGTCTGATGTTTATTTTTTTGGGACGTTAGGGAAGCGTCCCACACTTTAGGTCCCTCTGCAACACTCAGACTTAAGAATTCCAAGCAACTAGCCCATAGATTGGGATTTGCTCCCTTCAGTTGTCAATTTGAAGTTCTTTTTGCTACTATGCACTCAGCCATAGTACAGCACAACAAGTTTCTTCGACAGTGTGGATGCAACAGAGCATGCAACACATAGACGTTCAAGCGCCTTTTATTTGTTGTTTTACAGGAATGGGTATAAAGGAGTACCTGAACAGGTACTCCTTCAGGCTGCCATGTCCGTGTGGAGGGATAAACCGAAGATGAATATGGCCAAACTCTGGCCTACTCCACATAATTCTTGGGAGTCTGCATTGAGTCTGCCCTCTGTTTCAAGGATTTTAAGTGCCCCTGCACACTGCTTTACTTGGCCTTGGCAGAATATTCCCCGATTCCTGCGACTAGAAGTCCTCTAGGTTCTGTAGCCATGAAGCACTCCTACCATGACAAGACATTTCTGCTTCCCTCCTGGTGCTAGGAATATCCTTGGTTACATGTTCTCCTTCCCACTTGGGTCCTTGTCAGGCTGGAGCATTTATAGACCCATGCCCCTCTTTCTGTAAAGAAGTGACTGATTTATGGATTTGAAACTGCAGCAGCCTCTTCTCGTCCTTTCAATGTTGCAAACTTGTTACTGATGGTGGCTTTGTAGGTACCACCAGCATCTGGCTAGAGCTTCCTGCAGGCTACTCCCTTGCTCCTTCTCTTCAGAATCCTACCCCTCGCAGCTTATGGTTAAAGGTCCTCCACAGGCTTCTCACTCTTGCCTTTCCTACAAACCTTGACTTCTTTAAATGAACCCTTTTTGGCTTGGCCTGCTCGGGTCCCTCCTCTGTCTGCCCCTCCTACTACCTTGTCTCACTGCTACTGTGCCCACCAACTCCCTGGAGTTCTTTTCTACTTTCTACTCAGTCTTGGGATGTCTGACTCCTTTTATATAGCTGGGGCACTAATTGTTCCAATGAGCTTTGAGATTAGTGGCTCTGGATCACCCCAGGTTTGTGTGATTGGTGGGCCTAATGGGTTGCACCTCATCCACATGTGTATGTCCCAGTGTCTCAATATTGTTCAGGTATTGTGTTTTCTGTAATAATTCAGTTTGCACACGCCCTAGTCCACCTTGGCCCCAGCGCTCAAAACACTGATCTGCCATCTTGATGCCAGGTATACATGTTATGGAGGCCAGACCTTCCTTCAGTACTTCTGTGAAGGCTTTCAGTAAGTTTGTGCATATCGAATATATGTCCTAGTAGGGTGTTACTGTGGCCTATTCATGTAATGATATTTGTCCACCCTATTTTATAAATATGTATGCAGACTTATTGGTCTTTACTTGAAAGGAGTCTTTATTTTGTTGTAATTCTCTGGTAGTCTAAAACCTCGATTTAACATCATGAACCAGAAATTACTGTATTCGCGTTGTGAGAATAGCAGTTTACTGAACCTGAAAAATGTTTTCTGGTAAAACATTTTACTATACTCAAATTCCTTTTTTTGTTTTGTTTTCATTATTAGATGAATAGTACACGTATACTTTGGAGTCAGAAATTTGAATGCAACAAACCTTGCTATGACGTGGTGCCAGTGATAGCAGTGTCGTCCTTTATTCTTTTTCTGCCAGTCGTCTTCTACCTTAGCAGTTTCCTCCACACTGAGCAAAAGAAGCGGAAACTCATTTTGCGTAAGTATCTTTTTGATCTTTGAATCTCCATCCCTAAATGAGACACCAATTTAAGCCTTACTATATTCACCATATTTTTGTATTTCTATGTTTTTGTAGTAAATGCTGATGCTGTTTCTCGGTGATTGCCTACAATTAGATTCCTGTTTATGCTGAAGTTCAGATATTCACAAATTATAGTTGGTCTCAAGCATGTTTGTGCTTTATTTTTAATTGTGCTTGTGAAACAAATCTAAAAGATCAGCTATGATCTTTATTCCCATCCTATTATTGCATGGCTCATCCCAGTTTTCCAAGTTATGCTGTGCGACCTACATTTTGTCTCCGTCTATTAAAGTGTGGCACATTCTGGTTTCCCAATGAAGGTGAGAGGAGGCCTAGTGGGAAAATGCCACAAGACTCTTGGATGGTCTGGGGAGCTTCTGTATAGCTCCAGCAAGGCCAGCATCATGATCACCCTCTCTCCTCCATCTCCTAACCTTTGCCATGGAAGTTTGTCACAACATGTTAGCGTCATTTTTAATGAAGCGATGTATAGTTCATATTCTAACACATCAGCCAGGGCTCTGAGGCTCCCTGGCTATTCTGCTCCATTAGTACCCTAGACCGACTATATGTTTGGTGACATCACCATCTACTTTTCCATCTCCATTGCAATTACTCTTGGGTCAACCACTTGTTCTCTCCAGATCTGTCGGCAGAGACAACACACCAGTCTTTCACATATCATGCCACAATTAAGTTATTGTTCGAAACACCACAGCCATATTTTTAGGAAATTAATTTGGAAGGTGAATGATACTTTACTCTGGGGCGAGGTGACCGCTAAAACATTTCAACTAAACTATTTCAATACTTTGCGACTAACTTTAGTTTGTAACAAATCACTTACTGAAAATCCCTTTAAAAGGAAATGGCAGATCTGGAAGCTAGGCATAAAAAAGAAACTGGATTCAAGGTAGTCTTTGGGCAGTGTGGCGAACCAGAACTAAGACTCATACCAGAGGACATGATTCAATTAAAGGTATTTATTTAAATTCAAAGAGAAAAGAAAACTGCCTTACTAGCCCTATTGCTAAAATGGGATTCCCTTCCTAACATCAGAAAAGCTAAGGTGCTCATCAGGATGTCAGTTAACAAAAAGTCAGTCCTGTGCCCTAACCTGTCCAATAAAATGGCCCTTCCACTATATGAAAAAGGAAACAAAAACGAGCGAAAGTGTTTTCAAACTGGAGATCGTAAACACCTCCTAACTGGCCCCTCTCCTGCAAAACAGTCTTCAAAATCAAATGTTCATCCCAGGACACGGTTCCTGGCCTCAGGCACTACAGTGTCTTTCAAAAGAAGAAATCAGAAAGTTCAACATCCAAGTCTGTAAAGTTTAAAATCCTTGAACTTTAAATCTATCTTATCTGTCTGGTTACAAAGTCACTTAGAAAGGTTTTCAAGTGTTTAAAAAGAATAACGTGGTTCAAAAGAGGTTTCAATGCTTGGATCCAATGAGGTATTCAACCTCTCCCCCTCCAACAATGTTGTATCTTAAGGTCCAATTTTCTCACTCGAGCCTTCATCCTCTTGGGTCTTACACTTTTCAGTTCCCTTTTATGTCTTTCTTGGCCTTCAATATTGGTGTCAGCCCTCATATCCCTCGGGACACCTCGGCTCTGATGTAGGCTATTCATGGTTTCTCCAACCCCAAATGACTTCTTGTCCATCTCTGGCAATATATGCACCCCTTCCGCCTTATTGGACTTTTCAATACGGTTCTATTGGCTTTCAGTGTTCTTAGCCATTTTCCTATTACTTTGGTTCTTGCTCAGGTTGTTCACAAGCTCACTAGCCGGTGAATGACTCTGGGTTTCGGCTTCCACACAGCGTTCAACCACTCGCCTCCCTTCCTGTGCAGCCCGCGTATCTGTTCTCTTGCAGCACTTACACCAGGGAGAGTCCATGATGCTGCTATCAGCGAGGTTCTATTTGCCTGCCGCGATACTGCTTCCTGTCGTGGCAGCCTTCTCTGGGTCTTGCAGGTGCTCGTGGGTCTCTATCTCTCTGTGTGTCATGTCCTATAGGAGGAGTTTGTCACTTACTCGTGTTTCCTCCATTTTTTCCCCCAAGATGGCGGTGTGCAACTGCTGCAGCCTTCCATTCTCGCAACATCCTGCAGTTCCCAGGGCTCCACCCACTCTGAAGGGACCGGCATTTCAGGCATCTCGAGTAACACTAGGGTGCGTTAGTACTCTTACAGAACAGCGCTCCATAAGTTTGTTCCTAGGGTTCTAGACTATCTGCTTTACTTACTTTCAACTTTAACCCTGTTAACCATGTTTCCTAAATTCTATGCCCTTCTTGTTCCGTCTGATAGGATCAGCTAACCGCGATTCAAAGCAAGGGAGGGAACAAGGTAAAATACAATTACATTCTTACAGGCCATGAAAAAGAGTGTGAAATTAACTATCATACTCGGCCTGGTGACATTTCAGATAGTGTAAGAGCTAAGACACAGATAGGAAGGAAATGGGAGACAGGCGACTACCGTACTAGACCTAATGACATTTCTGGTAGAGCCGGAAAATTACAAGAGGTGGGGGAGAGGGGAGGCAAAAGGAGGGAGAGGAACAAAACAAGCGACTATCATACTAAGCCTAACGACATTTCAGATAGTGCTGGGGGGAGGAGGGAAGTACAACATTTGTTGCTATCATATTAGGTCCAAGGGATAATTCTGATAGAGTAAATGCATAGAATTTAGTAAGGGAGGGCGGGCGGAGAGAGGGAGAGGAGGAGGGAACCGAGAATAAACAGTGAAAAAGAGCAGAGAAGCAGAGGGGAGAGTGAATAAAGTTGCAGAGGTCAGTAAAAACACAATGTTGCAGAGGATGTAGGCAAGGAATCGAGATGACTAAGGGCACAGCATAAATTCAGGGCCACCATGAGTACGAGATCCAGGGGAGGTCCTGCATTAGAGTTCAGGAGGTAAAGCACCAAAGTCCATATATCCATAAGTCAAATCCAAGTGTTTGGCAACAGGTTGGTGATGATGCAACCATAGCGAATCAAGACAACTTCTGCAGTGAAAAAGGTGTAATAGGAAAAGATGAGAGCTAGCAAAGCAGGGGTGGGGGGAGGTAATAATGAGGGTCCAGAAAGTGGAAGGGGGGCACAAGGACATCACAACGGACTGGGGAAGGAGGCAGAATGAACAACACAGAGGACCAGGGAAGGGGTGGGGGCACAATGAACATAACGGAAGGGCTAGGGAGGGGGGGGGCAACAAAGACATCACAGGGGACCAGGAAGGGGTTGGGGGGAAACAACGACATCACAGGGGGACCAGGGTGGGGAGGGTTCTTAAACTTGTTCCTTTGCCTCTCTCGAGAATGGGGCCTGAACCCATTGCTAAGCTTGAGGGCTGTGTTCCTCCACAGCAAAGCTTTCTAATGCTTGAAAAACAAATCCACTATCCAATCCCTGAACTTTTTTATTGTAAACCTTAGGGTTGGTTGCAACCCCCGCAAATTGATCCTAGCTATCCTGGAAAGCATTGTGCACAAATCATTCGGTAGCATAGCTTGCTTTTCTAGGCTAGTTGTCTCTGGGTTCAAGAGGCAAATAACCTGCCATAAGATAATACCCAATGACAATCTTCCATCCTGTGCATACTAAACCCCCCCAACTTAACATCTTTAGTCACAATGTGCACAGGATCTGTGGGTGTTTCCCCTCTCCTCCCAGAAATGCCTTAATCAGCTTATAAAAGTGCTTTAAGTTTCTTCTTTTGCATAGCTAAGGATAACACCAAAGTGCATAGTACTTTTTGGGTAACAAACCCAATTTTATGTTGTGAAACCTGCTCCAGATAGAAAGATGAACTTCTCCCATCCCTGCAAGAACCTCTTGTGTCAGACTTCACTTTTCTTTTTCTTGGGGACTGGCATTTTATTGTTTCACTCCCTAGCCCAACCTCTTTACTTACCCTTTTTGTTCCATCCATTCCCTCCTTGATTGTGTGGCACATTCATTGAATCATGTTTAAATGCATCAGTTTGTATGTATTTGAAACTTGTCTAGTTTGAGCACCTTTTATTTTTTCAATTAACCTTTTTTTCATGGCTGGTGCAAATCTATTCTGCGCTAAAGCCTTTAAATAAGCATGGATCATATTACAAGATAGGGTGGAGGGGGGGAGGGCATATAAAGTATTCTCCCTCTAAAAGAAGTTACAGTGCAAGATCTGGTGCCCAGGATACTATAAGTGTGCAGAAGTACGAGACTGACACACAGTTGGCATAATGGGTTATATACACCTCTATTGATATCAAATAGAAAGGAAAACCTACCTGTCCCTATCTCTGATGGATTTCCCTGCCTCAACTAAACACTAAGGGTTCTGTCAAGATATCTGCCTAAATGAAATAGTCCACTGTCTAACATATTTCCGTCTTTACACTCTTGACGAAGGAAAATGTTGATGGTCTTCGTCCAGAAGAATGACTCCCTTCTTCTTGGCAGGCAATCAAAAGTTAGTGCTTGGACTCGTTTGTACCAATGTTCCTTTTTGGCCAACCTGTTAATGTTCATAACTTAATGTTCGCATTGATCCTCTTGAGGGATTCTTTGGGGTAGAACAAAACAACATCAGGGAGAAATGCCTCCTTTTCCCCTGGTTTCTTCAGCATTTCTTGAAGCACAAATGAGGAATTCACAACACCATGGGAATGACTCCCTGGTCTTTCTCAGACTCACTGTCACACTGCCACACACTAGGGGAATGTCTCCCTTCCCTTGCCCTTTTTCAGGTTTTTTGTTTTCTGTGAGCCTCTTCAGTGGCTCACCTGGGTGGGCCTGCTATACTCCCCTGCCAGCTACTACTCCAAAGTCAATACACAATGGAGGCACTCCTCCTTATACTTGGGGGTCCACGACCCAGTCTGTTTCGCACTGTATCTTTCTTACTATATCCGGTACACACTCCTGCCAAGTATACTTTCTCCAAACTTTGTTTGTCTTCTGGGTCCCAGACCCTCTCAGAATGGCTTCTCTGTGCCCATATGTCCTTTTGCTCGCACTGAAGGTCCCAGACCTTCTCACAATGGCTTCTCGTATCCTCTCTGTGGACCCGGGTAGCCTTTGTACCCTCAATAGTAGCTCCCGGTCCACTGAGTTGGTCCTGGTCTTCCCTGAGACTTCTAATGGCTTTCTGTCTTTCTTTTAGTTTTTCTTGCGGTTTCCTCCGGCTCTGCAGCACTTCCACAGATCCTGTCTGTATGTCTCTGTTCTACCGTGCTGTTCGATATGTCTTCTCACCACAGTTTTCTTCTCTTTTCTGTTCTTGGGCTGCCTCCGCACAGCGGGCTTCTGCGGCTCTGCAGCCCTGTTCAGGAGCTTGTCAATGCATCTTTGCTTGACCACACAGTTTGCTGTGCTCTCACATCACATCCGCCTTCTTCTTCCCTGGGATGACATCACAGGATTCATCACATTACATTTGAGAGCTCTTTATCTGCAAAGTTGGAGACTTTTTCAGGTTGTTCTCAGAGGTATGTTCAGCTGAGGGATCCAATGCAATTATTGGTAGTTTTCTGCTCGTGCTTGAAAGTGATGCTATAAAGCCATTGGTCCTAGGGTGTCTGAGGAAAATCTCAGAAATACTCTCTTGATTTGTTTAATTATGCTGGAGTATAGTACCACCAGAACAAGATCTTCATTTGCTGCTTATTCCTTCTAACCAGTGGCCAGAAGGAATAAGTATCATGAAAGTGCACATGCTGAGGGAAAGCGTATGCCTATATGTGTCAACGACTACTTTAAAAGCACATCTCCTGCGCTATGACCACAGTAGCTTCAGTAAAATAATGAGGTGGTGCTCCTACCCACAACAGACTACGAAAAGAAAGACCAAAGCTGAAACTATCTACCAGGCAAAGGATTTTGCCTAGAACATTTCTAAATTGTAGAAACTTAAAACATTTTCCTGCAGGAGGTTGAAATGATTAATAGGTAAAGTTGAGCTCCATTGTCTAATTGATCCAGTTGTAAATCATTGTATGGCATTGTAATGCCACCCTAATATGTCAATGGCTGGGTGGACTGGCCGCCTTAATCTTTCATGTTCTGCTGGCAGGCTGGCATGGCCATCGCATATTTCCATTCACCATGACCCTGAACTGATAAAGGGGTGAAGTTTCCTTTGGGTAAATAAAAAGAATCCTCTGTGATGTTCAGACTCTGAGCTGAACGGGCCAGGATAGAGGCACAATGAAAGGGAGAGTGGTAGCCCTTGAGAGAGACAAAAAGCAGAACAGTCTCAAGGATAATCAAGACAGGAGAAGCAAGAGGGGAAATGAAAGCCAACAGAAAAGACATTAAGAAACGAAGGCCCTTAGACCACTAGCGGCCCATAGCACATAAAAGAAACAAGGGATCAGAAAGGCAACAGGGTTATGAGTGCAACAGCGTGAAGACTCAAAGCTCTGCATTGCACCACTGTACAACAGGGAAGGTCCTTTATTCCCAACGCAGTCCTGGGCACATGGAAGTACTTGCTACAATCTTGACATGGGGACCAGCATGAAGCAGTCTGTGGTGGTGGGCACCATTTTGGAGTGGGCGCCTGCCACATAATGGCAGAGGCGAATCATCTGTAGTAAGCCTGGGGGCTGGAAAAAGACGACTCTGTTCCCAGGAGTATGTAGATGAAGCCATGGGAAGAACAGCAATTCTATCGTGGTGGCAGTGCCCTCCTGGAGATGAGATCAAGACAGGACACAAGGAAGCTGCTCCTCACCACAAGCACACATACTCTGACCAGGTAAGCCATCAGTGTGCACTGACACTAAATACTATCGTCATGATGGGGTTTTCTAAAAGATGTATATGTTCATGTAGTTTGGGGAATTTGTACCTCTCCTGTTTTTCATGCCACATGTTTTCAGTACCCGCAAGTAACATTTTTCTAAAATTTGGCATCTCCTTATGTGAACTCCCTGCATAGTCTGATAATGCTGTCCATTGATACAGGTTTAGGTATGAGGCCCTACAAAAAGAGGGGGGGTCTAAGGGACCCCAGTCTCTGACTTTCCAAAGTGCTCGAACATGTGTAAGGAAATTGGCATCACTGTCTCTTCAACAATGCCTGCAATCCTCTTTTTCAGAACCGCCACTGGCCAGAAGAAGGAAAACCTGTAATGGAACCAGAGAATTGTAATCATGACTTGAGTAAGAGGTACTGGAATGTTATCTTCCCAAACGGGATGAGACCGCAACACAAACCCACCAACCTCAGATGTTCTACAGGATACTGGTTGGTCAACAGAAAACTGAGTAGAAAAATAGACAGCCGGCAGCACGGGGGAGACACAAAAATTCCCCCAAACACAGCCGGAAACAAAACTCACCAGCACATGCGGAGAGCCACAGGGAAAATGAGGAGCCAGAGCACACAGCTGCCATCACAATGTTGATTGCAAAAGGGACTAGACTAGAAGCCTTCTTACAGACTTCCAGGGGAAATCCCAACACCTAGGGGGAGATTGACCAAAGGGAGCATGTGACATGGAGATCCATTAGGAGCCAGGAGAGATACTCCTCAACAGGGTAGGCTGTACTATAATAGGCAAGCAAGTACTGAAGAGGGTGAAAGGTGTTTGGTTAAGTGTAGGAGCAGAACGGGTGGCCCACCAGACCAGTGAGGAGGGTGTACCAGGAGGTGAAGGAGGTTGAGGAAACTGTTGGAGTATAGTAAGAGTGAAGGGAAGGCGTTAGATTTGAAAGGGTTGTTTCAATTGGTGTGTTTCGGTGAGCAAGCGATTTAATTGAAAGCGAAGAGTAAAAAAAGGAGGGTTGGGAGTAGAGAAAAAGGGAAGATTTTTGTGAGAGACTGTGGATGATAGAGAGAGGGAAGTGAGAGGCAGGGGGGTTAAAAAGAGTAGAGGTTGGCGTAGTGGTGGGAGCAAGAAGTATTGGCAAGAGGGGAGACCTGGAGGGAGTTGGAGGGAAACACAGGAGAGGGGAGATAGGGAGCGGTAAGAACAAGGTAGGTGTGTGAAAAGGGAGTGAGGTTAAGACCAGGAAGCATGGCATGGGGAGAAGGGGAAATCAATTGGAGTGTGGAGATGGGAGAAGTGGTAGAGATCTAGTCAGAGGAGGGGATGCAGAGAGCCAGAAACACAGCGACAAGAATGAGGGTGTGACAGAAAAGAAGGAACATAGGTGGAGATAACCATTTGAAAGACAAGAGACAGCAGCATCAGGATAAACCTGTCTGGTCCCATACGAGCCGCTGAGGGAGAGAGTTGGAGAAGGTCACAGCTTTTAGGCCCAACCCCTTGGGGTAAGCAATGGACACACAATCAAGGTCATCTGGCTGTAGTATACAGAGACTGAAGAAGCGTTGGGTTGGAATAGGGAAACATGGGCTAGGAAGATGGGAGCTCATTTGAAGGATGAGGCAATCAAAAGGTACTACACCTCATCTGAGAACCCCAATTCGTTTTGAATTGGGAAAATATGTGGTTATTTTTCTAATAATAAGCTGAAAAGTAGTCCTTGTTGTGCAACTTTTACAGCGAAGTGTCACACCATCCAGAAGTAAAGAATTCATATGGTCTGCTAATGCAAGTCAATTGTAACATTGTAAATCCCATTCACAATACAGCTGCTTCTGATGGATCTTCCTTTTTCCCATAAAGGATTCTGCTTGCTGTATTCCAGGTATACCATGAAAGCCTAGAACAAACATACACATTTTTAGTAGTACTATCATTCTTACAAGGTTTATTCTCTCATATCGCAATGGTGAGTTTTAGACATATCTTCATTAGCAACTGCACTCCCGGCACATTTGATAAACAAATCTTGCTGCATGTTACTGTTGGCTCTCTATAAAAGCTCATCCCCAGATGTGTAATGCTGGCTACTTGCTGATTAATATAATCATGAGTATTCTAGATCTTAGATTGTAGCTTGCCAGAGTTGATTTTATAAATTGGTACTAAGTGAAATTCTAGCGCACACTAGAACATCTTAGGAATCTCCCATATTTCCTCCCAGAAATTGTTTGATAAATATAGCAAAGAGCAATAGGATGAGGGTGCATACCTGCCCAGCCCTCAGTTGACATCATAGGCCCTAGACAACACATCTCCCAACCTCACTGACAAACACACAGCGCAGTAACACCCGGATACCAAACTTTGTCACCTAGAGAAAGCAGCTCCTCCTGTCAAAAGCATTCCCTACAATAGCCAGGATTGTTTCTTCTTTCATGATGGGTAGAGCAAGGAATGTTGATATCTACGTTCATAGGGACGGGAGCGCTAATAAATTCAAATAACTTCAGATATTAAGAGCACTAAAATGAATCTCCTGGTTGTAGAAGTCCTTCTAATAATCTGCAGAGAGCTCCCTTACTCTCCATGACTCCTAATCTGTTTGCCTGTCCTTTCTCTTAATCTCTAGTGCATGACTATGTTGGCCCAGTTCTCTAGGCCAAAGGGCTATGACTGTACTACATACCGGTTCTTGTTAAATTGCATCATTTGGAACCCGTGGCAAGTTCAGTTCTTGTTGTATTTTGCTAATGTTAGTTCTGTACTCTAGCATCACAGAATGTTCCCTCAAGTAGCTTCAGTCCAGCAACCTATATTTTTTCTCGGCCACCATGTCATTACAAACGTATGCAATATATGGTGACCAGCACTCTATCCCCTCTTATTTGACTACTTGCAGATCTTAAATTGGTCTTGATGTAGGGCTCAAGCTGCTGCTGAATCCATTAAAAGAATGCAGGTTTTGCAAACCGCTCCCTGTCAAAAGGCTATTTTTTCCCTGGTTGCTTACTACCAAATCTTCAGTTCGATTGGTTCAACTGAGGGGCCAGAAAACCCAATGCCCCAATATTCACAGATCATATTGTACTGTCCCTACGGTGAAATAGAAAACAGGTCAATAGTGACTGTCGGAGTAGATAAAAAAATGAATATCCCCTCGTACGTGGATGTAGAGCGCACCAACCCTGTGTATGTGCCAATGCATTCAACAGATTCTGGAGTATCTATTCCTTTCCTCCTGTATATATTCTTGGGTACAGAGGAGGACCTCCTATGCATTATTGTGTTTGAGGCTAGAAACACCAGAGTTGGCCAGCCACTTGTCTTGACTCCTCTTTTTAAATAAGATTTAGGCTCATCTTCGTTCAGAGCTGCCACGGACCAGGATTTAGGGTGGCCTGGGAAAAGTATGGGGAACCTTTAAAAGCAGCTAAAATTAAAATCGACAGCCCACTTGGGGACTGTAGTCCGTAAATCCATCCCTCGCTTCATGGGGCTCCATCTCTTGGTGCTCAAATAGTCAGTCAGTGGAGTTTCAAAGGTCCTTTGTGTTCTTTCATAGTTGACGTGGGTTGTTCTGTTGTCTTCGCTGTAGTCAGGATGTTGATCTCTTTTTAGGTGGCCCTTCCACTTGCAAGACATGTGGAGTCCGGGTTTCAAGTCTTGGCAATCTTGAGTTGCACACCTCTAGATCGCAGTTGGCTCAGAGAGCATTAGGGGCACTCCAGTGTATACTGACAAGCGACTCGCCACAGCTCCTGCCAGTACAAGTTGAACAGGCACTCCATAGTTGGGGCCTCCTTTACTCACCACTTCAGCTGTTTGCACTGCTTCTTTTGTCCCTCTAGCTTGTTCCCTCTTCCTCCACAACGCCCCACAATGATCTGGCCCGCTTCACCTCCCTTACTAGCTTCTCTGCTTCTTTTCCACCATGTGGTTTTGGCCTTTAATCCCTCTGGAAACTTTCCGGTCTTCTATGAGCTCTCCGCCACCTTTTTCACCATTTTCTGTACTTCTCTCGCAATCTCTCTACTTCATACCACTTAGTTTTGTTCCCTTTCCCCTTAACTACCAGTGTTCGACTTTTTCTGCTGCCCTGAAGATGGTTTCTCACTTCAATGCTCCCTCTTCTCCACTCCAATACTTTCTCACCTGCTTTCCTCTCTTCGTCCATTGAGCGAGGTATGTGCTTCTCCACCTCCTCATGTCCACTCAAGCATGCTCACTCTCCAGCCTGGCTGTTGTCTCCGATTTATATACTGCTTTTCTGCTCTCCCGCTTTCTCCGTTCTTTCCTGCCCACTCCACTCTCGTACTGTCATTGCTGCTGCCATTCTCTCCTGCCCACTCTGCTATTTTGTTCTCTCACTTTCTTCACTTCGCCCTGCTGCTGTCTCCCAACACTTCTCACTGTGAACTGCCACTCCAAGCACCTTTTATCTGCCTGACGATAACAATCCTGAACCAGCTTTGATGCGTAGTCCGCTCCGCAATGAGATTGAGTCACAAGATTCAAATCTGAATTGTCAGCTGCAACGTGTGCTTCATTTGCCAGCGTGGCCTTGTGGAGCATAATATGAAGTAGTGTCCACTATCGTGCCCATTTCACCACAGTGGGAGCTACTGCAGTACATTTATTTGTCCGCACATCCTCCCTTCTTGTTGGCACCCACAAACAAGTCCTCTGCAGACAGTCCCCTTGATCCTCATCTGTCATCAGAAGGGCGTTATTTGATGTTTATCTCACATTAAACCATTCCATAATATTAGGCAGCTGCACATAGCAGACCTCGCAGCTGTGGTCCTTATTGCAAGTCCTGCTGTCAAGAGTCCGTCTCCTGATTTCTGAGCCCATAGATTGCCACAGTTCAACAAGCAATGTAGAAATACAGTCCTTGGCGAAGGTTGGTATTCCTGTAACCTTCACCCCTCATTGGGAAACTCCCTTATTCCTCTCCAGGGCAGTATATTGGGGTGGTGGCACCTGGCCCCCACATGTTGTTCCTGCCTCATCTCCTAACTTCAGGCTTGGAACAGTCACAAAGCAGCATAGAAACCAGAGTAAAACCTTGCCACTAAGATTTGCCATCGAGCATGATCTCAGTTTTCATCCGAGATCTTTAATTACAAACATACCTTTCTCACAGATGCAGCAAGTTCACAGTTCACAGTTTACTTAAGAAGATGCCAGATTGGCAGTAAGCCAACAAACGATCATATCCAAATTCAAACAGCGTGATTATTGTAATTCCCTGCTAGACCATACACTCTTGAAAATATTTGAGGAAGGTATATCAGAATTGCTTCTTCCTAGATAGAGGAACTGAATATGATTGAGATACTACAGCCAAAGTAACACTATAGGTTAGATGGTTGTGTCTAACTGGGCAATTAAGTCTGATAACCTCATTATCTGCACTATTCAAACATTGCCAGCTGTGCTTGAGTTGTCAGAACTGTAACACCGTGATCCCAAGAGATATGGCACAGCACCAACATATTGGACAGAAGATTAAATTGAGAACATAAGCCACTTGTGGCTCAAGGAACATGGTATTTTCCTTTGTGTCTATGTGGATTACTGTACACTGGTGAAATGACCCACGAGGCCAGGGCATAATGGAATGAACATAGAACATCCGTAAGACCTAAAGATATGCAATCTCCTTGGCACAACCTTTTTTGTAACTGCGGCACAACATCACCCAGATATGTCTTCAAATATTGAAAGTACTGAAAAGAGCGCAACTTGGTGGGGATCAGAGCAGACACTCTTGCATATATAATCGTTCTGGATTGAAATCTTGAGCACAATGGCACCCTGTTGCTTCAATGAGGAACAGGACTTTCTTTGTTTTTTTTCCTGATGTTATAGCCTGAAGGTTATCTTTTGCTGGTACTACTGTTTGTGCAAACTACCTAGAGTTTGCGTATATTTGTTACACTTTGAAAGTTTTGATAGTCATTTGTGTGCTGCTCACATGTTGATCACAAACTCCTCATTAGGGATACAGGTGGTCCCACAGGACCAAGCATACAGGACATTCACCCAATATTTACAATGTTAATAGGCTTGACACCAGAAAGCTGTATTTTGGTAACCAGTGTCTTTTTCATTCTCTGTACTTTTAGCTTTCAGCTTACTTTAAATGGTTTTTCTATTTCCAATATTATTTCCATTCATGTTAATTTTGCTAGTGACTAATCCTTCAGTTTGGGGTATTTTTCCCCTTATACTTTCCTTAATTTCTAGTTTATTTTGTTTGTATTAACATTTCTGTGGTATCTAAGGAGCCCTATCTAAGGAGCCATTGTGAGCACATCATTATACATTTCCTGGTATGGTGGAGACTTCATCAGTTTTTTGGGAAAGGGCTGATACCATCGACATCATGATTAAGTGGATGCATACAGGGTGGGTGCATGAACCTTTTTGTGTTCGGTAGTGTGGCGAATACCGATATTTCACTTCTCCCAGAGGGGGACCCCCTTCCCATTAGGCGAGTAGGTGTGGCCGCTATCTGATATTCCCCCTGGGGGTGGTACACAGCGTGGAGATCTTGTGGGGAGAGACTCTCGCTCTGGGGACAAGGATGAACATCTAGGGAGAACTCGGTATGCCCCCCCCCATTCACCCCTCTTAGCCCTTCACTTATTGTACACCCCAATACCATACCCATTCACTCCATGTACATGTTTAGGGTCAGTGCAATAATAACTACTGAGACGAAGAAGAGTACAGGCTACTCACTGGAGGCTACTAGTACTAGTACTGAGACGAGGAGGTGCAGCACCATGAAGAATGCAGCAAGAACTAAAGGTGAGCATTCTAGTGGTTACCAAACAACTTTTGACATAAAAACCAAACAAGGATTGCAAAAATAGTTGAACCAGTCCCGGGGCAGCAAGCGAAGAAGCTGTCAGACACGGGAGATTCGAATGAGTGGGAGCCTGACCACCGGAGACGCGAGCAGGATGCTGGAGGTGTGCCCACAAGCTCCACGACATGAGAGCCCAGTCAGACTGCGGTGATGTAGTGGCAGGACCTCCAAGGGGATGAGGACGTGCAATCCTTAAACTGTGCCGATGCCGCGGTTCGCGGAGCCAGCAAAACAGAAGAAGTGGGCGGTTGCTGACAGAGTGTAAGAGGCCAGCCCCAGTCCTGGGAAAAGCCACCACTGTGTACGAAGGTTGCAGAAGGTAACGGGAAGCAGGCATGGCTCTGCATGAACAGTGGGGTTCTGCTGAACTCTCCTTCACAACCCAAGGCACCGGGTGGGCTAAAGAAAGGCCCCAAACGTTCTGGGAACCAACATAGGAAGGGGGAAGCATCGGACAGAATCTTACTCAGGAAGTGGGAGTGAGAAACCCATTAGCCATCAGAGAGGGGTCTGGGACCCAAGGTTCAGACAAGAAAGCATCAGAGGGAAGCTCCTTCAGCACAGTGGTATAGAGGAAACCATTAACTACCAGAGAGGGTTCTGGGACCCTCGACAAAAGGAAGCAAGAGAGAAAGACCTTCTTCTTTGTGTCAGTACTTGGCAGGAGAGTCAACCAAGTCTGCCCAAGCTGGGAGACTAGGAAGCCTGGGCCTGGACCCTCAAATTGCAAGTAAGGCCAGGGGAAGGGATTCCTTCCCCTTGGTGGTGTTGAGCTGTGTAACCAAGTGGAAGAGAGGACCGGGGAAGGGAGTCATTTCCCCTGGTATTGTTGAACTGTGAAACCAAGTGGGGAGAATGTCCAGGGCAAGGGAGTCCTTCCCCCTGGCTTCTTGTGTGAAAAAACTGTGAAAGCCATACACCAGGAGAAGGGAGCCATTCTCCTGGTGGTTGAACCCTTCAAGAAGGATCAGAATGGTGATCCTCTCCCCCACCCCCTGGAGTGAAGAAACAGTGAACTTTCTGATGCAGAGTGTTATAGGATTGACTGTTCTTTATTTGTGAAAGACTGGGACCAGGGGAAGGGAGTCATTCCCCCTGGTAAAGAACGTGCAAGGCAAACCACAACCAGTAACTGTGATACCCAGTCCAGGAGAAGGGAGTCATTCTCCTGGACCAAGAACATTGGTGCATTCTTTAGTTAAAAGTGTAAGTGACAGTTAGGGACGTTTTACACAGGACCATGGAGTATTGATTTATACAGACATTGGAGGACACCCTTAGTATTTTAGTTGAGGCAGGTAAACTCCTCTTAGAGATAGGGAAAGTTAGGTCTTCTCTATGTTCTTGGCTAATAAAAGTCTATAGCAATCACTATGCCACCGTCGGTCTCCTCCTTCTACACCCTTACATATGGTATCAGGAGTGTGAACTGACCTAGTTGACACATACTGGGGGACCCTAAAATTCACAAAACTAAGTGACTGTGCATCTAACCCAGCTATTGCTACTACAGAGTCCATAGGGTTTGACCTCTCCAGCAGCTGCAATATAACTATAGAACCTGAAGAGCGACAGCTTATACCCACTGATCTAGTCTTAGCAGCCTCCAGGGGTACGTAAATCTGATTGGTGTCCAAGTCGGGGCCCGCTTGGAAGCACGGACTGGATGTAATGGCTATAGAGGAGATATTAGGATCTTACTCCAGAATACCAGTAAACCTGCTTATGTAAAAACCAAGGAGAAGGTTGCCCAGGGAATTCTAGAGTGCGCTATTCCTCAAACTGTACATGAACTAGATTCTACAGAAAGAGAAGCTAAAGGTTTTGGGGAAGCTGTTCAAGACCCAGACCCAAACCTACCAAAACAGAATATTAAGGAGGGGAAACTGATTTAGCGTTTACACAAAGCAATGACCCTGTGTTGGCTGAAGCGTTCCGCAAAGTCATCTCTGAGGAGGAGGGCAGAAAGAAAGATGGTCAATTTTTTTTCTTGAAACAAGGATTATTATACCGGGGATAGAACGCCAATGAGGGAACCCCCTCGAACCCAAATAGTAGTCCCCAGAAGTGACTGCAGGGTTGTTTTTAGAAATCATCCACCTCACTTCTGGGCGTTTGGGAACAGCAAAAATCTAGGGACAAGTAGTAAGAGGGGTCTATTGGCCCGGGATATACACTAGCATTAAAAACTGTCACAATGTGCTCTTTGTGTCAGAAGACGGGCCGACATAACCCCTGCTCCAGCTTTTTTGCAACTTTCTCCCCTTCTCCCGAATAGGGATGGATGTTGTGGGACCATTATCACCATCAAAATTCGGGCACAAGTATATTGTAGTTATACTAAACTATGCTACACGTTACCCTGAAGCCTTTCCTATGCGAAGTAACACATTTCTTAAACATCGTATCCCCTTTTTGCCATGGGTGGTTTTCCCAAAGGAAATACTAACAGACCAGGGAACACCCTTCATGAGCAAAATCATGGCAGACGTTAAACAAATCCTTCAAATTAAAATTTCAAAGACCCCCATATATCGTCCTTAGACAGATGACCCGGTTGAGCGTTTTAATAAAACATACAAAAGCGTTCCTTAAAAAGATAGTTGAAGCCGATAGAAAGAACTGGGACATGATGGTCCCTTGGGCCCTATTCACCATCAGAAAGGTTCGCCATGCATCCCTCGGCCGTTCCCGTTTCGAACTCCTTTATGGGTGTGATCCCAGGGACAATTTAGACATTTTAAGAGAAACCTAGGATCATCCCTTTCTTCCGATCTTAGCACTGTCTCAAACTGCTCAGCAGATTAAAGAGCATATGGATAGTTCATACTCAACTAGCTAAGACCCAAGCACACCAAAATGCCCATTCTGACAAAATGGCCATCCTCCGATCTTTTTTCTGTTGGACAGAATGTGATAGCATTTTATGTTCAGAGGTAAGAAGTAGTACTATCGCTGGCACAGACATTATGAGGTATTCGAACAAACTAGCCCATGTAACTATATTGATCTCCCAACCTGATAGAAGACTTGAAACTCGGATATACCACGTTAACCTCTTAAAGCAGTGGAAAGAGGACCCTCCATGGTAATGGCCAGGCTCTTGTCAGAAGAGACAGATGGGTCCAACCTAGTACCAGTAGACCTCCCACCATCCAAAATCTTTTTACATCAATTCAGACTTCTTGAGCTGTGAGCCTGGGAGAGTAAAGGGGATTTACCTTCATATACGCACTCCTCCCAGGGAAAGTCCTTAATCTCAAGCCCTATCGGATCCCCGAAGTCTGAAAGGAAATAGTCTTCCAAGACTTTGAGTAAGTGCTGTACGTGGATATTAATCAACCATCACAAAGTCTGTGGTCCTCGCAAATAGTCCTGGTGACAAAACCTGAGGTTTTGCATAGAGTTTCGAAAACTCAGTGCTTTGTCCCAGTTCCACAATTACCCGATGCCATGAATTGACTATCTTACTGACCGACTGTGCTGGGCTCTCTCCCTCTCCACGATTGATCTTACCAAGGGCTGTTGCAAGGTGCCATTAAACCCAGAGGACAAGGAAAAAACAGCATTCTTAACACCCAGAGGACTATTTCATTTTAAAGTCCTTCCATTTGGACTCCATGGTGCTCCCGCCACTTTCCAGAGACTAATGGACCAGATTTTGCAGCACTATTCTAGTTTTTGTGGTGCTTAAGCGGTGCTTAAGCTGTGCCAATACTTCAGAGTGTCAACATCCACGGGGCCGCCAAAGCAGAAGAATCGGACTGCCGCCGACAGACTGCATAAGGCCTGCCCCAGTCCGAGGAAGAGCTACCATGAAGGTCCAAGAAGGTAACGGGAAGCATATTTGGGTCATCAGGGACAGTGGGGTACCGTTGAACTCTCCTTCACTACCCCAGGGTACTGGGTCGGCTAAAAAAAGGCCCCACAGGTTCTGGGACCCACAACAGAAAGGGGGAAACATCGGAGAGAATCTTCCTTGGCACTGTGGTCACAAAGAAACCACTAGCCACCAGACCGGGTTTGCGACCCAAAGTTTCAAGAAACACGCATCAGAGGGAATCTCCATCGGCACAGTGGGAGTGAGAAACTCATTAGCCAGCAGAGAAGGATCCGGGACCCAAAATGGTATTACCCCATTACTCCACGGCTGAAAATATTGAAGCCAAAAATGCTGAATTATTTTTGACTGCACATTACAACACAATTACATGGGGGGGGGGGTGTTGGAACGGGTTAGGGTAATAAATAAAGTGAGGGGAGTATGGGGAAGATGCAGGGGGTCTCCACCCACCAAATAATTGCATTGAAATGTGCGAACACAAAAACTCTAAATGTTTGGCTTTTTTTCCCAGTGAATCACATAGCTCCCCCAAAGTTCAAAGAATAAAGCATCAGAGGGATGTTCCCTTGGCACAGTAGTATTGCGGTAACCATTAGCCATCAGAGAGGGGTCTGGACACTCAACAAAAAAAGGAAGCAAGAGAGAAAGATTTTCTTCTTGGTGGTAGTACGTAGCAGGAGAGTGATCTAAGTCTGCCCAAGCTGAGAGACTGTGAAGTCTGGGTATGGACTCTCAAAGTGAAAGAAAGGCCTGTGGAAGGGAGTCATTCCCCTGGTGGTGTTGAACAGTGAAACAAAGTGGGGAGAAAGTCCAGGGGAAGGGGGGGTCATTCCCCCTCACTGTTTGTGTGAAGAAACAATGAAGGCCAGACGCCAGGAGCAGGGAGACATTCTCCTGGTGGCTGAACCTGCAAGAAGGGTCAGAACAGTGATTCAGGGGAAAGGGAGTCATCCCCCCGGAGTAAAGAAACCATGAACTTTCTAATGCAGAGTGTTATAGGATTGACTGCCCTTTATTTATGAAAGACTGGGACCAGGGGAAGGGAAGTCATGCCCCCTGGTAAAGAACTTGCAAGGCAAATTATAACCAGTAACTGTCCACGAGAAGGGAGTCATTCTCATGGACCAAGAACATTGACGCAACCTTTAGTTTAGTTATAAGCTTAAGGGACAAAGCGAGTGACTTTTGACATGGGGCAGTGGAATATTGATTTATACGACATTCTGACAACCCCTTAGTATTTTAGTTGAGGCAGGGAAACCCCTCTTAGAGATGAGGAAGGTAAAAAAAAAACATTATTTATTGGTTATTTGTAATGCGCACTATACAGCACAGTTGTGTTTCAATGCGCGTCAAGACAAGGGGGTAAAGGGATGAGGAAGGCGGTATAAAACACAAACTTTCTTAAAAGGTCTTGAAACATTGAGAACGTGCAAGTGCTATAGCATGAGAGCAGGGGAGAGAGGGAGGAGGGGGAAGTGAAGAGATGGGGTAGTAGGGAAGACGCAAACAAAACGCTTTGACTAGGTCATGAGACGATTTAGAGCATGCAAGTGCTGAAACATGAGGAAGGGCGGTGCAGGAGTGGAGGAAGGTGAGAGGTACACTAAATGCAAAACAGATTACAAAGTGCCGATAAGATGAGAGGTGAGGGGGAGCAGGAGGTGTGGAAGTGGGAGGCAGGCAAAATGGGGGAGGCCGTGTGGGAGACCCCAGTCAGAGCCACAGTTTTGGACGAGGGAGTCAGCAGACCCTGTTGGGGTGTGTTGTGTATGCAGACATACTGGGTGCCCCTGTTAATAAAAGGCAGGTTACATGGAAAAGTGGGAACACAATGAAGGCATCAACATCTTTGTAGAAACAGGGAAGTTGGGAGTTAGTTAACGGACCGAGGTTAGCTTGGTGACTCAGGATAATTACAGGGTGTGCTTTCCATATCCCCTCCCCAACCCATGATGGACACAAAAGTGGAATGACAGGGGGTAAAATAAAAAGCAGGCCATCTGTCACTGGGTAGTTTAGGAGGATCTCAGCTCAAAGCGGCTGCTGAACAGATTTTACGACAGGTGAGTTGCAAGGCCTTTGGGAGTAATGTGACCCCTTTGTTACTGGCTGCGAGTTGGTTGCCTAGGAGTGGACAGAGGAAACTGGTGGAGTCTTTTCCCAGGGCTGGAACAATTCCACAAACCCCCTAAAGACACAATGTAAACGGCGCAGATATCGGAAGGAAAACAAGTCTGTTGTGGGGGAAACCAAGAGGAAGAGGCATCATGCAGTGTGATAAGAGCAGCAAGACGGACAGTGGAAGTCAGAATACAGTGTGTGCAGCCATTGAGCTGTGCGAGGAGGCATTGCTTACCTTGAGGGCATGGTAAGAGACGATGCAGCGCTCTGGCCGCATTGAGGCAATGCTTGGTGCTACCTCAGAACGGCGAACGGAGAAGGCAGTCAGGAGCCAGTAGGATGAAAGGGGGAGGCAGGCACGACACTCTGGCACTCTGGCAGACAGGAATCAGGGGCCTTAAATGAGGGTCTTAGAAGGGTGATGGCTTTGTCTACCGGCTCCCTGTATTGGAGAATAAGTAGCAAAAGGAGGCCAATTGTCGAAAAGAGGGGCTGGCTCTTGATGAGCAGCACAGATGCTGGATGATGCAGTGAAATATGGCAGCCATATTTAGAAGGAGAGGGCTTCCTTTCAAATCAAAGCAACCCTGTTTGGCTTATCTTCTGACCCGCACTGGTCTTCGTGATGCAGGAAGTCGAGAAGGCAAGGCACAGTGTAGAGTAGAGGTGCCCAGGGTGCAGGGATCCTGAGACATTGTGTGAGCAAGGAAGAAAGACACCTGTGTCAGTCTCCTCCTTCTGCACCCTTGCAATAGGCTTTCGATTAATTTAGGTTTTGTTGGTTTGTTTATACAGGTTATTTTACACCCTGACGAAGCCTTTCATAATTGGAAACAGGTTGAAACCTTTGGATATATTTCTCATGAACTAGGTTTATCTACACATTTCTACTGGAATAGTGATCAACTTGGTTTTGAAGTCCCAATAAAATAAAAACTGGTCTTTGAGACATCCCTGAATGTGTTAGAAGCAATGTTTTGCGTTTGTGGGTGCCTCCTGGTTTTTCATTAATTATCTGGATGTTAAAGTTAACTTAAAGTATGGCAACACTGCTAACTCGAGCAGTTTACGAAGCAACCTAGCTCTTAATAAATAACCCCAGGTCATTGCAGTAGTTCTCCCTTGGAGACAAGTGACAAACGAGCCACATAGACAAAAACATGGTTTAAATTTGGTTTTGTTTGCAGCAAGCAAAAGAAATGTGCTCAGCGTGGGAACAAAATAGGACGTCTTATTCTTGGATTAGGAAATAGTCGAGCAAAATGTTTGGATGGCTTCTGCTCAGGTTGGAACAGGTGTGAAACCAAACTGTGTCTGCATCAGAGTCCCTTTGTCAGGCAATCCACGTGGAATGGCTGTCCTTTTACAGAGTTGGTGTTCATGCTCCTGTTCTCAAATATCAATGGGAGGGGCCCGTTTTTAAATGGCAGTGGTAGAATCGGACCCTTGGCAAAAAATACAATACTCAATTATTAATATATTATTTTTTTTATATATAAAACAAATCCAATGTCTAGAAGATTCTTGAAAAACTAAATTGTATCTCGTACCTCAACACATACAACATCTATATTTGCGTATATACACTACAAATCTGTGCTTTCTCTGCTGTGCAGTGTATCAGTTAACAATATGGCAATTTGTGTCCATTTTGTATGAAACAATTGTGACAATTCAATACATCACATTGCATGTTAAAACGGTATCCTTATGGGTTGTCTCCGGACAACCTATTGCCTCAACACATTTTGGTTCTTGGTGGATTGTAACCACCTTCACGGTGATCGATTACATTTCTGGAGTGAGCTAGGGTGTTCTAAAAGATAAACAATTAATTTGTCAGCAATATGAGATGCATTTCCAAATAATTCAATTTTTCTCCACTATTGTATCTGTTCCATATGGAGCATCACTAGTGGCTGCTCCCAATTGGGTATTGGGGGAATTTGGTCACTATTTTCAAAGGTTCCTGGAAATCATAGGTATGCATCATATATTTTAGCCTTGCTCTGTTTATAATGTTTCTATATGACCTACCTAGACCCACTTGCTAAAAACATACCCCTTTCCGAGTTCTTCATACTGCATAGTTGATCTATTTATTTTCCATGGCACCGAAATTGAAAAGGAAAGATTTATATATGTCTAATTATGTTTACAAGATGGCAATCTGGGAAAAAAAATGTCCCGTGCATTTAAAAAGAGAAATTAAAGAAAATCCCTCCAGGCTTGCTCTATAGTTTTTTTAAATTAAATGTTTTTTTTTTTCTTCGCTTTGTGCCACTGCAAATAGAAAGTAAAAAACAAAGTATATTCTTATTTTGTTTGTAATAAAAATGCAAACGTCTATTAAATAGGCTTGGTGTTGCAGGGGATTATATGTGAGCATATGGCTTACCCAGCTACCTGATTGTTAATAGCTAAAACGCGGGAACACCTTGCCTATAGGCAGGTGCAAGCATATTGCACTGGACAATCAGAATGTTGAGTGTGGCGTACATCTTTCATAAGGTTGTCTCTTCGCAAGTCCTTCTTTGTTGTTCACGCTCTAAGTAGTTCTTGTATACCAGCCATCTTAAATGGAGTTTTATTATAGTGCACTGCTTCAGAAGTTAAAATGCATTCCATATGATCAATCCCAATTGCATGCACCCTAAGTATTTTAAATGTAATATGGTGATATTTATGTCCTACGGTTTTTTATATAACTGCCAGGAGATTTATTCATTTATTTTAATCCTTAGTAACGTGCCATATCGCCCGTGGGCCTGAAGGCGCACAAAAAGGACAAACACAAAGACAGACAATGAAGCAGATTCAAAGACCAGATCGTTATTGGTGTCCCTTCTCCAACCAAGCTAGATGCCAAACACTTTCTTCAAGTGCCCTTCATGTTGCTACGACCTGCACCATTCCATATTATTTCACTCTACAGGCAAATAAACCGTCGGGCACCATATGTGTCACATATTGACAATTAAACAATTATCTACATGTGCATATTCGAATGGATTGTGTACTCCAATGCCTCAGTCCTGTTTTTCCTCGACAGCTTTTGCTTCGTCTAACAAGAATCGGCACGCCTCATTGTTTTCGAGAAATTCTTTGAAAAATCCTTTCAGATGTCTTCATCCTCAACGCCTTCAACACCAAAAAACAGTTTTAAAAAAATGCCGGGACTGCGGGTCCAAGATGTCCCTTACCGACCCGCAACGTGTCTGCTTGTGGTTCCTTGGCGAGGACCATGACGCAGCCAATTGTTCAAAATGTCAATCCATGACAGGAAAGGCCTTGAGGGAGCAGAAGGGGAAACTCCAGGTAGGAAGATTACCCAAATCCCCTAAGCCCCAACCTGCTAAGCCTTCGGCCGACGAGTCGAGAGTAGACTCTCCGTGTAAAAAGAAGGCAAATCGATCTAGGTCAAGGAGTGGATCACACCACTCGATGCCGGCTTAAAAGTCGAAGAAGAGGCACCGGAGGTCGCCTTCATCGATGTCTTCCTCCGACGATTCATCCATAAGGGTCTTATGTCCCACAAAGAAATTTACCCCAGCAGAATGGGAAGTTTTCCGAAAGGAAATGTAACACATTTTTGAAAAACGGGGTCATGCTCCTACCGAGCCTTCCAAGCAAGCCGGTAAGGATAGGTCTCGGTCAAGATCCTGCGCGCCCTCGAGCCTGGGAAAACAGCCTGACAAACTTGGAGAGCCCTCAAGGCCCTCTTTCGATAAAAAGCATAAAGAAATATCGAGATCGAGACCATCGACACCATCGAGACCCTCGATTCCATCAAAACCATCGATGCCACTGGTGTCCTCGATGGCTACTAGACATTTGTTCACGCTGGTGTCATCGTCGTCAACTTCGAAGATGGCTACGTAGCATACGCTGGCTGATCCATCAAAGCCAAGTGCCTTTTCACATCCGGCGCCAATGAAGCCTTCGACGCCATCAAAGCTAACACTGACTCCATCTGAAAAAGTATATACTCCTTTACCCAGAAAGGAGTTATTCAAATCACTCTTTAATCTATGAAGATGAAGAACAATATGAACGGCCAATGCTCCAGAGTGTCTGATTTCAGAGGAGTCCAGGATTGAAGATCTATGACAATTTACAGTCAGCGAGTGGAGTTGATACTTCACCCGAGCTAGAGTTCGGTAGACCTGAGCCTGGAGAAAATGCTGACGCTCCATACATGTCCAGAGTTGTAGAGTACCTAGGATGGAGCAGACCACCACTCCCTTATGAACAGGACAACTTAACCGATATTTTGGATAAAGGTCCCCAAACTGACCCGATATTGGCATTCCATATGGCTATACAAAAAAAGGTGACTGGAAATTGGGAAATTCCAGATACCAATCCGGCAGTTCATAAAAATCTAACACGAAAATACTGCCCCTCCAGTAGTGACCCTGACTATCTGTTGAAACAACCCACTCCGAAGAGTCAGGTTGTGCAGGCAGCTACAGCAATGTCGAAGCAGGCAGCGTACCTTACCATCCCTCCTGATAGGGACGACAAGCGTGTAGATGGATGGGCAAGAAAAGTATTTTCAGCGGGGAGCATGGCTCTGAAATCAGCCAACTCCACCTGTGCCCTGGCAACATTTTCTTACACTCTGTGGGATTGCATATCTATGGCGGCAGAGCATATCCCTGAGTGGGAAGAAAGGGGTGGCTTTTTAGCTATTATTAAGGACAGCAAAGAAGCTAGTTGTGAATCCCTTCATTCAGGGTTGGATACTGTGGATAGTGTCAGCAGATCCATGGTGACCAGCTCTGTAATACGCAGACATGCATGGTTGAGGAAGTCGGGTTTTGCACCAGATGTGCAGTCGAGACTCCTCAACATGCTTTTTGACGGGTCTCATCTTTTGTCTGCAAGGCTGATGAGAGCCTTGAGAAGTTGCGGACCTCTAAGGCGATCAGCCAAGTCTTTAGGTCCCGCTGTTAGGCAACCTCTGCCTTTTCATACTAGTGGGTAGATCTTTTCGCTACTACTCCTCAGTTGGAAGGGCGAGAGGAATGGCCAGTCAAAGAGGCCAGAGGAAATGTCCTCGTGGTGTATGAGGTAGAGGTGCCAAGCCAGCTCAAGCAGCAGCCTCTTTACCATCAGCCTCTGCATCAGCCGCCACAAAACCACTTTGAGGTCTTGAATCACAGTTCACCAGTGGGGGGGTATACTGTCTCAGCATTTAGAAGAATGGTGAGCCATTACTTTGGATGCTTGGGCTCTGGAAACCATAGCCCATGGTTACTGCCTTCCTTTTATAAGAAGACCTCAAACAAGTTCCTCCAAGAAGGACAAATTCAAGACGGTCACACGATCTCGGATCCTCCAGGCCTGCCAACTCCAGGATTGGTTGGTGTCATTAGACCTTCACGATGCTTATTTTCATGTGCCAATCCATCTCAAGCACAGAAAATACCTGAGGTTTGCAGTTGGCAGTCCTCATGATCAGTTTCAAGTTCTGCCTTTCGGGCTAACCTCCACCCGAGGGGTTTCACTAAACTGATGGTGGTAGTGGCAGCGAATCTCAGGAGAAGGGGAGTTCACATCTATCCCTACCTGGAAGATTGGCTGATCAAGGTGCGATCTCCCGAACAAGCCCTGGATCATCTGTCACCTGACACTCGCTTCACAGTTTGGGCTTCTCCCTAGATTACAAGAAGTCCCATATGACACCTTCCCAACAGCTCCAATACATCGGGGCTGTGTTAGACACATCTTTGAGAAAGAGCTCCCCTCCCAAAGTGAGGGCTCAAGACATTCTTCAGATGGTATCCAAATTTCAGAAGTCCCAGAATCTTCCGGCCTTTGACTTCTTGAAGTTGCTCGGACTCATGGCATCCTGCATTTTTCTGGTGCCAGAAGCCCACCTGAGAATGAGATCCCTTCAATGGGCTCTAAGACCATAATGGTCCCAATTCTCAGGAAAGAGGTCGAATAAACTTCAGATTCTAGCCAAGGTCTCACAGGATCTTCTGTGGTGGGCCTTTGAGGCAAATATTCGGAAGAGAGAAAGCTTTTGACAGCCATGGGCAGAGATTACAGTAGTGATGGATGCCTCACTCTCTGGGTGGGGAGCCCATGCCAACGATTTGACAGTCAGCAGTCGTTGGTCTCCATCGGAGTCCAAACTACATATCAATCTTTTGGTGCTGAGGGCAATCAGACTAGCTCTGAAGGCCTTCCTGCCCTCTGTACAGGGTACATCTTGCTAATGATGGACAACACGCTGGCTATGTGTTACGTCAATAAGAGAGGCGGTGTAGGGTCACTACCACTGTGCAGAGAGAAAATGCAGCTTTGGTACTGGGCAAGTCAAAAAGGAATCTCCCCATCGGCAGTGCACCTAGCTGGAGAGGAGAACACAGCGGCGGATGCTCTAAGCAGGCAGAGCACAGTCTCTCACGAGTGGGAACTAGCTCAGGAAGTCCTTCAAGAGATCTTCACCCTTTGGGGAACCCCTCAAGTGGATCTGTTCGCGACCAGTGTCAACCGGAAGTGCGAACGATACTGCTCAAGGGAATTTCCCCCGAGAGGAGCTCTAGAAGACACGTTTGTGGTGGACTGGGAGTTTCCACTCCTGTATGCTTTTCCTCCAGTCCCGGTCATTCCTCATGTGATCAGGAGGTTGAGAACGTTCGAGAAACACATGATCCTAATTGCCCCGGATTGTTCATCTGTCCTCCGATACATCTTCCCCAGAGAGAGGATCTTCTCTCACAAGAGCATTGGGTTCTCCATCCACAGGTCAATATTCTCAACCTTCACGCTTGGTTTCTGAAAGGTTGAGATATAAGGATTGGGACCACCCAGATGACGTTATGGCGGTGTTGCTTTCGGCTAGAAGACCAGCAACAAAATCTTTGTGCCGTTGGAACAAGTTTTGCAACTGGAGCAAGGAAAATAATGTGGATCCTTTCCTGTGTAAAACACTGGATGTACTGTCCTTTCTTCTATCCTTAGCCAATTTGGCCATTTTTAAGTGCTTGTCAGAGGAATGTTCTTATTTCAAAATCCCTCTAGTGACTCAATTTCTAAAAGGACTCCCTAATGTGCATCCTCCATCTCCTTTCCAGGTTCCGGTTTGGGACCTGAATCTGGTTTTAAAGTTCTTATTGTGTGCACCCTTTGAACCTTTGCACACGTGTCCTCTAAGTTTAACCTTTAAAACCATTTTGTTGGTTGCTCTCACATCAGCATGCAGAGTGAGCGAGTTGCAGGCACTGTCAGGAAAGCCACCCCTTACAGTCTTCTACAAGGACAAGGTTGTCTTGAACGTCAAACCTTCATTCTTGCCGAAAATCATTTCGGATTACATTTGAACCAGAAAATTGTCCTGCCTTCCTTCTACCCTCCACCTCACCCTGGTAAAGAGGAAGAAAGACTTCATGGGTTAGATCCTAGAAGAGCATTAAGCTTTTACATTTCAAGAACATCCAAAATTCGGTTTGACGATCAGTTGTTCATAGGGTATACGGGACACAATCTAGGTCAGGTTGCTACCAAACAGACCTTATCTAGGTGGATAATTTTAGCAATTTCTGAGTGCTACAGGCTTGCAGGGAAAGACCCTCCTGAGGGCTTGGAAGCTCATCCCACTAGGGGCATGGCCACATCTACAGCCCTGCAAAGCGGAGTTCCTATTAGGAATATTTGTGATGCTGCAACATGGTCAACAATACACACATTCAGAAAACATTATGCCCTGGATGCTTCCCATTCTCAAGATCTTGTTTTTGGCAAGGCAGTACTTTGCTCTGCCCTGGAAAATGTATAATATGTATAATTCTACTCCCTCCTCCAATTATAAACACTGCTTTGGGAGTCTGTTAAAGATGAGGAATACTTTGGAAGACACAATCCATTCGAAGAACTAGTTGCCCCTGGTAACGTTCTTTCGACTGGATGTTCCTCCAACTTATTCCTCATCGCCCTCCCAGCCTACCCCACTGTAGAATTTCCCATGCTATAACAGCTTCCGCTCCACCAAGGTCGAGTACTGTCATGCCCTTATTTATGGGCATCTCTGCTGCATGAGGAGGGGGAAAAACAGAACTGAGGCCAACGGTGCCACGCGTGCTGTATATGTTTTCCGATGACGTCCGATGACGTCACCATCGACGGAAGCCTTCGAGGGTCATCGACTTAACGCCATCGACGCATAGCACCCTCTGCCGAAAAGGTTTTCAGAAGCAGCTGAAGCTGGACATTACATGTCAAAGATGAGGAACACGTTGGAGGAACATCCAGTCGAAAGAATGTTACCAGGGGTAAGTAACTTGTTCTTGTATTTACATAGCAAACTCCAGTTGTTGTCTTCTTCTGTGTGTATATTGTTAATTATCCAGGCGTCGAAATTGGGATTTGTTGACCAGGAGCAAAAAGCAGCTCCTGTGTATTTCCTGTGTATAAAGCATCACCCTTTAGGCAGGAGTTGTGCCTGGGGAACCAGGAGCTAGTGCGTGAGATGCATATTCTAACTTTTTTGTCCATTGTATGTATTATCCAGTATGCTTTAATCGTCTCTTAGGTGTGTCCTTTATTCTTTTTTATGCACATTCCCAAACCTGGACAGTTAATATTACATGGCTATGTTTGTATGGCACCATTTGCCTGGGTAGTCACAAGTAGCTCCTGGTAACTTTTGCTTTCAAGCTAACCAGGCTCCCCTTAGTTAAAACCAGGAGCTAAATAGCTCCCAGCTCCTGGCAATTTCGAACCCTGTTATCCTTGAAACATGTGTAACTTTGTAACTGCCAGGGTGAATTATCAATGCGCTTTCTCCAATCAGGATAGAAGCTTAACACTTTTTTCATGTACTTCCCATATGACTACGAACAGTGCCATTTAATAACTTTTTAGATGTGCAGGCTAACAGTCAAACATAATTATCATATTTTGACTATCTACATATGAGTATTCTTTTTTTACATAGCAAACTCCAGTTGTGGTTTTCATTCTGCATATGTGTCGATCACATTACTTATTATTGACACACATCCTTACATCATTTTGGGTTTGATGCTTGCCCAACTCTGGAAACTACATGACAATAGAGGTTATAAAATGAATGATTTCAAAAGATAGTTAAAGATAATAACATCTGTGAGAAACCTGAAGGTACTCTCACATCTACTCCCCAGGGCAATGCCAGAGGTCAAGATTCATTCTAAACCTTCCAGCCATCACCTCTTTGTTTTTGCTTTGTCACCCCAAGTGGGACGGGTATGCCCAGACGAATTATGGGTTATACCTGGATAATTTCCTTCTGTCACCTTAGTGTTTAAAGCTGGCAATGACCAGATTCAGTGGCATAATCGGGTAGATGTTGATGGGCCGCAGTAGAATTACTCCCATTGATTCCTCTGCACCAGGAGCCATAGTGCCCTACAAGAAATTCATGTTTTGTATTCCTAGCTTGTCTGGCACTGCTCCCCTCGCCACCTCACCTACAGCTCTCTGTAAATCCGCTGCGTAAAGTGGGAAGTATAGAGGTGAAAGATCCCAATGTAGGGGCTCAAGATCCCCCTAAAAGGTTTACTATTTCTGCTATCTTATATTAGCTTACTCACAAGTGCATATACCAGAAGAAAAAGGTTTAGCTTGCACAGTGCCAGTATCAATTCTCATGCCATACCAAGATGAAGTAAGAAGTAGGTTTTCAGAAGTGGTAGGGATTTCTGAGTTATTTCGTGGAGGCAGGTGGAAAGAGGTGTTGGTTGTAACCTCTGAAAACAAGTGTTGTTGGCCTTACCCTGCATAATGCCCAACTGGATAGTGCTGGGAACCCCTATGCTACTTTGGATATCGTGTGTGGTTTAGGGCCTATCTGATCAAGTTTTTTTTTTTGTGTACTTCCCCCTACTTATTCTCTACTTGGATATATAAAATACTTCGAGTGTACAAAGTACCAGATATGTTTATTGCATTGTGTAGCTTGGTCCTACTATGATCAAGGACACTGACTACTTATACTTTAAATTTGATGGGGACGGTTGAGACCATGCTTATCTGAGCCAGCACCTATTACTGCTTTCTGTGGAGTCTTCCTCTACACAGCTGGTTCCATGTTTTGCTTACAAGTCCAGCATTCTTTCTCCCCTTTCCCTGTCACCTGCCACATGTGTTCTGTACAGCAGTACATTTTTGCCAATTTTGCCTTTAATTCTGCATTATTCTGCAGGCCAGACCGCAAGTGCCGACATTTCACTAAAACAAAATGTCGGGCGCATTGCAGGCTGAGAACGAGGCTGCATTGCATATACATTGCTAAGCAACGTAGGTTTGTATACTATTAAATACAAACATCCGCCGGCAGGCGGAAGAGCCAGCGGCCACAACTAAGGCCATTATAAGGCCACTTTCCCTGTTTGCCCCTGTTCGCCGCAGTGCACCGCGACGGCCCTTGAACTCTTGCTGCTGAACAGACACAAACTACTAAACTCCCAATGCTGCATCGATGCCTACTCAGGCAGCCTCCTACGCAAGTTTGGTCTACCTGTATGTAACTGGCTTTGTATGCACGTAACTCCTCTGCTGCCCCCACGCTTTCATAAACCCATCCCCTGTCTCTCCCCATCAGTCATTCACACGCACACCCTGTCCTGATCTAAACTAAGGCGTCAGATCAATTGCAACTCGGGCAACACCGGCAGTATACTACCCTGTGCATCACTGAATTGCCCTAACCCTGATTGCCATAATTTTGGATGCCACCACTGAATGAGCCCACTGATCCCTCAGTTGTCCAATGCCCAATGTGCCTGACAACACCATCCCTCTCTGCCCATTCTGAACTGCCCTGATGCAGCCCACTATGCCTATTTTGTATTTAGTCAATTGCAGCCCACTGTGCCTATTTTGTATTTAGCCTTTTGTAGCCCACTATGCCTATTTGTATTTTAGCCTATTGCAGCCCACTGTGCCTATTTTGTATTTAGCATATTGCAGCCCACTATGCCTATTGTGTATTTAGCCTATTGCAGCCCACTGTGCCTATTTTGAATTTAGCCTATTGCAGCCCACTGTACCTATTTTGTATTAAGCGTATTGCAGCTCACTATGCCTATTTTGAATTTAACCTATTGCAGCCCACTGTGCAGACTTTGGTCTGATCGGAATACATTTTACTTATACTACTATGTATGATTGTCTAAACTAACGTGCGCCATTTATGTATGAACCTGAGTTTACCTGAAAAAACCTATTGCATCTGGTACTCACCCGAGCTCACCTGAACTAGACTACTGCATCTTATACTCACCTGAGCTCACCTGACCTAGCTTACGCCATCTAGGTACGAACCTAGATTATACTAGACCCCTAACTGCCCCAGCTAACTTTCCCAGCCTTTATGTGCCCACCTATCACTAGATGCTCGCCTGCCAGCACTATGTAAGCTTATGATTCAGCCTATTGCAATCTCCTTGCCTATAGCCTACTGTGATCCCCCTGCAAAGTCTAATTTCTAGTGACAGAAAGTGAACTAGCCCTTTTGCGTGATTTACCTGCATAACTGCATTTATGTTTACAGTACAAAAAAGAAGGTGGGTGAGGCGCGCACTCCCGGTCCTGGTCAATTGAACCTGTTGCAAAAAATATAATAAGTAGCTGGGTCAAATCCCAAAATGGACAAATATTCACAGGGTTAGATCCCTTCTGCTGCAAATCAGGTACTCAGTAATAACAGGGTTAAATCCCTCAGCTGCAGTTCTGTGGTCTGTAGTTGTTCTCCTCCTAGCGCTTTCTTATCTCAAATAATCATCAGGGAGGCTGTTGAGCAGGTGTCTAATTAGACTCAAAGGATTCTGGTAGCTGTAGTGAAAACGTTTTTTTCTGTTCCGGTGACCAGCAACCGACACCCCTCCAAAGCACAAATCCTTCCCAAATTTGGGGGAGGGGAGAGAACCATCTTTATGATTCTCCAAAGTGGGGCACAGTCACCCCCGTGGCGCTGCCTCTGGAGCCCGGGACTCCCATAGCATTCAGTACAAAAAAGAAGGTGGGTGAGGCGCGCACTCCCGGTCCTGGTCAATTAAACCTGTTGCAAAAATATAATAAGTAGCTGGGTCAAATCCCAAAATGGACAAATATTCACAGGGTTAGATCCCTTCTGCTACTTAATTTTTACAACAGGTTCAATTGACCAGGACCGGGAGTGCGCGCCTCACCCACCTTCTCTTTTGTACTGAATGCATTTATGTTTAGCTTGCTCATTGTTAAGAAACAACTAGCCTATTTAGTGATTTTTGCATTTACTACATTTATGTTAAGCATACCCTTGACAGAAAGCGAACTAGCATACTCGCATTTCCACATTAGTTACCAGGTAGACCCTCATCCTTTATAACTGCCTACAGTGACCCTCATACGCCTTGGTACTCCAAACTATAAACCTAGTCTTGTTTATTCATATGTCACTACTTAGAAGGTGCATCTCAACTTATAATAAACCACCTCCCGTGCAAAATCACATCACGAGCATTATAGCCTGTAGCCTCTTAACCCATATATGTCTACTGCTCATTATCCACCTGACACCTCGCAGTAGCCACCCTGCAAGAGAGCTCTACACAATTCAACCAACATATTCTTAGTCACCCCCACCACTATGGATCGCCCTGACCAGAGTCCCTCAAGGTGGCCTCAAAGTAATCCATGTAGTCTACCGTTCAGAAACTCTGTGAGCGAGATTTACGAGACTCCACAAGCCTCTTGACTAGAACCCTACCTCCGCCAACAAAAGATCCAATAACCAGAAGGTAAATATTACCCACCTCAATATCCCGAGGCCTCGAACTACTCCCACTAAAATAAAACCTACCCAATACACTGTAGTGCCCCCCCCTCTTAAAGGAGGATCAATAAATGCCAGATCCGTGACTGCTCACGCCACGGATATCTGCGACTTGATATCGGCTGTTAATCTGGACCCCTACTTTCTTTAGCAATCCCGGATAGTTAGACCATACTGAGACAGGACAGAACTAATATGCGAGGCGGCGGCATTGCTATCATCGCTAAGACTAGCCTAGGTATGAGAACTACACCCACCCTAGTTTCTGAATCATGTGAAGTGCTCACCATCAAACTTCCTCTACTTAACTCCCAGACATTGTTTATCCACCTCATCTACAGACCACCTGGACCAGGAACATTCGAGGAAATCTACAGCCTACTCTCCAATAACCTTAAAACATCTTCACAATTACTTGTCCTAGGGGACTTTAATCTGGGATACAATGACTCCCTAGACAAAAACGCCACCACCATTGCTAACATTCTCTCTGAACTGGGCATAACTCAAAAAATTCTCGAACCCACTCATACCAAAGGGAGAATTCTAGATTGGGTGGCAGATTACAACTGCAACGCCAATATCAAATCCATCTCCCCACAGCTTTGGACAGACCACTTCCTCCTGTCCTTTGAACTCTCCACCTCTAGACCACTCTCTCCAGTTCCCACCATGACCCCACCATGTCCAACAAGGAATAAAAAGAGTATCACTAAAAACAAAGTGATTCCCGCTATCCTACCCACTCTTAAACAATTAGCGGATCACCTAGACCCGGAAACGCTTGTCGACGAATACAAAAGAATTATGTTAACTACACTCGACAACATTTCCCCTCTAAAACTCAAACCGAGTAAACCCAAATCACATCTAAATAAATGGTTCACCCCCGAACTAAAGGATTTACGACAACTTCAGAAGAACACACAAATAAACTAATGGAAATCTCCTCCTAATGCTAACTCGAGTATGAGGGAACTGTTCACCATCCTCAAGGAATTAGTCACCCATCCCCATTCTGGATACATGCTCCAAAGATAAAACATGGTGCTCAAATATACAACAAGCACTATCAAATAAAGTAACTATGCTCCAAAAGAAAATAGCTAAGAAAAAAGACTCTCACAATCAACCATCCCAGATTAACAATCTGAACGTCGACCCCCCCCTTCAAAGGAACAGGACTCAGCTGTGCGATTCATCTTCTTAAAAACCTCTATCCTGGAGATAGAGAGTTATCCTCTCTCTCAAGCCATCTAACTGCCAAGGCGACCTCTGCCCTGCCCAGCTTATAAAAGACACTGCCAGAGATCTCTCCCCTTTTGTATCGGAACGTATCAATGCTTCATTTGCATCGGCCACAGTGCCTACCAACTTGAAACAATCTTGAGTACTGCTTCTGCTTAAAAAGCAAACCCTAGACCCACTTATACCTACTAACTACCGTCCCAATATGACAGTCCGATTTTTGCTTAAAATCCTGGACAACGTTGCTTACAAACAAATTCAAAAATTCTTGGAACAGCATAAGCTCCTAGGAGCACATCAATCAGGATTCCGACCCCAACATGGTACAGAGACTGCCCTCATCGATTCGAAGGCACAAATAGATAAACTACGAGACAAAGGTAAAACTGCCCTTCTCCTGTTGCTGGACCTTTCGGCTGCATTTGACATTGTCGACCGCAAGGTCCTTTGCAGCCACCTAGACTCAGCTGCACATTTTTCGAAAGAGGCTATAACCTGGATTGAGCCTTGCCTTAGCGACAGGACTATGAGGATGTTCTCCCCTTCGGCAGTGGCAGACCCGATCCTCATTCTGTGCGGAGTTCCCCAGGGCTCTTGCGTCTCCCCCACCCTATACAACATATTTACTAAGCCCCTTTTTGATGATCTGGACCTTCTTGGTATCACCTACACTAATTATGCAGACGATGCCCAGATTCTCTTCCCACTTTCCGGGGATTACAACAAGGATTTGGCCTTGGTAAATAGGGTATATCTGATCATCCAGGCATGGATGGCAACCCACGGTCTATGCCTGAATGATGATCAAACAGAGCTAATCATCCTGGGTACTCACTTTAATCTTAAAAAATCAGGCCAAGACTACACCTCTTTTTAGATTGATGGCAATATCATCAAGGTGTCCAAGGAGGTAAAAGCCAAGTGTCTTCATCTGGATTCCACCCTCTCCTTCGATAAACAGGTGAAATCCATGCCATCAGCCACAGTTTACACTTGTAAGCTCATTAGGTAAACACTTTCTCTCAGATGACAATTGCATTATCTTAGCTAGAGCCCTGATTCTGTCTAGGCTCGACTAGTGCAGTGCCCTATACATCGGTGCTAACCAATCTATCATCCACAGAATTCAAATCCTACAAAATAATGCCTTGAGAGCAGCTCTTGGCGTTTCCAAAAGATTGCACATATCCAAGATTAGGCACCAAAACAACTGGCTGTCTACCCAAAACAAAGTCCATTTAAAAGTTGCATCCCTTGTTCACAAAGCTTTGAATAATGCCGCACCTAGCTATCTCATGGACATATTCCTAAAGAGAAGCTCCACCCGACTGTCAAGAACCACCAATGTCAATAGCCTTATCGTACCAAGATTCAGGCTGGCTAAGGCAGGGGGAGGCAGCTTCCAGGTCCGAGCGGTCTGCAATGCTTAGCCCTGACATATGGCTATTCATGCTGTAGTTCTGCCGTAGTTCTATGTTAATTGTTCCTAAAGTTCAGCAGTTCATTGTTCCTAATCTTTCCACACTATCAGCATTCTAGCTGATATTCGAGGCACTCACTTTTGAAGTCATGCGGGTGACCGAGTACAGTGCTTTTGTAGTGATGCAGGTGATGGGAAACGGTGCATGTCTCTTCAGTAGTGTGCACAATTACTTTGTCCGTCACATCGTGGCAAATCTCTCATGATAATTACAGAAACTTAATTTCCCACAGAAATGCATGAATGTATGCCATCTCAACAGTATGAAGCTTACATGCTTCAGCCGTACACATGTGGGTACAGCACTTCAAGCGTACACACTTTGGCCGTACAGGAACGGCACATAAATTGAGGTCACTGCTGCCTCGGCTGTAAATCAGGACACCAATAATGTTGCTGCGTAATCTCAATGCTCCAACTCAATGTAGCTGGGACAGCTTTACGGGATTCATGCTTTTTCTCATGGTCCGCTTTATGTGGCTTGCTCCAGAGTTGGAAACAAAGATAATTTGTTCACACTAGCACCTACGGGAAAGACTAGCCCTATTGTCTACAAAGAAGCATTGGTTTAATTCATTAAATAAACTTCAAACTAGGACTGAAGTAGAAATTACTGTGCAAAGCACGGGTACACCTGCTAGTTTACTATATAATGCTTCTACTGTAATTTCGGATTTAAACTCATGCAGTCACATTCTTTCTCAAGTAGTTTGTCAGAAGTATTCTCGCGTAGCTGTGGACTTTAAAGTGGTAGTGGGATTTTAGGAACTGGGTGCCTATGTTTGATTGTTGGGTCACTGTGTGCATTATTTGAACTAAGACATGATTAGAGTTCAGAATGTTATCGTAAACATTCTTTGAGGAGTTTCAGGTTCTTAAGTCGTAAACCGACATGGACTGATAGCATTTTTATATTTAAAAAAAAAGGAGTTCATATGTGATGGGTTTGTGTATTGTTGAACGAGGGGTAAACAATTTTAGCTCTAATCATTTCAGGCTTTTCAGCCTTTACTGCCATTAAACATGACAAAGACTTTTAGCTCTGTTCACATGTGCTGAATGCAAATATTAGCTGTCTGCAATTACTGCATGCATTGAGTGCACCCTTAGAATTGATGTATTTAACTGCAACTAGTTATTGAATTGATTGCAGTATGAATGTTTTGATTTGTTTTGAGTATCTTGGCAGTTGACAATTCTGTTGCCTGTGTGATATTGTATGTTAAGTTTGGCTGGTGTGGGGTGGAACGCCTCCCGCATTGCAGTTGTATCGTGTTATTGTGGTTGTAGGCTGGGACGCTTCCTACACACAGTGTTTCTAATTTGAAGAGAGTGTTGAGGAATACTGGACGTTTTTGTCAGTGAAAGTGGGAGTTTTGCATGTATAAATGTGGCGTGTTTTGCATTTGTTATGCATTATATGGACTTTTGCAGTTATCTACTCAATGTAAATTCTGAATGGGTTTACACAGCAATTTGATGTTTTCTCTCAGGAGTTCTTGTTTTCTGATCCTGTGTTTGCTGCTGTAGCTTAATCTCAGAACTCCTGTGTATTTTGATTCTGGGTTCTCATGCACCTCACCAGTGTCATAGTAGAGTGGTTTAGTGGTGGATGTGAGGTGGTGTTGATGGGCTTGGTGGTTCCAGCCTCGAGGATGTGTTGATTGCTGGGTGCATTAATATTATAGTTATGCCGAGCCCAACAGCAACCCCATTCACATTGAAAGATACAGTGAGCAAGAAGCGTGTGCTGCAAACTCTCATCTCAGAACAGGTTATCATGCCATGTTCTTTCTGGAGATGAGCGCCTGCTACCTTTTTTTAAATATTTGCAAGGAACTTTGGGTTGGTCACCCTGTGTTACCTGGGGCCAACCAGACGTGGACTCCCTGCTCACTGTGCCCAGAGAGGCACAGCTTCACCTCACTGATAAGGCCCAACAAGGCTGAAACGCTTGTATGGGGTTGCTGTTGGTACTCTTGTTCAGAGAGGAATTGCCATAGCATTTCGGTGCTGGACTGCCCATGTGGGCGGGACAAAGACTGATATGCAAATGGTTATTTCCCATCTGTGAAAGGTACAGTGAGCAAAAAGCGTGTGCTGCAAACTCTCATCTCAGAACAGGTTATCATGCCATGTTCTTTCTGGAGATGAGCGCCTGCTACCTTTTTTGAATTATTTAAAACAAATTTTCTATTTGTATCTCCCTTTTCTTTTTTTTATTATTGTTATTAGTGTATTCATAGAACGCGGACATAGCTTTGAGAAGCAATGGAGCGCTTCACAATCATACAGGGAAGAAAAAGCCTACGGAGCACAGAATCACGGGATTTGGGATCTCATAGGTTAGGCAGGGGAATTGTCCTCAGTGGATCTACAAGTAACCAGGGCAGGAAACTGGGGACGAGTCACTCAGTGTTGGTTAAGTTCTTTTGGTCTCTGATTAAATGGAGATTATAGCCATTAGGGCTTATTGCCTCTCTTAGACAATGAATATTTGAGGAAGTATTACTAAGCCCATGTGACTGAATAGCGCTCTTCATAAGGTAGCTCTGCTGGTTTCAGGTGCTTAATTAACCGGTTCCACATGGGGTATGTGGTGTAGTGTTTTGCTTGGGCTGCAAAGTCAACAAGCAAACAATGGAGTAACAGAAGTGGTTGGTTACAATGGCAGGTGAGTATTATGGAGGCCTCTTGTAACTAATATGAGCATTTTTATCAAAAGTAGGAAGCTTGAAGTCACCAGCTGTATCATGGTCTCTTTGCTCAGTACAGTTTCAGGTGATTTCCTTTTAACTCCAATTCATGCAACCCGAGGCTTAATAGTTTCTGCTGCTGCTACGGTATAAAACATAATTAAACCCTCCCTATTCTTACTCTACAAATTACCAGGTTTGATACTCTTAACATTACAGCAGCGACTATTCTGTCCATAAAGAGCAAGGTTGAAGAAGCAAAAGGATCCTTTCCAGCCCATTAAGCCCTTGAGCCCATGCCTTCCAGTACTTTAAGCTAATCATGTGGATGGAAGGAAAGCTTCTTCATTGGGCTAAATTCTGCAAGGGAGATTATTGAAGGTATACCACATTCTGGAAGGATAGGTTTGTCCTCTATTAACCAGAAGCATTTATTTCTTCATTTCCTTTAAGGCATTTTTCTGATATCAAAGGACCCCTAAATAATGTGGATGTTTGGGGTGAGATTGCGTTCATCTGAAATGTTCAGATGCTATCAAGTCATCCAAATGGCTATTCATCACCATTAGTGATTTAGTTTGTGTTTCCTTAATGCGCAGGCCTCCCGTCGCTATCGAAACACAAAATGTATTTTTTATGAAAAAAGAGAGAAGGAATTAGATCATCACAATTCTCTTTCGAAGGAGTGACACATCAGAGATATAACGGACATCGTCTGGGAGATTTTTCCATAATCTAGCTGCTAAAATACTGATTGAATTTCCTAGCGACCCGACATATTTGAAGCAGCCTTCACTCAACGGAGATATATTAAAAGCTCTATGTTCCAGTAACTAACTGGGCAGCAGCGTTTTGTAGTGTGGAGCTGGCAACAAATTGTCTGTTTAGGTCTTAGGAAAAGAGCATTGCAATAATCTAATTTCTCGCTAATAATGGCTCAAGCAATATCAGGACAGTGGTTTGAGGATAGCAATGATGATAGATCTCGCAAGATCGGGAAATAATTTGCTGTTCTCAAGATCCTCTTTGCTTGTCGCTGGCACTACCTAGAATAGTACAAAATAACACCTACTCCTTTTACTTTGCTAGATACAGGAATAGAGTGACCAGATAGTAAAAAATCTGGGTAGAAAGAGCTGTTCTTATACTGTACTGTATACTGTAGCCTGTGAGACTAAAAGGAGTTCAGTTCTTTTTTGGTTTTGGCACAGCCAGTTTTCTGTTATCCCTTCTTCCACCACACGTAAAATGTTTTGTATGTGGAAAATATGTGTCCGTGTCATTCCTCAAAGGGAAAATGATGTGTATCATATGCATAATTTTGAAACCCAGCATTATGGAAACTAAGCAAGTCTTGCAATAGATAGTGATTTAACAAGAGTGTGCTTAGGCATGCTCCCTGGCGTACTCCATAGGTGACCTACTCCAATCTGGATTGAAATTGACCAATGAGTAACATACCGTTGATGTTCTGGAGGTAAGCCAATTAGCTGTGTTATCTGACACCTTTTTTATGTTCCTTAAGCAATTAGTTAATAGAAGATGGTCAAGGATGTCGAATGTTGCAGAGAGGCCTATTAACATGAGTATACCTTCATTAATCCTGTCAAGAATTTGCAAACAATTTTCCTTAGAATCTACTATTGCCGATTCAGTCCCCCGCTTCAGTCCCCCTATGCGGCTGAAAGGCTATTGCTGGTCTCCCACAGAATTATGCTCCTCCACAAAGGCCAGCAACTGCAGGGTCACAACTTTATCCAGTATATATGTTGTTTCTGATGGCTTTGTAGCAGATGAGCCCTCTAGGATCCTTGGATGTTTTCTTTATTAAGGAGGTTACCCAAACTTGTTTATGAATACCCGGGACCCAGCTTCACTGAATGAGGCATTGATGAATTTAGCTATGATGGGGCTAAGGCAGAAGAATATGCATTGCTGGGATCTTTCCTTTCTTAGCGTACCTTTAAGAAATCTTAGATTTGTGGCGTACCATTTTTTTTTTAATGTTTGGAGTCGGCTTTAATAAATGTCCTTTGCTATGTCATTATTATAGATTTACCCAATGCAACTGGTTGTGAGTTACTTATGTACGATTTGAATTTTCCTAAAATAAGAATTCAGATATTCTGGTTTCAGTTTGATTTTGCTATTCACTTTGAGGCAGCAGAATGGTCTGACCAAACTAGTATCTTCGTTAATTTCATGAGCCTCGTAAATACAAGAAATAGTATGGGGTGGGATCTCTGTTTTGGGTATGAATGATCTGCACAAATAGAAAGCCCATTTCCTGTCAAGTGGAGCCAAGCTTCTGGGCTTTTGTGTCCCATGCATCATTACATTCGAGATTAAAATCGCCAACGATGGTGAGAGGAACAAATGGCCTCATTAGTTGAATTGTATATTAATTATTGTTTTTCTCCTGCACTTTAAGTTTCTTCATTATTTGTTCGACCTATAACTAATTTCCTCAAGTTTAGGTGTTTTCTTTAAAAATAAAAGTGGAGTGAAAAACAAATCTTTTTTTTTTTAAATTCTTTATTTAAATTTTTCAAACAGTAACAACTTATGAACACAGAGATCATAAACTGAAAAAAACCAAATCTTTTCTCATTAGTGGAACTATTGCATTAAAAAGGTTATGGGTGAACTTGGAGTAATTTTCTGGAGTGAGCTAGACCATAATTCTGTCTCGTACAAGCATTAGATAATGTGATTTTAGCATGCATTATCTTGCAAGAGGCATGTAGGCACATGGAGCCATACAGGCTTTCTAATTTGGGATTAAAAATGCACTGCTTCTCCACCTCACCCCTCCTGTTGATTGACATTCAACATAAAGTAGCTGTCAGGAAAGTTAAGGGATATGGATATACCAGTGTTTGTGGAGCCACATTTCAGTGATGGCAACCAAATCCAAGTTGTGATCATGTAACAAATCATGAATGCAAATGACATGGCATTGAATGGAACAGGTGTTTAGAAGTGCCTAAAACCGATGTGATTCTAGGCCTGTGGTGGGTGGGGGGGGTACTTAAGACTACAGAAGGTGTTGCCTTTCACCCTGTGGGTATTGTGCCATTGATCAACATGGGCATTGGCTGGAGCTTTGTATTCATGCTGGGATCCAGTATGCTCGGGGAGCCTATGCTATAACTCAACTAAGTGAGGTGCAGGGTTAGGCTGGAGGAAGAGTCTTGTTTGGGGGATTAATAGTGGTGGAGAGATGGGCAGTCTATAAATTGACACCTGTTATAGATAGCGGAGTAGAGGCAGTTAAGGTATGATAGTTGTAGATTTTGAAACAATATAGAAAAAAGGGGGGTTTGGAGATTCAACTTTACAGACTGCAATGGCCAAGTATTTCCTAATACTTGCGAGAACTGAAACAATCCCCTTATATACACAAATTGACCAAAAAAACACTGGCTCATAGGAGGCGGTAGAGGTGACAACAGAAAAAAGGAAGAAATAACCATTATTACAACCGTAAGAGCATAAGAAAAGAGTCTTCTGCGATGAAAAGGTAATTCCGCTACGCTGCTCCATCCACAAACAGGCTTCTCATGAGTCTTGTGTACCTGCTAGGCGCTTCTGTATGACGGATTTGGTGGCTGTCAGCTGGGATGCCAGGAAATGTAGTCCTGGTTCTCGTTGCAGAGCCGAGGCAGGCGAGTCAAGTATGAGATTTATGTGCCGTGAATGTGCCAAGCAAGAAGCAAAAAAGATGCACCTACAGGTCAGGGGGCCAGGCATTAACATGTATACAATATTTTGCTTTCCTAAATATCAATCAGGTACCTACAATTAAATAAACCTGATACACTGTGCAATGCTAGAAAATAGTTCTAAAACAAACATTAACCCAGCTAAGTCTTGAGCCTACTGGTCAGAAGGCCAGGTGTTCAATGTATATGCAAAATGTTGCTATGCTAAATAACAATCAAGTACCTCCGATTATAAAAACCGAAGCAACTTTACAATGCTACAAAATGATAAAATGATACTGTAATTCTAGTTAAATTGCAGTGATGCTGTAAGTGAAGATTTCACATTATATGTTGCTTATTGGGTAGTCTTCTATATCCTGAAGGGTTTTGAAATCCAGGGTCACCTCTACCAACAGGCATTCATGCATTTAGTGTCAATGCAGCGTCTGTGAAACCTCGGCAATGTTCCATAACATCCTCAAAGAAGGAGCAGATTTGCCATGCTTTGTAAAAATTAATGTGCAATCGCTCTGAGCTCTAAATAGGATACGTAGTTTATTCTATGAAATATTCGTGACTAAGCTTAAATGCTGTCATTGTTTGTTGCCTCCTCCCATGAGTCTGAATAGAGTGCACAGAATGTGCCAAACGAGGGAACAGGGTATGTGGAGCTATGTGGAAAATGTCCAATATTGTGAGAAATGTTTCAGACATTGTAGGTGTTATTTCTCGCTGGTCAATCCTTGGGTGAGGAAAGTAACTCTTTACATGAGTTTAATCAAAGAAACAAATTAAAAGTAGCCTGCCTGGCGTATATTTTTATGACTATGCCCACTCTGCATAGGCCTCCCCTAATCCGCGACAGACAATACAGTGACAGATGAAAAAGGCAGACATCTGCACCCAACACATTTAAGACGTGAAGATTAAGAATCCCTGTCAATTTGCAGTGAGGACATTTGATTATTACATGAGGAAAAGCAAAAACAATTTCCAGGTAAGGGAACTGAAGCATGGGAAGATAGTGATTTGCGCAATATCAAACTACTTTGGCCAAGAAGGGAAGTTTAGATTAGGATTTGGAGTGTCTTTTTCCAAAGCCAGCAATTTGGCACTTAACTACAATGCCTCCATTTTCTATCTTTGTTTATTGGATATAGCACTTCATACCAGGATACAGATTATGGTAACTCAAGGCATAAATTAGTTTTCAAAAACGTATTAGCAGAGTTTGCTTATTAAAATTGTCTTGATTAGCAAATCAACCAATTTGATTAGCAAAGTTGTAATAAAAATGTTTTTAAATGTCACCAGCAGTCATGTTCCTTTTCAAGTGTTCACTCGTTAATATGAAGCTTCCTCAGCAAAAAGAAATATAGTTCGACACTATGGGCCTCATCACGAGTTGGGCGGGTTACCGCCCATGCTAATAGTGTTGCCGCCAACCGGTCCAGCGCTATTACCGCCAGATCAAGGGTTGGGCAGTAACTGTAATTCCCCATTCCTTATTGGGTCAAGTGGACCAATGGAGAATTTTACAAAAATGGGGTATTCCAGAATTGCTCTCCATTCTCATTCCCACATCCAAGTCAGTCTAAATAATCAGGGAGCATTATCGCGTCCAATAAAAACTTAGAGGTGTGAGTCAGGGGTGTGTCCTCGCCCCATGTCTTTACAACCTGTACATGGCCGACCTAGACAAATCACTACAGACCACAGCTTTTGCAACTCTGAAGATCTCTAGGTCGCCAACGCCTTCTAAATGCCTTTAGCATCTTTGTGAATGCCAATTCTTTGTCCGTAAATCCTGCAAAGACGAAGGTAATGCAATTAACAGCTGCCTGGAAACAAACACCCTTGAGGTGGCACGTCCAATCTGAGCAAGTGGAAAGGATTAAATCCTTTACATATTCGGGTTTTTGGATTAACTCTAAACCATCGACTGCGTCAGTTCGTGCCTGGCTACACACGAAGGCTGTTAAATTGACAAACCAACTCCAGAAAGCGGATTCCAAGTTCTCGCTACTCCCATGCCGTAAATTCTTTGAGGGCTGAGTGTCACAAAGTTATTATACAGCATTGAGATATACGATCTGGCAGTGATCGACTATTCTAGCCTTCTATACCCCATTCCGTTATTCATTATGAATTGTGTATAATCTCATTGGAAGCCAAAGCTCTTTGGCAATACCCAACACTCTATATGAAGATGTTAGACTCACCAGCACACTCCTTGATGACTGATCTTGGGAAAGCTTGTCAAACTGGAGCCTCCCAAGCCCTGCCGGAAATCAGGGCAATTGCACTATTATTGCTGTCAGAGACTGGGTGTACGGTTCAGGACCTTGTGGGCAATCCAGGTGGGGTCAAAAAAGCACGTTACGTAGCCGACTTGGCTAATACGGTGACAAAACTTCATGCATATTCCTCCTTAGCCCAGCTAAAAGATGACTATAAAAAACAAGGGACTTTGGCCCCTTACTTGTCAACTTACTCTAGTAAAACAGCTTGGTTTACCCTCTTGCGATTTTGTTTAAATTTGAAGACACTGCTTGCATATGGGAAGGTTATGGAAGATTCTGTCTCCTGTAGATCCTGTAAGGTTGAGACAGAAGGAGAAACTGCAAAGCATATATTGCTAATTTGTGTAGCATTGACGCCATTAAGGGAAACAGTATTCCATAGGAAAACACTTCTTGGGGAACATTCCACCCTTCCAAAAGCTCAAAAATGGAAATATTGACTCTCGGGGAGAACAACTTCAACTGTAAACGCAATGCAGTTGTGTATGTTAGTCGATTGGCATTGTTGCTTAATTCATTGATTACTTGTTGCTTAAATGTTTTTATGATCAATGTTTGTTTACCTTATTCTCTCTGCTCTTCTTTTTCTTTCTTTTCTTTTTTTGTAATTTTATTTCTTAGTCAGTCATTCTCTTGTCCTTCATTATGATTCTTATTTTATTATGATCTTGTATATTATGTTTGAATTGTATAATATTGTTAAAGGGTGAATTAATTTTTAACCAATAAAACAAAACAATATGCAGGGTGAGCATGCCTTTATTGAACATGTGTAGCAAAGCTAGCTATTTAAGTTACCAAGTGTCAACTTAATTAGCAAACCTGCAGAATTGCATAGAAAATTTCTATGCAACACTGCTTATTTTATGCCTTGGTAACTTAAGCATTCCCAAATTTGTCACAGATTGCCGAAGCTAACACAATTATGGACAAGTATGGAAACTGGTATTGTAATCAGTGGTATTTTTGAAATGTTTGCAGAAGAAACATCACGTAACCCTTCACCCCTCAATGACATGGTCCTCAACCGCCATAAATGTGCCACAGTATGCTTTTTAAAGTACATTTATTGGAAACGTGACCTCGCAGAGTGCTCACAAACAATTTTGATAATGGACGCTCAGCTTTTAAAAGATTGGTAACCTAATTGGTTGAATCAAGGGGGGTTGCAAAGTAGTCCACGATAGTTGAAAGCAGCAACATACAACTAGCAATTGCTAAACTGAAATTATGCCCACGAATCCATTACAGTCTTAGTTCCAAAGTCAGCTATTTAGACTCTAGGCATACACGTCTCCTCACCACTCTTTTCCATGTAATATTCCACTTTAAACTGCTGGTCCGAGATTTTTCCCAAAGTTTTACAGTTTTTGTCACATAGGAAAGCATGGATTAGAACTTGGATCTTCTGGTTCTAAATTATGCTACTTCTCTGCTAGACTGAATGTGTCCCTTCTCTCGCCTCTCCAGGCTTGTTGGCTTAATTGAGCACATTATACTGGTATTCCGTACATTTGCAAGCAGTTACATTGCTTCCAGTTAAGAAAACTGGAATAAAGGGAATCATTGTCACATTGGGAATCTGGGGTTATAAACCTTCTCTTCTGGTTCAGAACTCTTCAGTTCAGCCATCAAATCACATCCCTCATCACATGGACATTCTTTTTCGTTTAATAAATTATGTTATGCTGGTATTCAACCTTTTTTCAAGTACTGCCACCTTCAACAGATAAGTAGAGGCAGATACAGTGAGTTCTGAAAATCACCCAATTTTGGTCAAGTGGAGACGGTGGTATTAGAACTCAGGTGTTCTGCTTCCGAAGTTGGCTACTTCCCACTAAATAGATTCTTGTATTCATTCTTTCCCATCCCTCCTCCCATTCTAGCTTTGATCGCCCCTTTTTGCATAGGCCTGTATTTAGTGATGGTTATGGAAAGGTGTTTAACATGGGATTGTGGAGATATAGGTGGAATGTGGTGCTGAGAATAGATAGGTAGGGGTCTTGATGGAGGTGGGTATGTGCAAGGAAGGGGTGGATTATGATACATGTTTGTGGAAGAGTGTGGATGTGCCTGTGGTAATGTGGCTGAAGAGGGGTGCTAGACCTATGTGGGAACTGCCAGTGGATCAAGAGTAGAGTACTTGATGTGGAGACATTGGTGAAGTATGGACATGTCTGGCAGTGTATTTGGGCAGAGACAATGAGTAGATGTGCCTGGGGAACGGTTGATTGGGGTGGTGGGTGCACCTGGGAGAAGATGAGATCAATGGTTGGCAATATGTATGGAGGGTTCTCTGGATGAGTGGACTGTGGATAGGTGTATTTGGTGCTGTTGACAGAGGGTGGGAGTATGACGTTGAGGAGAGGGTGGGACTCTACTGTACCTGTGGAGGATGGGGAGATGGAGAAGGGTATGATACTTGTGCAATACAAAGTCCAACGTATGTATTTATTGTGTGGTATCGTTAAAAAGAAAACCTTTTTGCACACGCATATAAAACGCATCAAACATCATCAACAATTTTATCTTAAAATGTATGCAATTCAGTAAAAAAACAATGTAAAAATTCAACAGAGTATTAAATGGCGGTTCGTATTAAAATCCCCAAATCTTCCTTTAAAACTCAATTAAAGCAATAATTAACAATATTTGATTAGTATTCAAGATTTGTATCCACAGCAGTACATGGGTGGATTTGGAAGGATTTCCCAGGTTTTGGAAAATTTGGAAAACTTTTTGTACCGAAGATCAACTAAGGCCAGGCATAAAGTGCATAAGTGTTCCAAAGTCTCTATTTCCAAACTGCAAAAACAGCTATTACTTTCTTTTTTAATAACTTTAGATCTGGCCCCTATAATGTCCGTAGTGAGAAATAAATTCAATTTCAACCTAAGCATCAGATACCTAAATTCAAGTGACCGGTGTTTCAACAAATAAGGTGCAAGTACATTATAATTTGTAATAGACCAGTTAAAAATCCAATCCCTTCTAAATAATGTCGTGTTTTACCAGGGTGTGCGACCAACTCCTCCACACTTGACACATATCTGTGTCTGTAATGCATCGCAATTCTCCTTCCAGCATATCAATTGAGTATTTGAATTCTTTTTTTTGTATGGTGGGGTCTTGGTTTATCAACTTAATTTGCCCCGCGCTATTGACAGTGTTGCATGCTAGTGAAGTTATGGAGAATTACACCTTGCTCCATAAAACATGTACCAAAAAAGGGAGGAAGATCCTCCTCCTTCCCTTATTGTTGCAGCACCACAAAATAATTGTTTTAATCCAAGCAATGATGGTAGTTAGGTTTTGGTGCATTCCAAAATGTATTGTTTTTTTTTTAGAATTGGGTTGCCCTTTGTGAGAGACGTGTTTAGGCAAATTAATGCCTTTTTCAATCAGGGCCAGTCATAGTTTCAAACACAGACTTTCTTGGTTTTAGTGAGGTTGTTAGCACATGATTATACCGGTTTTAATCCCACCATAAAGAATCAACTAACTGTCTCATCGCGTCGGCTGATTAGCACCCGTGGGGCGCAGTGGGGGTGGATATGGCAGCCTCCCAGCCAACGAGGAGGCTCGGAGCAGGGCTTTACCACATAGTACAACACCTGCTCTGAGCCTCCTCACAGCGGGAGGCCGCCATCTTCCCTTGCCAGGTTTTGCAGATAAGTGAGCTTTCCGGCATCCCATTCCCCATCCCCTTTTCCGTACAATAAGGCACTCCCCACTTACCTTCTCCTTCCTTGTCTGCTGGCTGTGCCAGGGCAGCTCCGACGTCCGCAAGGCCGCCATGGAAATGGAGACGGGACTATGTATAGTCCCATCTCACCAAACCATGGTGGCCATTTTTTTTCTTTTTTTGATCTGTTTTTGTATGCTGCAAAATTTTACAACGTACAAACTATTAGTATCCTGATACAATGTACCAAGATGTTAATAGCAACAAACCCCTCTCTGGGAGTGCGGTGTGTTTTACTCCATCCTTTAACTATGGCCCCGGGGCATTACTTGATGTGGTAATGGCACCCCAGCTCAGAGTTTATTGCTTAAGCACTTGCCTGCTGGGCAGTATTGCAAATTCCTCTGACAGCATTATGGCTCTGGAAGGGGTAATGATGTAGGTTTATTGGACAATTCACTTACGGACAATAAGCATGAAATGTGGAGTTGAGTCCTAATTAAAATGTAGCATGATGGAGAATGGGCTTAAAAATGGTTAGGCTTGCATGCTTATTGACTTCCTACTTTGGGCCTCATCACAAGTTGGCGGTATCCCGGTGGTAAATCCACTGGAATACTGCCCAACACAATTAGCGTTACCGCAACTTGGTCTGGTGCTATTAGCGCCGGATCACAAGTTGCAGTAGCACGGTAAATCCCCATTTTTCCTGTCCATGGGACTCAATGGGGCATTTTCAGCACAATTACCGTGGCAGTAATTGTGCTTTGATAATTGTGCCGAAAATGGGTAGAAAGTCAGCGCATTCAACTGCAGCTCAAAGCTGGAGGTGAATGCTCTGATGTTCACCCAAACTCTGGATTGGGTGGAGCGGTAATGCGGTGTTAGTAGCATCACTACTGCATTTTTACCACTTTGCCACACCCCTGATTAGGCCCTTTGTCTCAAGGTAGGAAAGATTTCGCAGTGATCAGTGGTTTGTGGAAAATATTTTGTTTTGCAGGGCTGCTCACCTTAGTGACATTGGTATTCTTAATCATCAATCTTGCCGTTTCCTTTAGAGAACCTATTCCGCATCCCTAGTTTCTGTATTGGTGTCTGACGTTTTTATGAATGGCGAAAAAAGGAAATGGAATCTGAAGAAGCTGATTAGCATGCGCTTTTGCCGATCTTGCCAATTTTAAAGAAAAATAAATGACGCTTTGCAAAAGTGCTGAAAATTGCTGTTCGACTGCTGTACAGGGGAGGAAAAGTATAGAGAATAGGAATGCAAGAGTCACTATGGAGTTAAACGTGTTCTTTTGTAATAATTGGGTATCTAGTTTCCAAAATCTAGAATGTTTCTATATATTTGGTATCCACCTAGGCATTTGGTTATAGGACCCTAATTGGATTATGTTCACTGCCGGGCATATATGTTATGAAAATGGGGCGATGAAAACTATATTGAAAAGGGAGTAATGCATAATTTCTCATTGTTTAGCTAAGCGCATGAAATCTGCAACAAATCTGATGAATATAGAAGATAAATCAAGTTGAGGTGGAAAGAAAATTAAAGGCGTGGAGGAAGGGTATCTCCGAAAATAAATATTCATTATTCGTGGAGAAGAGCATCAACATACACGAAAAAACTGGCGTGCCTCAATTCTTACTTTCTGAAAAAAACAGCATCACGTGCTGAAAGGCAAGAAGTGGACCAAGTATTGGAGGAATTGCCATCTACTGTCGTTTGTGTACCATGTAGCACTCCCAGTGCCAGTAGGGACTCATTACCTGTGTGCCAGCCAGTGATGTTTTTTTATATTTTTCTCAAACTTTCTAGTGCCTTCAATCTTTCACACCGTTTAAATTGAAACAAAATGTCTCAATGATGATACAATGGATTGGAAAATTCCATATGCCTTGTGAGTAGTGAAAATGAGAGTACCTTTTTGTCTATAATGCTGTTTCTTTCACATGTTCTAGTAGGACCTGTTTGAGAAATGCTTTGTCTGCACAAATTAACTAATTGGCAATGTCTGCATCGTGTTTTTTTCAGACTGAGCAAAGTTTAGAAATGCCTAGTTACTGGGTACTGTTTACTGCCATATTTTCTGTTCTAAATACTGTTGTATTTGTTTTCATTCTCAGGATCTTTCATTGAACGATTATTTAGTTTCCCTTGCTCAAAGTACAAACAAGTCAAAGCATTCCTAAATTCATGTTTGCCATCCGAATATAACAGTGTGCTTTTTGTGTCAGCCGTGTGTGTATAATAGTGTAGGTTAATTTATGTATTTTCTGTTTGTTGGTACATTTGCATTTTACAGTTTTTATAATGTGGACTGTGAAGGTAAGTGACGGGAAGTGTTGGTGAATTCTTTCAGAAAGTTAAGCTCCCCATTTTTTTCACTTTGCTTTTGGCGGTCTTGCAAGATTTCTTTAATTTCACATACACAAGTCTGTACTATTGACTCATTGCTTTTATAGGAATGGAGAGGATTTAATTCTTGTTAGTATTCCATGCTCTACGTTTCTTCTACCACAACCTAAAGAGAGAATCCGTCGGTTTTTGAAACTGGGTCTATAGTTTAAATATTCTGATTCCCAGAGTTCTCTCCCCTTGAAGTAAATCTGTGTCGGTTTCTTTATTTGTCATGACAGCCTGACTAAGTTGGAAACTGACAAACTGACCTCGGAAAATGCAAAGCTGATCATGAGAAGATAAATTGAAGTTGATGTGTGTCCTGTCTGTTGGAATTTTTTGACACACTAACAGTGGCCAGTCCACTGATGCATGAATGGTTCCCAAGCCTTGTGTGCGAGGGACCTTTAATTTAGCAATGTTTTATGAGGGCAAACGTTTTACTTGTGTTATTAAATGTCTATGCAGTCACATTAATAGTTTGTACATAAGAATATTTACACAGTGGTGCGCAATCCATCTCTGGCCACATCAGAAACATTTGTCTATTGCATCAGTTTATCTGTGTTAAGATATGTTTTAAGACATTGCATTTTTGCAGCCATAAATCAGGAATATAAAATATGGAGAGGGAAGGGGGGGCATATAGGAAGAGGCAGGGAGGGCGAGTGAGCACTGGATGTACACTTTGGCTCGTGGTAAATAGAGAGCTTAACATACACTGGTATCCCAGGGCTTCCAAATTACGTGTGACCAGAGAGGAACGAGTAGCATAAAAACAAAGTAAATGCTATCTGTCATTTGGCAAGAAGCATCTTGGAATGAATAACCGGCTAATCTCTTTTCAAGGTTTGACGAATTAATGTTCTAGCCAAAGAGCCTTGATCTCTATTGTGCACCAATTTCAGCTCGTTGGGAATTTATTCACCCGCTGGCTTCCGTGCTGCTGCTATTAGCAATACCTTGATTTGGTGGATCATGTGATTGAGTGGTGTTTAGAGCAATCTTTCAGTTATGCCCATAAAGCTCGTTTATACGTGCAGGGGTAAAGAATGACAGCTTTGATATCTAATCAGTGGTTTTTGAGCGCATTCATGCTAAGTAGGTCTGAAAGTCATTACCCTGGAATAGGGTGGTTAAGCACTTTAAAATAAAAAGCTGCTTTCAACGCTTTCCTGACTGTTCAGCGGAAAAGAGGTACTCGTGACTTTTTTTTTTTAAATGAAAAGCAGCATAGGAAAGTTCAACAGCAGAAGAAATGACGCAGAGCAATCCCTTTTCTTTTAACACACTGGACGGTCGGCCCCCACGCCCGTACAACATTTCCAGTGTGTAAAAAGACGATTTGTTGTGCAGTTTTTACAAAAATATTTATTAACTAATAATCGAAATAATCCACTGGCATTGCACTCCTATTTGCCATTGTATTGGCTTGACTAACGTTGCAAATATACAAAATGTTTTATATTTTCAAGCAGTCTATTTTTGCTTTTCATGTAAATAAAATGTATATGACGCAAAAGTGTGTGTGAAGTTATTTTCATAAAATCAATAGCTTATAGGCGCTAAACAATCTCCCCAGGAATTTCTGTGGTTTGTTTTCACGCAGGTTCGACCTTGTACTGACCTACAACTACCGATTTTTCTGAGAAGCATCTATGGATGTTTGTGCTTTGGGTCGTGTGTAAGCCTTACATTTGGAATCATTGTGTTTTTTTTAAAAAACACTTTTTTAGGTGTTCTGTGCTGCAGTTTTATGACGAGCACTGAGGTAGTCAGTGACGTGATGCATTATTTCTTTCTACAGTTCCCCACTATATTTTCGATGTGATAACGATTTCAGACTTGGAAGGTGACATTTTGCATTGTTGGCCATCTAACCGATGCAAACTGTCAACCTTTCATAGCTTCCAAACCAAAGACTTGAGGGCAAGAGAAATTGCTAAGAAGAATGATCTAGTGATTGGGCCTAAGTGGAATTCCCGTCTGCTTGAGTTCTGAGGTTAATATTAAGACCGAGAATGCCCCTGCCAGCTCCTCATACTAACAGCCCCACATTCTCCATTTGAAGACACAGCAGCTGGCTCAACCATTACATTTAAATCCTTTGAGGCTGGGTGCTTCCAGCACTGCAAAGTCCAATATTAAAGAATTAAGTTCCAAGCCGGGGGACATTACCGCATCAGGTAACACTCTGGCCTTAATCCCCCGAGGAGGGGCTTATTGCTATTAGTACCCTGGCCCGATAAACCCGAGTACTAATAGTGTTTTTTCAGTTGTGAGAGGTTCTGGCATTTCGTAACCCCCAAAAAAAGAAAAATGGCCACCATGGAACAGGAAACGAATGGTGTCCATTTAAAAAAGTTTTTAAAAAAGTAAACCAAGAAGATAGCTGCCATGGAATGGGGGAACGGACTACACATAGTCCCTTCTCCCTTTCCATTGTGGCCATAAAAAATTGAAAATAAAGTCAACCAAAACAATGATGGCCTTGTTCCCTGCCAGGGGAGATGGCTGCCTCCAGCTGCAAGGAAGCTCAGAGTGGCGGGATTACTGTATGGTAATGCCCCCGCTCTGAGCGTCCCCATTGGCTGGGAGGACAAAGCCATGCCCCCGCCGGGTACTGATAACTAAAAAGACTAAAATGTCCTCTCCTGCCCCTTTCCCTCAAGACAAAACTAGTTGTCATAAAGTCAATTATCAATATAGAGATGCTCTGAACAGACACCAAATGCTGAGCACCGCTTATCAATGGATGACTACATTTGCTGTCTGTGAGTGAAGTGGGACTCTCCCATGGAAGAATTTGTCAAGGAAAGACCTTGACAGTGGATGGGCATTTTGGAGAGAAATTGAGCCATTTGGGTGAGAGTCTACTAGTCTTCTAAGGCCACTCCTCCTGACATTGTGACCTCTTCGGAGAGTTGCATCTAAATGTAACGTTTCTCCAGCATTGGATCTTTCATGGATTCACATGCTTAGAATATTCCCCGTCGTCAGACTGGGACCCCTCGGTACACATATATAGCCTTTTCCAATAGGAAAACTTCCGACACTTTTGTGTCCTATCTACGTCCTTTTAGGACCCGCCTACGCATGCTCCGTAGGCCGTCCCAGTATAAGAGGCCCGCCCCCGCGGCTCCCCTTCAGATTTCAACTGTCTCCAAAGTAGTGGGATCTCCTCGTGTTGTCTTCCTATTTTGTACAAGGTTGCATTACTTTTGAGTAAGGAAAATGTCCTCCGTGTCAGGAAAGGCGCTATTCCGTCCATGCGCGACGTGCGGCTTGAAAAAAGTTTACGAGGGGGACGGACATATGGATTGTATATATTGCCTCCACCCTCATCATTCGGCGGATAACTGCGACATATGCAAAGGTTTTTCTCAAAAAACCCTCAAAGACTGGAGTCGACGACTGGTGGCATGGCTGAATGATGGAGCGGGGGCATATCCCCCTTCGGAGGTAGGCTCCACACAATCGGCGGAAACATCACGCCGCGCTACCTCGTCGGAACCACCGGCGAAGAAATCTCGACCGACGGAAAAAGAGTCGTCTGGAAGTCACTCAACTAGAGACTCCTCGTCAAAGAAATCATCTTCATCAAAAAAGCATGAAAAGGAAAGGAAATCCTCCTCGGGCGATCATCATAGATCGACCACAAGTCGAGAGTCGAGTAAAAGCAAGCAAAGTGTGGAAAAGGCGGGACCGCCAAAGCCACCTGCTAAGTCGTCGATGGCGGTCCAGTCGTCGACCTCCACCCTGCCACTTACGCAGGTGGCATCCACCGTCCCACCAACGGCGTCGACGATGTCCTCGTCGACGGGGGTCCTACAGGTAGCCTGGAGGCCTGAAGTTTTTGATCCGATCCCTCCAGATACTTTACTACAAGAACAGGCTGTGTTGCTGTCCTGTTTTGTCGTTGGAAATTCTGTCCACGCTTCAGTCTTTGTTACAGTCGTTGGACCAGAGACTACCTCAGGCAAACCTGCCACAGTCACCCGTCGACGAGCCGGGCCCGTCCCGTCAGCCTACGCACGCCAATCTCAGCACTGGCACAAGAGGAAGGTGAGCTGCCAGACTCGGAGTCTGACAGGGGGGCCATGTCGGATATCTCATCATCCCCTTCCAGGGATCCAACCTGGGAGTCAGATGTGGAGTTGGAAACCCCTAGAAGCCCAGCTCACCCGTCCCCTCCGGACGACATTGCGTCATTCCATTCTATGATGGAAAAGGCATGCAAAGAATTTGGTTTGTCCCAGGAAGAACAGAAAAAGGACTGTTTTTTGTTCGACCACATGGGTAAGAGAAGAAGGTCTGTGATCCCGATACCAATACTAGACCATGTGTGGAAGGAGGGGTTGCAGACAATGCGTCACCCGTTCTCAGAGCCGGCAGTGAAAGGACGCCTGGAAAAAAAGTTTAAGGCTCCAGAGTCTACCCCCAAGTGTTTATCCTCCCAACCAACACCAGACTCGGTGGTGTCGGCGGCAGCGGCGAGGAAGGCGAAGGCCCAGCACAAGTGCACGACTCCGCCTGAAAACGAAGCGAGACGCCAAGATGCCTTTGGCAAAAAAGTGCTATCCGTGGGAGCGACCACAGTAAAGGCCGCAAACTCTCTGGCAATTGTTGCCAGATACGATAGGGAGATGTGGCACAGGCTAGCTCCGTTGCTTGATCATCTTCCGGAAGAACATAGGAAGGCAGCGATGTTACTTGTCCGAGAAGGTGAGGAAGCCTCAAATCACGCAATAAACATTGCGGTGGACCTCGCTGAGTCAGGCTTCAAGCAAGTCAATAATGGGGTCGTATTACGTCGACAGTCATGGCTAAAGTGTACCTACTTCAGGCCAGAAGTACAATACAAAGTTTTAGATATGCCCTTTGAGGGAGACCACCTTTTCGGTGAGAAGGTGGACGAAGCCCTAAAGGGAATGAAAGAGGACTCGGACACGGCACGTTCATTGGGTGCCCTCCAGAGTGGCAGAAGCTACAAGTCTTTTCGTCCCTTTAGAGGGGCTTCAGGTAATTCAAGATTCTCTGCGTCTGGAGACAGATCCTTTGGCAGATCGGCTTACCCCTCCCAGGGATACAGACGTGCCTCCCAAACGGCAAACCGTCGCCGGAACTTCCAGACTTCCAGGAAAAGACCATCATATCCGTCGTCGTCGAGAGAAAAGCAAAATAAAGATCAGCAGTGACATACAACACACTGTTCTGGGGGGAAGAGTTTCAGCATATGTCGACGAATGGGAACAAATAACGACGGATCAATGGGTGCTGGATACTATAAGAAACGGACACTCTCTGCAATTCAAACACAGCCCTCCGTAAATTCCACCTGCGTTCACCGCTCATTCCCATCTGAAGATACTGCAACAAGAGGTAACACTCATGTTAGCAAAGGGCGTGATAGAATTAGTTCCAACATCACAGAGAGGTCAAGGAGTCTACTCAAGATATTTCGTCGTAAAAAAGCCGAACGGCAAATGGCGTCCCATTTTAGACTTACGCGATCTCAACAAGTCTTTAAAGAGCCTAAAATTCAAGATGCTCACTCTGCAGGAAGTGATCCGTGCCGTTCAAGAGGGGGATTTTCTAGCGTCCCTGGATTTACAGGACGCGTATTTCCATATTCCAATGTGTCGGAAACGCAGGAAATTCCTAAGATTTGTAATAGGGCGGACTCACTACCAATTCACGGTTCTTCCTTTTGGGCTCAAGACCTCCCCCAGAACGTTCACGAAATGCCTGGTTCCAGTAGCGGCCTGGCTAAGGAAGCAAGGCCACCATGTATACCCATACCTCGACGACTGGCTGGTAAGGGGATCCTCCCCAGCGTCGACCAACACAAGTTTACAAGCCACCATGCAGCTTCTACAACAGCTGGGATTCGCCATAAACTTCGAAAAATCCTCTTTGCGGCCATCGAGAACGCTGGTATTCCTGGGGGCACAGTTCGAGACCCAGTTAGGGCTAGTGAAACCTTCTCTCGACAGAACCTCAAGACTCAAACAACAAGCGTGCCGACTACGGCGAAACACCAAGATCTCAGTGAGAAAATACGTTTCGGTCCCAGGGGCCATGGCATCCTGCATCCATCTGGTGGAAAACTGTCGCCTATTCATGAGGCCAGTCCAGGAATTCCTCGCGGACCGATGGTCGCAGTCTCAAGGATCGTGGTCAGACAAGATAACCATCGACGACGACAAGCTGCTTCGGACCCTTCAGTGGTGGCAGAGTTTCCACAATCTGAACAACGGTGTACCCCTACAGGAGCTGGAGTTTCAGCGAACCATAGTCACGGATGCGTCCCTAACCGGATGGGGAGCTCACATGGGTGCTCTCCAAACGCAAGGTCAATGGTCTCCAACGGAGTCACTCCTACACATAAACGTGTTAGAGCTCAGAGCAGTACGATGGGCCCTGAAGGCATTCCTACCACACATCAAGGGTTCACGAGTACGAATACTGACCGACAATACAACGGCCATGTTTTATCTGAGGAAACAAGGAGGGACGCGATCAAGAACTCTTTCCATAGAAGCCCAGAAAACATGGCATTGGGCATTAAAGCACGAAATTTCCATCGTGGCTCATCACCTCCCAGGAGTGAGGAACTCCCAAGCAGACTCCCTCAGCAGAAGCATGGCCCAGATACACGAGTGGGAAATGGACACAGTTCACCTGATGAAAGTGTTCGAGAAATGGGGTCACCCCCCTCTGGACGCCTTCCCTACCAAAGACAACAAGAAATGCGAGCAATTCGCAAGCAGATGGCCTCAAGAGGGTTCCATGGGGGAGGCATTCTCCTTCCCATGGACGGACATGTTCCTCTATGCTTTTCCCCCGTTCCCCCTCATACGGAGGACAATACAGTGTATATGCAGATACAATTGCCGGGTAATTCTAGTGACACCATACTGGCCAAGGCAACCGTGGTTCTCCAACCTGCTTCACCTGTCGCTGGAACATCCCATAGCGTTTCCGAAAGTCCCGAACCTACTATCCCGGGACAGAGGCACTGTGTGGCATCACGGACCGGACAGTCTCAACCTTACAGCCTGGCTCCTGACTTTTCGGAGTTCGGTGCTTTAAACGTTTCGGAGGATTGTCAAAAAATTCTGCAGGCGGCTAGAGCCCCTTCTACAAACAAATCCTACTCCTATAAGTGGCGGAGGTTCTGTGAATGGTGTAGAGGACAACAGGGCCTACAACCGTTGTTGGTGACGCCGGAACAAGTTCTACCTTACCTGCTCCTCTTGGCGGAGAGGGGATTATCCTTCACATCGATAAAGGTGCACCTGGCGGCCATCTCGAGGTTCACAAGGAAGAGGCAGTCGTCTCCTCTATTTAGCGACAGACTTGTAAAACACTTCATGAGGGGTTTATTTCGAGCTTTTCATCGGGAAAAACGTTTCCCCCCGACTTGGAGTCTCAACACAGTGTTGGCAGGCTTAATGAAACCGCCTTTTGAGCCTATGGCCACGTCCGACATAAAATTCATTTCGTGGAAGTTGGCATTCTTGATTGCTATCACATCAGCTAGAAGAATCTCGGAACTGCAAGCGCTGGTCGTAGACCCGCCATACCTAAGATTCTTTAAGGACAAAGTAGTCCTGGCAACTAATCCTATGTTCGTTCCAAAAGTTCCGACAGTGTATCACAAACGCTCGTCCATTGTTCTCCCTACTTTCTTCGCCACACCATCATCGGCAGCAGAAAAAGCTCTTCATACCCTGGACGTTAAGAGGGCTCTGAAATTTTACCTACATCGTACACAGGAGCTCAGGTCTACTCGACAACTGTTAGTCGCATATGGTCCGTCGATGAGAGGAAAAGCAATCTCCAAACAAGGATTGGCTCGATGGGTCTCATCGACGATTGCGTTTTGTCACTCTAGGCCACTGCAGGGACATCCTAGAGCCCATTCTACAAGATCAATGCCCTCCTCAACAGCCTTATGGGCAGGAATTCCGTTGACGGACATATGCCAAGCTGCGGCATGGTCAGTGCCCCACACGTTTACCCGCCACTACTGCCTTGCCAGGCAGCATGCGGACGAGGTGCAGATGGGAAGAGCTGTCCTGCGCCATCTGTTTCAGTAAGGTAAGCTCCACGATGTGGAGAATCTGTTGTTTACCTTTTAATGACAGTATATTGTATGTGGGTAAGGTTATATGAGTTAACTTATTCCTACTGTACATATGCATTGTGTAGTATGGTGAGGGTATATTACATTACATTCTCACCGCCGTCTCAAGTGTTACTGCTATACAATCTATTCTAAGCATGTGAATCCATGAAAGATCCAATGCTGGAGAAGGGAATAGTTTCTTACCTGTAACTCCATTTCTCCAGCATTGGTATCTTTCATGGATTCACATGCGCCCGCCAACCTCCCCGGAATGTAATGTATTTGATAAGTTTAACCCTTCCTACTTTGGAGGGGCTGAAATCTGAAGGGGAGCCGCAGGGGCGGGCCTCTTATACTGGGACGGCCTACTGAGCATGCGTAGGCGGGTCCTAAAAGGACGTAGATAGGACACAAAAGTGTCGGAAGTTTTCCTATTGGAAAAGGCTATATATGTGTACCGAGGGGTCCCAGTCTGATGACGGGGAATATTCTAAGCATGTGAATCCATGAAAGATACCAATGCTGGAGAAATGGAGTTACAGGTAAGAAACTATTTCCTTCTTTACAAAATCGGGAAACCAAATACGTTCTGGTGTCCTTGGGTTATTCCTCAGTATCTATATTTCTTTTCATCCTTGTCACAAATATTCATCAACCAGCTACAATCAGGATGTTTGCTTTCTGAGAAGAATTGTTATTACTGAACTTATTATCCAGATTGTCCCAGGGTGTATCTGGCTACAGAATCGGTTTTCATAACCACAGCTAGAGCTCCAATATCCGAATACTGGCACTCTAGCTTTAATCCTCAACAGGAACAGGTGTTTTTGAAGTATGAAGATTTTCAATGACTTTTCTTCCACTTAAAGGACGCCAAATGCATCAATAATGAGAGAAAAGGTACCCCATAGACCTGTAGCATAACCTAGAAACCATTGTTGTGTTGCTGTTAAAATATATGAAGCAGAAGTATTTTACTGAGCTTAAAGCAGTCAGACACCTACTTGTCCTCTAGTTCTTCTATGCCAAAGACAAAATATAAGCAGCACTACGTCTTGGGGTACATTTTGAGACCTACGGTTGGCTCCAGATTTCATCATACAAGCTTTTTATTTTGTAAAGAAACCGGAAAGGGATGACCAGGCCACACTGACCAATGTATAAATTATCTGTTTGCCAGAAACAATCAAGACCGCAAACTCCCGGGGCTGGTACCAGTCTTACTTTTGGATTGCTACGCTTACCAAATTAACGCACACCAGAGGGTTCCTTGTGCAAAACCCAGAGGAGGCGCAGAACCTGAGCAAAGAAGGGGAGCTCCCAAATCCTCCACACTCCTAAAATGGGGCCCATACATAAGGCGTGAGTCCAAACTGTGCACAAAAATGGGAGACATTCTGCACGGATAAAAAAAAAGGTGCTAGGCTTGGTGAAGCCAGCTTATTGCCTTCATAGACAAGCTGCAGGACATCTGAATCATAGCAATACACAGCAACTAACACATATTTCGGTAAGTTTCATTTGTTTTTGCCAATTTGCAAAAGGCGGCTAGACTTTGAGGAGTAAATGGAAGATCTTCTCTGCACCCAAGGTTTTGGCACCCTCTGCTTTAACTGAGAAAATTGAAGAAATCAAAGAAAGTGTTTTTTCTGGATGTTATGTAAGGAAGGCATGGTATCAAAAGAGTAAGACAGAAACAAATGATCACAGTTCAAGGGTGTTTATTGAACTTTAACTGGGTTTGAAAAACACCTATCTAATCCTAAATCTAAAGATGGTAGCAAGCTACAACCATCAAATAATAACGCAGTCCTAGTCGAGTCTCTCAAAATAAAAGGGCCTATACTAATCAACCTATTGCCAATCCTTAATTCTAAATAAAAATAATGTGAGAAACAATGTTACGTAAAAGAAAAGTGTTCAAGAAATGATATGTCAGAATATTTAAGCCGTTGGCTTCCCTTCGCCACGTTTTCAGCACGGGACAAGGCGGCACACTCAAGCTTAGCGCACTCTCTTGCTTCTCTAGCACAAGGATGCAGTTCAAAACCTCAACATCAGGGCCTTCTGTGCCAAAGTCTCGTTGCCATTTAGAGTCTCTTATTTCAGAGGGCCTGATGCAACACGACAAACATTAAAGTTCCTTTCTTAGGATTTCACATATACAACTTCTTGTGTGATTTACCTTTCACCCCGGGTACCCCTTCGCCAGGCTCAGACCCATTTTACCACAAAACATTCAATTGGTCTTCCGCTGTTGGCTCGAACCAAATAAATCTACTTTTTCAAACTTTCTCTACTTCATCAAAATAAAAGGCTTTCGACGGTCGCAGGATTTTGCTTGACCCGTCGAAGTACCACTGCAATTCACAATTACTTGTTCTCTTCTTGATATAATCATTTTCTCACTTTCACTTTTCAGATGGCTACCTTACAGAGAACTTCGATTGGGCACCCATGCGGTGCCAGACCACTCTTTCAAAGGTATTATATCTTGCTTTTGAAGTTCAATCACTCATCAGCAGTTCGACTTTATTTGAGTCTCTTATCACACGTGTTTTAACAATGTTCGCTCCAGCGCTCGTCACACAATGTTGCTGCTTGCAACCTTAGCTTCGACACAGACCGGTCTTGTATCGGTCTCCGCAACTCACCGGCTGTGTTGATTTCACTGACGCTGCTTTGTTCTTGGAGCCAAGGTCAGTACCATGGAGGCTGCTGCTTCTCCCTGCTTTGATTGACACAGTAGGGCCCTGGGTATCTCCGACACACAATGGAGGATTCTTCAACCTGGTTTCCTGGTCTTACGCTTTCTATTCTCGAGGTTTTTGGAAAGTAACAGTTTCTTGTCGAAAGGTCAAGGAACGTCCCTCCTTGCGATCCCCTTCTGTTTTGCCGTCTTTATTCTCTTGTTCGGATGCCGTCTCAAAACTGCTGTTTCCTCGTGTGCTTTGCCTTGCTCAGACTGTGCTCTCGTGCTCCACTTTTTATCAGTGTGGGGGAAGCTTAATGGAAGTTGGGTGTGTGTTGCCTGAGAATTGTACTGGGACACGTCATGTATACTGCTCGGTAGTTAGTCTGTATTCTCTCATAGCGGGCTGTCGACGTGAAAGTTTTCATGTTGTAAAAGGGGAGGGGGGGGCATAGAGCTCCTAAATTCCCTACTTGGTTGGATGGGCTAAAGGTGTTTAAGGGAAGGGGATACAGCGTCTCCCCATCCGGTGCCCCACTCCCACTCCCTGAAGACCCGTCACCCATGTGATCCACCTGCACTGGTCCAAACCCAGGAACTGGATCCAAAACCGGTGGCCGTGTCCTAGCCACCTAGATGACAGATCTTCGGGGACCAGGTAGTGAGACACCTGGTTTGTTTCTCACAGTTACCACTCTAAAAAAATAAGACTTATCGTGTTGTGAATCCTTTTATTTTAAAACATTGGAATAATTACTAATGGATCCTTGAACACTACCAGACTTGTACATTTTTTAAAAATATTTCTAAAAGGGAGCCCTCCAATTGTCTATTGGCGAAACTATCTGTCCCACTTCCTGGATGGTGCCCTGCATCCTGTTACAAAGTCTCAAAAATAGACTTGACTGATCACTTCAGTACACTATCAATGATGATCAATGGCTGCTGTTAAACACATCAATAATGGACGTGAGCCACTGGCGTAACAGGGGCCCCCGCAGCCCCCGCGGTGTGGGGGGCCCCACCAGCACATGGCTGGGAGGGGGCCCCAGTAAAAAAAAAAAATATATATATTTTTCTAAAAAAAAAATGTTTCTTTTGAAATTCACTCTGCATTCATAAAGAACATTTCTGTAACAGAAATAATTTCTTTATGAAGGCAGAGTGACTACAAAAAGAAACTTTCTTTTTGAAGTCTGAGGGCTCCCATACCCCATGTCATGGAAGACCCTAGGCTGGAGGCCTCCATGTCATGGGGTGTGGGGGGGGGGGGGAAACCCTATGCCTTCAAAAAGAAATTGTTTGTTTTTGAAGCCACTCAGCCATCATAAAGAAATTATTTTGATTATGGTTCGGTCCTTAACTGAAATAATTTCTTAATGAAGTTATAGTGACTTAAAAAAGAAACAATGGGGCTCATTCTGACCATGCCGGTCCGGAAACAACGGTGCTGGTAAGCTTACAGGCACTGTTTTTTCCGGACCGGCATATTACAGGTCTGCCTGGTGGGGCTGCCGTGCCTGACAGGTCTGACCCTGCCAGACACAGCAGCCACGGTAGGCAGACCTGTCACGGAAGCACCGGCACCGTTAACAATGGTGCAGGTGCTTCTGTGTCCCCATTCCTGTGGAGTCTGGGGTTTAACGAAATTACCGGCACCTGATTTCCCAGCCGCCGGACTTGAAATAGCACGGTGGCACCGGGAAGTCAGGCCATAGTAATTTTTTATGGGTCTGGCGGCAACCCGCCGGTAGCACCGGCACGGTTACCGCTGGACCCGTAATGAGCCTCAATTTCTTTTTTAAGTAATAGGGCCCCCCTCAACTCCATGAGGTGTGCGTATATGAGTCTATGGTGAAAGGGTGCACACTCAAATGTATAGCCGGCTGCTTGTGTGTGTATGGTGAAAGGGTGCACACTTAAATGTATGGGTGGCTGTGGGGGTGTGCCTGCATGGTGAAAGGGTGCACACATAAATTTATAGGTGGCTACCTGTGTGAGTGTATGGTGAAAGGGTGCACACTTAAATGTGTGGATGACTGGGTGTGTATAAGGTGAATGGTGTGTGTGCTTGTGTACAGGGGCACAAGAAAACCTTCATTTCGGGGGGGCTAACCCTTCAAATGTTGGGAGAGGCGCTAACTTCACATGCGGTGGGGAGGGGGAAACTTATTTGTGTGGGTGCATCCAAATTATTTACGCATTTTAATGAGACTATTCTAGTGCAGATTCAATGTTACAAGCAGTTAGCTCTCTCCTATAAGTCTCCTGTTCCCTCTCTACCCTTCCAATCACTCCCCTGGCATGCAAGTACTAAACCCACATCACGATTTCAATCGCCTAAACAATGTGGAATTTGAATGCAGGTACTAACAGTGAAATGCTTTACGTTGGTAATTGCTGGGTTCTTGTTAACAGCAAAAACCAGGTGCCGTTTAAAATCTGTGTCCTGTTCGGTCTGGCAACTGCTCTAAAGGTTAGCCAAGTTGAGTCAATATAGCCCAAAATGTCAGGGGGGGTAGTGCTATAGCCCAGTCAACTCAATGGTGTTGCGCTACTACTTGTGTTTAATGCCTTGCTTACTCCTAGCCCTATTCTTCCTCGTCCCAGTATTTATATACGAGGCAGTACGTGTGTTCGAGGCACTCTGCCTCATACAAAAGTACTGGGAAGAGGTAGAGGTACATGGAGGTAATGCCTGATTTAGCTACCTGTAATCTTCATCACTCCTAGTCCCACTGTTCCTCATCCCAGTACTTACCTATGAGGCAAGGAGCCTCATACGAAAGCTCTGGGACAAGGAAGAGGGACGCAGAGGTAATTCTGGGCCAAGGAGCTCATTGTGGAGGTTGGGGTGGTGGGTAGGAGGGAGAGTGGATGTGTGGGGGGGCAGGATTGTGTGATAAATCATAATGGTTGTCCATGTCCAGGCTAAGCAGGCATGATATGTGGTATTAGTGGCTAGAGAGGCATTTTGATTTAGCCAGTCTAGTCATTCCTCAGTTTGGTATGACTTTCTTTTAACTGGACATTTCTGATAAAGTAGTCCTGCTAACTTTAATTACCTGGCTAGATTGGCATTTGGGTGCTGCCAGTCTAGCCATTTCTTACTGCGGCATTGTATATTTTTCTGGGCATCTGTGATAAAATGATATGATGTGATTGAAGTCATTTATAATGCGCCTGTACACAAGTGTACACAAGGGAGGGATGATAGAGGGAGGACAAGACAAACAATCTCACTAGGCCTTGTGTCATTGTGAGAACGAGAAGTGCAAGGGAAAAGGGAGCAGGGAAGTGCAAGTGAGAGGGGAGGGGAAAACAGGGCAGCAATGCTCTCAGTAAGTGCAGCCAGGGCAGAGAAGCTATTGGTTGTGCAAGGAGAACAATGGACTGCAGGGTTACAGTTACAGCCCCTAAGTGCATGGTAGGCCCGGAGGCAGTGCAAGGGTGACCAATCAAGAAAGAGCCTGGACTCAGAGAGACTCTGAGGGTAGCCAAGCAGCCAGTCAGTACAGCAGACATGTAGGTCAGGTAGGTCAGCAGGGGGGGAGAGACAGCGAAAGCAGCAGAGAAGAGGAAAGCTTTTAGCTGCTTCCGAAACTTCAGGTTGTCCGCCTCAAGTTTGAGAGGGGCAGGGAGGCCATTCCAGTTGGAGGCACCAGCAGAGGAGAGAGGTCTACCCCCACTCTCTGCCTGGAGAAATGTCTAAGCCTTAGAGAGTTGGAGGTAGCTGAGTGAAGGGTTAGAGAAAGAAGGTTTTTTGGAAGAGGGCATTGGATTTAGTGTTGGCACTGGCCCCAGAAAGCCTTGTGGGCAATGCAAAGGTTCTTGAACTTGATCCTTGCAGCCAGTGGAGAGATTTCAGGGCTGGAGAAATACAATCCCAGGGCTTGAGGCCAAGGCTAAGTCTTGCAGTCCTGTTCTGGATTATTTGCATATGAAGGAGACTAGAGGAAGACAGATTGAGAAAGTGGCTGTTGCAGTAGTCCAGCTTAGAGACAGTGAGTTTCTGGTGGAGAGTGAGAAAGGGAAGAGTCCCTTTGAGGAGGAGCAGCTGGTAGTGGGACTTCTTGGTGATGTCCGAGATGTTAGGAAAGAGAGTGTGGCGTTGAAGATGACTCCAAGGTTTTTTGCCTCGCAGGAAGGCAAAGGAAGAGGGCCCAAGGTGGTCTGCTATAGTGAGAGAGGAAACACAGTGGCAAGGGTCCCAATGAGAAGGAACTCTGTCTTACTGGCATTAAGGCAGAGATTGTTGGAGGCGCACCAATCCTGAATCGTGGATAGACAGTCAGGAATGAGCAAGAGAGGAGGATGAGGGGAGCCTGAAGGAAAGCTGAGTCATCCGCACAACACTGAAAGTTAGAGGATAAGGTAGAGATCAGGGAGGCCAAAGTGGCCAAGTAGAGGTTGAAAAACCAGCGTGAGAGGATAGAGCCCTGGGGAATGCCACAGGTAGAGAGAGGTGGCGGAGAGAATGGGACCACGATCGACCTGGGAGCGGAGTGGCGGTCCAAGTGGAAGTAGGTCAGTCACTCTAGGGTCTGATCTGTGATGCCCAGGTTCTCACAGAGTCCATTGATCAGGATGGCGATGTTGACCCTGTCGAAAGCAGAGGAAAGGTGAAGGATGAGAATAGAAGGAATGCTGGAATCAAGGTTAGAGAGCAGCACAGGTGTTAAGGAGAGCAGTTTCCATGCCTCTGGCAGCTCTGAAGCCAGACTGATGGTCATGGAGACAACCAACAGATTCAGTGTGGAGAGTAAGCTGGGAGATGGCAAGCTTTTCCAAGAGTTTGCTCAGGAAAGGTGGAGATTGAGCGATAGTTTTCCAGCAGGTAGGATCAGCAGACTGCTTCTTGAGTGGGTGCACAAGGGAGTGCTCAAAGGGAGAGGGGAACATTGCAGTGGCGAAAGAGTGATTACAGAAATCGGCCGAGGGTGTCAATATGGGCTTTGATGGTTCTGGAGGAGCAGCGGAGCACCTGTTTGGACGACACTTTCATAGATCGGACTTGTCTAGAAACCTCGTCAGGTGTTGTCAGAGAGAAAGAGGAAAAAGGAGGAGGAGAGAAGAGATGGCCAAAATGGGCCGAGAGAGGAAGAGGACAGGATGTCCTGAGATTTAGCAGAGAAATGAGAGGCCAGAGCTGTACAGAGGCCATGGGAGGGAACAGAAGAGGTATAGACCACAACAGGATTGACCAGTTCCTTGCAGATTTTAAAGAGTTTGGCCGTGTTGTTCGAGGCCATGGAGACACATGCTTTATTGTGTGCTCTCTTCTTGATGAGTGTTATTGCTTTGACTGGCATTTTGCTGAAAACAGTCTAGGTATGTCTAAATGTGGCCTGGCATTCTGTACTATAATGTTATTACGTGTTTACACTGGTCTACATTGTGCAGCCAGTTGGAAGCATTAATGTTCCTGTGCACTGTTGGTGACTTGCATGTATTGGATTGTGTTACCCTACAAAACAATTGCAAACACTCTGGCTTTATAGCCAATTTATCTCAGAAAGTGTGCTGTATATTGCATTAAAACGCATATTTATATCTTTTTCCTAGTGCAGTGTGCGGCATACCCCTTCAGCAGCACGTTCATGCGTATTGTGCAAGCGTGACAGTCTAGGCCGGCCCAGAGTGTGGCGCAACCCGTGATTTGTTGCCGAGTTGGGGGGCCCCCTCAGCATGGCTCGCAGGGGGGCCCCCCACATTTTGTGTTACGCCACTGACGTGAGCAGAGGAAACCTTTTCAGCTCTGACGTGCAATGATACAATTCTGAAAAGGATTAATTCACAAGAAGCGCATATGAGATTTTGTATGGTCCTTTGACCCTCCTTCCCCCTGTTCTTTCCATCTTTTTATCCGTCCCTTTTCTATTTTGTATTCCTCCTTCCTTATCTCAAAATGTATTATTTTGAAAGAAATATAAGAGTATGAAAAAAAGAAAGACCAGAAGGATAAAAAGTAATGGAAAGAAATATAAAAGAATGAAAGAAAAACAAAAAGTTGGAATAAAGGAAAATAGTAAATAAGGAAAAGTGGAACTATGGAAAGAAAGAGGCGGAGTGGGAATGAAAGAAATGAAGACAAGATGCAATGAAAAAAGGGAAGGAAGAAAAGGAAAAGAAAAAACAAAGAAAGCATAAATGTTTGATGAAAAATTGACAAAGTTGAACAAAATGTAGAAACAAAGAAATGAAAAGACATATGCGAGAAAAAAACAGTATAACACGTTTTACAAAATAGACCTGAATTAGTCATTTTCCGAATAGAATCATTGCACTTCAAAGTTGAAAAATGTTTCCTATATAGATGTCTATTTTTGATCAATTGTAACGGCAGCAATACCCCATACTATTGTCGAAAGTGTCCGGCAGAGACCAGTCAAGAATATTATAAAAATGTTGTAACCGGATCCATGCCACCATACAAGGCAGCAAGGAAGATGGAAAGACAGGGGGGAAGTGGCATGAAGGAAAGAGAAATAAAATACAAAAAAATGTGATAGAGCTGCGGATTGAAAAAAGAAAGAGAACGTAGGAAAGGTAGATGGAACGAAGAAAAGATTAAATGAATGAAAGGACAAGTAAAGAAAGGTAGATGAATGGCGTAAACTATTAAATGAAAGTAAGCCAAAGAGGCAGTGAAGAAAGGAATGTGAAAGAAAAAACGGAATGTGAAAGAAAAAACGCATAAAGGAAAGTAGAGTGTTGATGGAAAGGAAGGAAAAGTTGAAAATACATTAAAATGATAATAAAATAATAAAATGAAAAACAAAAGAGAATGGCAGAAGGAATAACAGACAGAAATTGGGTCAATATATTACAAAATGGTATTAAGGACAGTGCTGGAACTTATTTTTGAGCCCAGCACTTTTTTTTACAGACTCAGTTTAATAATGATGTGCTGTTTTAACAACTTTATTACTTTAACTGTCAATCCGCAGTAGATACAAATCAAGCAACAACAGTTTGCACTGGTAACATGTCTCTGCATCCTGAGCTGGCTCATTGTCACGCATAAAAACGTAGACCTGCACTGGAGCGGTAGTGCTGCTAGCTATTCATTTTCATGAATACCAATAAGTGGAACGTGACCATGCCATGCACTCATGCTGGCCATGCCTGTGCATCACTCCAGTCAGTCTGCATAACATTGATGTAGCTCCATTAGTGTAATAACCAGCAGCAATGCCACAAAAGGATGGGTTTTTACAACAGGAAATCCAGCAGTACTAACGTTGGGGTAATACCAGGGTAAAGGCCATTGCAGAGGCGGAGTGCCTGTCCTGATGTGCTGCAGTGTTTGACAGAAGAGTTCATTTGAAGTTTTGTCTGCATTTGTACATCAATTAACCTTAGGAGGAATACATGTTGGCTATTTTCTGTGACAATCAATAAGTTCCTTTTGCCACCTAAAGAATCATTGCAAGATTGTAATCATGATCATGTGTTTAAAGAAGCATTTAATCATGTGTCTCATCTCAAGACATAACCAGCATGTGATATATTTTGCTGCTTTGTATTTGTAAATCGCATATCTGCCATAGTAAGTGCATCAACAATGTGCTGGTATGACTTGCTGCTTTCACCCCAAATATTATCATACTGTGGGCGGTGGCAACAATGGCACAGAGCCTGCCCCAATGTGTCACAGGTATGCTAGGAAATATTTGGGTCCTGGTACTTATTTCTTTGAAAATGAAGCACTGATTAAAGATGAACTATTCAATTTTCGAATTATATCAATGCACTTCAGCGTTGGTAAAGGTTTCCTTTAGTCCATTATTGATATGTTATAGCAGCAGCCATTGCCTTCCACTGTTGTAAAATATCATGCAGTGATCAATAAAGTGTAATACTCATACTTTATAAAAGGAGCCATGGCATTATCCAGGCACTGGGGAAAATGTCTGCCCCTAATCAGATCTGTGTCAAGCTCTTTTTACTTTGTTTTTTGTTTTGTCTTTTTTTTGTTTAAGAAGTCTGTTCGTATTCTCGAGGTCTCACATATAATTGCTTCAATTTTTACTAACAAAATTATCATGAGCATTCCCCTTTAGAGGAAGACATAGGCCCTTGTTACAAGTTTGCCAGTCTGGAAAAAAGTGCTGGTAACAATCTTTACCGGCACCTTTTCCGGTCCAGCAAACTACAAGTCTGCCATAGGGGCTGTGAACTACTGGCAGGCTTGACCTGCCGGTGGTTCTGGCCCCTACTGGCAGACTTTTCACTGAATCATCGGTAGGACCCGTTACTAACGGTGCTGGTGCTTCAGTGTTCCCAGAACTCCGCGGGAATGGGAATTTACCGTTCCTCCGTCGCCTGCAATACCTTAGAAACACCAGGATATCAGCCGTTGGAGACTTTAAGCCGAGGTTGCCGGTAGCACTGGCGGCCTACCAGCACCTCGTAATGAGGGCCATAGTATTAAAAAAAAACAAAAAAAACAGAGCACTTTTGCACATAAACATTGCAGATGTTTCATTGCAGAAGACTACCAATTCAATCCTTCCATTCAAACTAAAGTTGATCAACTGTGTCTGCACAATATGTTTGTTGCTTCTGGCAGGGCAGTTCAAGTGAGAAGCTATTCATGTTTCCCCATACCTAGATGACTGGTTGATCAGTAAAGCTAATCGAAGAACTGTTCAGGAAAACAAACTTAAGGATGAGCAACCTTTTTTATTGTTTCATTTAAGAAACAAAGTCATCCTACCAGTACTTCCACAGTATAGTATCTGATTTTCTTTTAGCACTGCTTGACAAGAACAATGTGCTTTTTCTATTCTCACAGGACTCTGTTCAATTAAAATTATTGTTCGTGCTTACTGGTGTTGGTCTACTGCATCTTCCTTACAGTTCTTGCCACACCCAGAATTTCTGTTTAATTGATATCCCTAAAAGTGAAGTTAATATACAATTAGAAAATGAAATGACCATATTTGAAAAATAATAATGCCAAAATGCGATTGCGCCCAATATTAGCCAATGCAGTCCAGCAGGTTTGGGTGCTATACAAATGAAATGTTGTTTGTGACTAACTAATACTAATTTACAAATGCTGTTATTATTTCTCACGAGAGATAGGACTAGTAACTAGAGACTAAAATATCATCACACAAGGGACGGGTATGTATATATTTCATGACTAAATAACCCAAATCACTGATGTTTCCTAATACGAGGACTTAACAGCCTCCAAGTTGCTTAATTAAAACAATCAGTTTGCTTTCAATTAAATTTACTCTGGATAAAATTGCCATCACCAATATTAGACAATCTATAGTGAGAAAGGGCATTTGCTAATCCACATTACGTTATTTGGGGCCCAAAACATGGCGCCCGCTCTGAGTTGCGGACACCAACAGCAACAAGGGACTATGGTTGCCGTAGCAACCTTAGCACAACACAAAACCTCAGCGCGTTCGCAACCGCCCGTTGCCGACGCTTGAAGAAATCAGACACTTTGATGGTAAACCCTTAAGTGGTCGCACGCGGCCAATATTTGCAGAGGTAGTGCATTAATAATGATGTGGCACCTAGCGGATTGCGCATCACGTACAGCATCAAAATACGGTGTTTGTGTTTGCAATCGAGTAATTGGTACTAGATTTTGTGGCAGCTTCAACTGAACTAGCCACTGCAGCAGGAGAATGTTATGATATATCATAGATTTGAGATGCACGTTCCATAGCTTAACTGTTGATGGGTCCTACAAATGTGCTGGGACAGCCATACACAATGCCAAATATTGAAAATTGGATTCAAATCCATTAACTGCTCTAAAATCAAACATAAAAATTATGAAAGAGTAGACAGACCGAATGATGGCAATTTTTAAAACTGCTCAGTTGCAAACATTAGCAGTCAACAAAACGTACCACATAAACGTGTACGTGTTCAAATAATTACTCATAATATACTTTCCGTAGGTGGGATTTAACCTGTTATTTGTGCAACTACTTGAATTCCAAATTCAACAGAAAAGACACACCTACTGGGAAAGGAATCTCCCTCTACCTTAATTGAGTGCGCGTTAAAATAAGGGCAATCAACCAACACCCCTCTGCTCATGACTAATATGTATAATCGTTTTTTTTATTTCTCCCAATTATTGCTTTTCTTTTCTGTATCCCTAAAACATCCACACCTACCCCCCAAATCTCTGTGTTATCAACGCATATTTACGAACAAATTGCACAAATGTTCTTCTATTATTTTTGATGTGACTTGTTTCATTATTTGGTTTTTACTTTGCATACATCTTTGCTACTTATGTTGTTATCCTCTTACTTTGCTATTCGAAAATATTTACAGCCGAAACTCGTGTCTCACGAAGGGCATGAAAATACATTTTGATACAAATACATGTTGTGTTGAATATTTATTGATGGCGCTGCCACCTATGTGAGGAAGGCTTTGCCTTTTTTTCAATTGAACTTTCAACACGGAGCAAGGGGTAGTCTCCGTACCTTCACACGGCAGACGACATTTGCTACAGGCGCAGGGCATTCACAGGTTGATATTCCAAGACCCCAATCTTTAAGCAATATTAACAATAGTCCATATATACTTTTTAAAATAAGGTAAACAATTCTACTGTTTCTCTTTATAAATGTCATAACAACAACTGGTTACAATGCTCATATTCTTCCTTGCTCTACATTCAAAGTTTGACTTGCTTCTTTTAAGTGAACTGTAAAATGCAGCCATGTGGATTCCCTATGCGACTGCTTCCACCTCCATGGGCTACTCGTACATATTTTGCACATTTTCTTGCAGGTAGGTAAAAGGCACCGATTTGGCTGTTTCCTGTGCCTTTTACTGTCTCCACCAGAAAACACTCCTAGAAAACTGCATATCGGTAAAGGTGGCTGCCATGTACAAATATCGTGGTAGTCCTAGCGATGAATATCTCAATTCTGCCTGCTTTTCAAAGTTGTAAATTCATAAGGATTCAAGCCACTCCACCTTCAGGAAAATCAGTTGTGGATGGAGACTGGGCCTCATTACAAGTTTGCCGGTCCGGTAACAACGGTGCCGGGAAGCTACCAACACCGAAGTTACCGGACCAGCTAACTACAAGTTCTGCTTGCGGGTGCTTTTCCGCCCGCCAGGTCTGACCTGGCGGGCAGACGGGCACCCGCGAGCAGACCTCGACAGATGCACCAGCACCATTGCTGAATGTTGCCAGTGCATCCGGCCTCCCCATTCGCATTGAGTCCACTGGGACTCAAATGGGAATGGGGAGTAATAATTACCGGCACCCGGCAATGGGGATTTACCGGGTCTGCCAGGGCTATAATGCCCCAGTAAGTCCCCATTACCGGGTGCCGGTAAATTCATGACTCCGGCAGCAGTCGTGCTGGAATACCAGCTACCGCCAGGGTCATAATGACCCCCACTGTCTATTTCCATGCACATAGTGGGAAACGCACAGAGCAGATTTCTCGCTTTCTCTATGGACCTGTTACAAATAGTTTAAGAAGATCTGGATGCATGTGTAAATGTATAATTCAATACGTTATCTCCTCTTCTCACCCCTGACTTAGACTAATTAGGTGACCTTTGCAAACTTACTAAGACTGACTACCGTTATCAGGAAATATGTGTCCCAGATAAATGCTGCACCTTATCAAAATCTTGCTGCTGTAATAAAGAATGTGTTGATTGTATTTGTATTTTTATTGTTTTATATAACGCCTGAATCCAAGGCTCTTTACAGATAACAACCAGTAATACATAAAACATGGAACAGTAGAAGCAAAACAGTAAACCTGAATCAAATCATAAAATCTGCATTTAGAACAATTTGTAAGTAAGAAGAGAGAGGAGAGGATAGGGAAGGATCAAGAGGGAGAGAGTAATAAGTGATGTGAGCAACAAAAGAGGTGGATCACAGTCGAGACGGGAAAAGATAAAAGGTAAGGAGAACAGAGCGAGGAAAATAGGAGGGAGGGAATAGAGAGAAGGGGAAGGTATCAGGGAGGGTAGTGAAGAAGAAGTTCTTTCAAAGAGGAGCGTAAAGAGGCATAGGTGGGGGAGGAGCGGATAGAGAGGTAGGGAGTTCCCGTGTAAGGGGGAAAGAAGCTGAAAGGAGCGGAAACGAGAAGAGGCACACGGTAGTGGGGGAACAGAAAGTAAGAAGAGATCAGCAGAACGAAGGGAGTGAAAGGGGGTATAAAATGAGAGGAGAAAAGAGAGGTAAGGAGGAGCAAGGTTATGAAGAGATTTAAAGACAAGACAAAGGAAGTGAAATTTAAGCTGGGAGTGGAAAGCAAGCCATCCTAGGTAAGAAAGTGAGTTGGAAATAGAGTCATGAGAAGAGAGTAGATAGAGAGTACCTATGGCAGAGTGATAAAGGGATTTGAGGGGGGCAAGATGGGAAGACAGAAGAAGAGAGAAGAACAATAGAAACGGCGAGAGAAGATGAGGGAGGAAATTAAGAGTTTGGTAGCATGAAAGGTGAGGGAGGGACGGACTTTACGGATGTTGAAGAGATGATAGCGACAAGCCCGAACAGTTAGGGAGATATGATGACCGAAGGAGAGGGAAGAGTCAAAGTATATACCTAGATTACGAGCATGGTTGGAGATTGGAAGATTAGAAGGGGGAAAATTGATGGATGGAAGGGGAGATGGAGATGGTAGGGAGTTGGAAGGAAAGAACAGGACTTTAGTCTTGTCAGTGTTAAGATCACATCCAGTCTTTAATGGCAGTTAGACATGAAGAGAGATTGAGATGTAAGTCAGAGGCGAAGGAGGAAAAGGAGAGGAACAGCTGGATGTCATCGGTGTAGAAATGGTGAGACATCCCAAAGGAAGAGATAATAGGCGCAAGGGCGACACTGGAATTAAGAGGGAATGTAGTAGAGGTTCGTCCTCCCCAAGAGACTGCGAAAGAGCGGTGGGAGAGGTAAGAGAAGAGCCAGTTAAGAACAGAACCTTTGAAACCAAGAAAGGAAAGAGTGTCGAGAAGTAAGGGGTGATCGACAGTGTCAAAGGCAGCAGAGAGGTCAAGGAGGATGAGGATTGAGGAATGCTTAGAATAGCGAGCGGTAAAGAGGGAGTTAAGAACATAGGTAAGAGCGGGCTCAGTGGAGTGTTTGGGGTGGAAGCCAGATTGAGAGGGGGAAAGGAGAGAGTGGGTTGTGACAAAGGTTGAGAGCTGAGAATAAGCTAAGCGTTCGAGTAATTTAGAGAGAAAAGGTAGAAGTGAGATTGGACGAAAATTGGAGGCGAGAAGAGGATTAGCTGAATGTTTTTTTAGTATAGGGATGATAGTGGCAGGCTTAAAGGCAGAAGGGAAAGTGGCCGTGGATAAACAAGTGTTGAAGAAGGTTAGGTAGGGAATGAGAGGAGGGTAAATCTTGGGAATAAGAAGGGTAGGAATAGGGTCAGAAGGGGCAGCAGTAGGATAGGATTTAGTTAGGAGGAGAGAGACATCAAAGGGAGTGATATCAGAAAACTTAGACATGTGAGCCGAGGGGGAGTGTAAGGAGGGGGAAAAGGAGTACAAACAATTTTTTGTCTAAGAGAAAAATCATGCATACTTCTAAGGTTAGTCTCTCTGAAGCTAAAGATGGTTTGTTGAGTTTACCCTTACCTTTAAGTTATTTCAGATGTGTGTGTGGTATCTTTAAAAACCTCATAAACATCCTCCCAGATTTTCACTTATTTTGGAATTTGTATTCCTCGCAAGACCCTTTCCTGACTCAATCCTCGGCCACTGCCAAGTCTTTTTGTATCACCGGATCTGCATCATGAAATGCTGCTACCGTGTGCTGTGCGCTTATCAATGCACACTCTTTACTGTGCCATGACTTGGAAATGAGCAATCCTCTTACTGAAAATGGCCTCTCACTGCTAGTAACTAAAACTTGGCCGTATGTTCAGGGCTCCTGCTTCCTTTGGCCCTCCATGAAGGTAATTCTCTGCTTCACTTGGATAAGTTAGGCCATGGAGGGTGGCGGGGAGGATAACCTTACTATTCAAATATTCACTGATACTTCAGAGCTGACCCTGTGCACCTATCTCTGGGTGTGACATATTAAACAAAAGTACTCCTACGTCCCATCCCCTTTTCTCCATACTTGTGGGACATTCCGTCCTTTGGGACGGGACCGGAACACTTTTGAATCAACACATTGCCCTTCTTTTATTTTTATGCGGGGCCAGCACATGTGGCTTCAGCCCTGCCTTCCTTTGCCCCGCCCAGCACTTCGCCCTTTAGTCCTGTTCTCTGCACGGTCGGGATTGGACGCATTTGCATTGTGAGGATTTTAGTTTTTTCCCTACTTGTCATTTCAATTTGTCTTCCTGCCCCGGTTCTGCTGTCAGATTCTTTTCCTCCGCCTATGCTGGAGTGCAAGGAGTTCGCCTTGTGTACTTCCTGCAGATGTCACTACGCAGTGGCGGATCCTCACATCCTTTGCCTCAAGTGCCTGGGCCCAGACCATCATTGGGACGCATGCTTCCACTGTGACTCCCTCTTGGTCCACGCACTCGATGGAAGCTCGTCAGGCCGGAAGAAGTCTTCCAAGGCTTGCCTCCGGTACACCTACAGAGCTTCATCAAAGAGAAAATAGTCGTCCGGCAAGTACTCTTCTTTTTAGCGCACCCCGCCTGGGTGTCTCCTTCCTGGAGTCATCTGGTGTTGGGAGGAGTTGCACTAGCTCTAGCCTTACCAGGGTTTGACCTGACGTGCCCCAAGTGGGGTCTAATCTGGATACCAGAGTTTTCTCAGAGGTTCCCCCTTTGGGGGCCAAGCATACCGGAGTCACTCCCAAGGTTCCCGCGCCAGGGTCTAAACATACCGGGGTCACTCCTGATGTTCCCCAGCCAGGGGCTAAAGGTACTGGGGTAACTCCAAAGGTTCTCTGAAAGGGGCTAAAATAAGCACCAGACAGGCCGAGGTTCCCCAGTCTGGGGCTAAAGGGACCGGATTTTCGCCCGAGGTTCCCCTCATAGGAGCTAATCGTATTACCAGCCTCACTGAGGAAGCGAAAGTCAGAGAAGCTTCCAAAGTCTTTAATTACCGGCTCTGCCAAGGATCCCCCAAGGGTGGCTACATTTCAACTCAAGGCTCCTAAAATTCAAGTCAACACGGCAATGTTGTCTGACAGGCCTGTGACGCATGTCAATTCACAGGGTCTCAAAATGGTGCCTTAGGCAATGCCGACTGCGTTCTGCCCTTTTGTTGGCCCCTTCGGGATAGGCCATTTTGTCAGGCCCCCTGGGGCTTCGGGGTCTAGAGGCCAGGCCCAAGTCCTTTCCACCTGTGCCTTTGGTGAAAACCCCTTTCGATCCTCAATTGGACTGGAATATGAGTATTCCTGTATGGCCAACAATATCACTTCCACCAGCATCAGCTCTGCTGCACTATGTGGATCTTTGGATGAGGGGGTCTGTCGTGCCAGCCAGTTTTGACTGACTCGTGTAGGTACAGTCGTTGAACCGGCCAATTCCCATGCCACAGCCGAGGCCGTTTTAAGAAGAGGCGCTCTTCAGTCGCTTCCAAAACCTGATGCACTCTGATACCATGAAATCTTACTTCAGGGGCCTCTTAGCCACATTTTCCCTAAGCCCCTGAAGGCTCCGACCCCCAGGAAGATGTGTCCTCCACTGCCTCCTCCGAATCCAGCGCAAGTGCCTCCTCGCCACCTGCTGTGGTTGAGCGGCCTCCGGAGCTGAAAGATCCTGAGCCCTGCATGCTCTTCAGCGCCTGCTGATGATCCGCCGGCCCCAAAACTGGCAGGGTCAGATGTCCCGGAGTATTGCAAGAACCCTCCCTCTTCCATCAGGGCGTTTCATGATGGGGTGTTGGATTTGATGACCTTTTTAGACATTCCAATTCCTGATCCTCCAACTCTGCAGGCAGGGGTTTTATCGGGTGTCCTTACGCTGAAGTCATGAGCGTTAAGGCCTTTTTCTGCAAAAAGACATTTTGGCAGAAGCTCAGAGGGTGTAGGAAAAACCCCATACGAGCCATCGCATTAACAAGAAAATTGATGCCCGGTACAAGCTTCAGGCATCTGAGGAGATTCCTCTGGCTACATGTCCGCTTCCTTACTCCACCGTAGTGGCTGCAGCGACTCACCAGTGCAATTCCTCTTCTTCCTCCTTCTTCCTCTTCTTCTTCCTCTTTTTTTTCCTCTTCCTCTTCCTTATCACCCTCTTCCTTCTCTTCCTCTTCTCCCTCTTCCTACTATTCTTCCTATTCTTCCTCTTCTTCCTCATCACAGGTGTTGTCTAAGGTGGACAAAGTTCTAGAAGAGGTAGGAAAGAACATCTTTGCTAATGTGGGTCTTCAGCTGCATCGGGCAAATTCAGAGGTGGTCCTTGCTGAAGCTACTCTAAAGGTATGGAGAGAGTTGTATGAGCAATTAATCCCTGAGGAAAAACATGAGGGTTTAAGACAAAGACACCAGCGTTCCGGCTCAGGATTTGCTGGAAGCTGATGCGCATCATGTTGATACCTCTGTGTGCAGCCTCATGATTGGTGTAGATCTCTCCTGCCATGTGTGGCTTCATGCGACCGCGGCCAAGTTTTCAAAGGAGGTTCAGGAAAAGGTCCTGGACCTCCCCTTTGAGGGCAAGGAACTCTTCCACAGTTCCACCGACGAAGAGCTGATGAAGACCAAGGCCAGCACCATAACTGCCAAATCTTTGTCGGTCCTTGCAAAGCTGCCATTCGCCAGATCTTCTTATCCCCAGAAGTCGGATTTCTTCTTGAGATGCTTCTCAGGGTTCCGGGGGTTTCAGGACCGCAAGACGCTTCAGCTGGACCGTTACCCGAATGGCCCTTGGCGCAAGCAGCAATGGCAAAGTGGATGGTTCTTCTGTATTTGGACAACTGGCTACTTTGTAGACACTGTCCCCATAAAGCAGTGTGCCATTTACAGTTCTCCAGCTGCTGATAAGGCTGGGCCTGTTGGTGAACTGGTGAAAATAATCAATCACGGTCTTGCAGGACCTGATTTTCTTGGGTTTTCATTGGAACACAGTCAGTGCTAGGGTCTTTCTGTCTGAGGACAGGATGAGGGATCTATTGCTGACATGCTCGGTTTTCCTCAATTCCACCCACAGGTCGGTGTGGTGGTTTCAGAGACTCATAGGGCTAATGGATTCATGTGTCTTAGCCCTTCCTCTGGCAAAGTTGAAAATGAGACACAATGAACGCTCCGACAGAACTGGTCCCAGGCAACGGATCCAGACTCTTGATTCCTGTGACTCTGGATGCGATACCTGATCTCAGCTGGTGGTCGGACTTCACAAATCTATCGTTGGAGACCCCTTTTTGGGTTCGGTCACCGCAGGTCACCCTAACAACGGATTCTTCCCTGCTAGTGCGGGGTGCAACGTTGGACCATCTGGAGGTTTTTGACCTATGGTCTCCCCTGGACCGGGATCGCCATATCAATTACCTCAGGCGTCTGGCCATTTTCCTGGCCTTGAAGGCTTTTCTGCCCTCCATCTCCAACAAAGTGGTTCAGATTCAGACAGACAACCCATTGGTAATGTTCTATGTGAACAAACAGGGAGGTACCAGGGCTCCGCTGCTTGTGTACTAAGCCATTCAGATTTGGGGAATCGGCAGTGCAGAACGGTATGTGGCTGCAGGTAGTACATATCCTGGGCCAGGAAAATGTAGCAGCAGACTCTCTCAGCTGCCAGTCCATAGTGAACCACGAGTGGAAGTTGAATGAACAGGTTCTGTCCCAGATCCTTTCAGAGTGGGGGACTCAGACTGTAGACTTATTTGTGACACCCTCCAACGGGGAAAATTCTGCAGTATGCCTGCAGGGGAGGCCTGGCTCCTGGTTCTCTGGGGAATGCTGTGGAGATTTTGTGGGATAGGATGTTGGCATTTGCCTTCCCTCCTCTGACCTTGATCCATCGGGGGCTGTTGAAGTTGGGGAGAGTGCACAACTACACTCAACTGTTCATAGCTCCTTGGTGGCCAGCCCGGTTCTGGTTCTCGGAGCTGCAACATCTATTGGTATGTCCTACGATCAGGTTGACAGAGATTCCCAATTTGTTGCACCAGAACGAACAACGGGTATCGCATCCCCCCACCCCCCACAATCCTTCACCTTGGCGGCATGGTTCCTGAGATCACGTCCCTAGCACATTTACATTTCTCAGAGGACAATATGCACATAATCCAGATTGCGTGCAAACCTTCCACGCGAGTACAGTACAGGAGCAAATTGCTCAATTTCTGTCACTGGTGCCTAGAAAGGCAGCTTGATCCTCGTCCGACGTCTATAGATTGTGTACTTTAGTTCATTTTGAACCTTGTTGTTACGGGCATTCATATTCACTCATGTAGAAGATACTTGTCCGCTATTGGTGCTTACCTTAACATGAACGCTTGTTCATTCATGCTTGCAAATCTGGTGAAAAAGTGGCATTTCGCTGGTCTCCTTCACTTGTTCCTGCTTGTCAAGCCACCTCACCCTAAATGGTACCTCATTGTGGTTCTCCACATGCTTTGTCACAAACCTTTCAAACCCTTGGCAATGGTGGAGCTGAAACTCCTCCCGGGAAGGTGGCCTTTCTGGTAGCCATTACATCAGCCAGAAAAATAGGGGAGCTGCAGGCTGTATTGAAGACCCTTTTCTGGCTTTCCATAAGGACAAGGTGGTACTCCACACACATCCGTCCGTTCTTTCCGAAAGTTTTTGTTAGGCAAAATCCTGTGCAGTGCCCTTAGGGACTACAAGTATGAGACAGGGACATAGGCTACCCCACCTTGTAGATACTGGCCGTGAAAGGATCCAGCACACTTTTAACAGATCACTACAAGTGGTCTGTGCTTTAGAGAACACCCAGAATGCATGTAGCACATATACACATTTTTATTCGTATGATTTTCTTTAAAACAAAACAATACTTTTCTAGCATAACATAGCTAATATCCACATAACCTTTTGCTTGCCCGTGAGTACCGGGTAGTCGTACACTGTTTAAGGCATTTCAAATAAACCTCATACTTTGATTTGTGCATTCAGTTTTTTACAGTGTCGGTTAGTACATATTGGTGACTTAGAATGTGGTCAGATTGACCTTACATCTGTCTAGTCGACACTAAATGGTGTTTCTGGCACAGAGTCGGTAGCTGGTGTTCTGATGCTGTCTTCAGGACAATTGTAGTGGACTTGATGGTGTCACCGATATATCACTGGTGTGGGACATCAGAGCCGTTTATTTTCAGTGTCACAGGTTGATGAAGAAACAGTGAGTTTTTCACAAGCGCCTTCTGTGCACTTGGTGTGATTCGATCCCGTAATTATTGGATCTGGACTCCAGTTAAATAACTTTGGATGTGCGTCGCTGCAGCTTGCCGTAGAAGTGACGGTGGTAATACAATTTCACCTTTGGTACAAGCCTGTACTACACTGTTAAAGTGGTAGCAATAGCGGAGCAGCCAGACTTATCTCAAGAGTAAATGAGCAGTAGTAGATATTACACAAAGGACCACAATTACTGTGACTCAAGCAAACACTGACTCAAGGTTTCAGTTTAAAAATATAAGTACATTTATTTTTTAACCCTCTGTTTGTAAAACACTTCACTTCTATATATTCAAAACCACACGTAATATACACCACACACAAACACTTCCACTTGTTCCAGCAATTCAAGGTAAGTACATTAGGTTTTGACAGACCGGTGTTGCGATGCTAACGCGTACCCATGAATAGAAATGCTCATGAAGTTAAAACACACTTTGCACTTTAGAATTTCAAACAAGGGAAAAATTGATAAAATCACAGGCAATACTTTTGTCTAGGCAAGGGAATCGGAGGACTCGTTCAAAGATACAGATTCAAGTCAATAGGCCTGCGCCAGTGTCACTGGAGCAGATGCTCAGTTGTCAAGGATCACACGTTGCACAGTTTGAGATTCCAAGAGTACTTGGATATTGTCAAATGGAAGGAAAAGTTATAAGAGGGAGGGAAGAAAGTATAAATCTACGTGGAGGAAAAGGGTTCACCCCGATTCCAGATGGTCAGTCGGAGAGAACAACCAAATGTGCACAGTACCTTGTTCCGTTGGAGAAAAGCTGGTGCCACGGTAGTTGTTCCTGGTAGTTCCTGCGGCTTCAGTCGTGGGGACAAGAAGGACGACGTCTGGAGCAATCTGCACTACCCAGGGATGAGGCCAGCAGCAGCGAAAAAGACGACGATGAATAAAAGGTGCGCGCCTTTAAATCAGGAGAGGGCTCTTCTGATGGCTATCCGGACCACTACAGCACAGCAGTGATTTCGACCCAGGAGAGGATTCTCTGACTGAATAAAGGGTGAGCTGGTTGATCCCACCAGGCTCAAGGGAAGAAGACTCTGGACTGGATCTTCCCTTGTCATTGAAGGGTAGATAGCTCAGGACTGCAGCAGGGCTTCAACGGGATCTGGGGTTGCAGCAGCCGTCTTCTTCTCTGCTTCTCTTCGGTTCTTTGCAGTTCCAGTGGCGACTCTGCCTTCTAGCCCAAGAGTCCTGCCTTTTATGCCAAAATCCCCCATTCACACAGCCTGGCTTTCAATCACTCAGCAGGGGAGTTGTCCAGGCCGGACAACCACCTCAGCCAATCAACATAAAGTGCGACTTGGGTCTCCAGGGAAACCCTGTGCAGGGGGTGATTACACCCTTCCCTCGCATTCAGCCCACCTAGACACCCAGACTCCAAAGGAGAGCTTCTAGTCAGAAGTCGGCAAACAAAGGAGGCAAACCTGGTTTGCCATGCAAAGAAAGACCCAAGAAGGATGTTAACAAAAAGAAATGGTGATTAAACCCAACTGGAGCCGAAATAAAAAGTATTTGGGCAAGTGGGTTTAAAGTTCGGGGTTACTAAAATAGCCTAAAACGTTACCACGTTACATAACCGCGGTAGGAAAATTAGGGTAGGTACCACTGCCACCAGCCAAGTCCTAATGTTAAGGGACCGAAACAATGCTTGAAGAGGCTCAGATAAAAAAGGGCTAAGAATTAACCCTTTCCAATACTCCATATAAAATGGGGTGTACTGGATCCGTGGTTAAAAGTGATTATGTAAAGTTAATGGCAACTTTACCCTTTTCTTGGGGACAGTAGTCGGCTCCAGAAAAATGGAGTCGGTGGGAAGTCTAAGATACAACCCTGTGTCACTGCACTGAAGGTGTTGTGTAACACAAAAAGAGGGGGGGGGGGCTACTGAAGTGGTGTACTCCAGAGTCCACAATCACAAAAACAGTCGAAATACACATGGCAAAACACAGGTAAGAGTGGGGGAAAAGCTCACACTCTTACCAGGTGGAAAAAATAAACTCCAGAAATCCAGCAAAGCTGCTGAGGGACTCACTAGGTAAGGGAAATTAGCCATTGAATTAGAATTCTCCCTAACGGTTGTGTTGGAATTTCACATGAATTGTTCTATTTCCATTCCATGCCAGCCTTTTTTCCGGACCCTGCGTCCGACACTAAGCGGGTCTTTCACAACCTTGACGTTAGGAAGGCTCTCATTTTTATTTAGAAAGATCAAAAGACTTCAGAGCCTCTTCTCATCTGTTTGTTACCTTTGGGAATACAAAAGGAGCTCAGGCATCTAAAGCTTCCATTTCGAATGGATTGTGTCCTCTGATGTATTCCACATCTTTGACATGTAATGTCCACAGCTGTGTACTTCGGAAACTTTTTTGGCAGAGGGCGTCCTGCGTAGATAGCGTCGGGTCGATGTCCCTCGAAGGCCGCCGTCGAGGATGACGTCACCGGATGTTATAAATAGGACGCACGGCACCCATAGCCTCAGTTCCTTTTTTCCGCAAACGTGTTTGCTTCGGAGACTCGGCGCGCCTCGTGTATTCTTAGTGAATATGTCTTCTTCTTCGATCCCTCAGACTCCGCGGTCTGGCTTCAAGTGTTGCCAGGACTGCAAGGCTAAAATGTCGATTACTGGCCTGCATCGCATTTGTTTGTGGTGCTTGGGCGAGAGTCATAACACCGACGACTGTTTCAAATGCCAGTCACTGACTGCTATGGCCTTGCGGCAGCATAAGGGGAGGCTTCAGGTAGGGGTTCTAAACCCAGTTACTCCCGTAAATCTAAGTCCAAGGGGATGTCCATCGATGATTCGAGGGGCGACTCTCTGTGTCGGAAGGAATCCGGGGGATCTCGGTCCCGCAGTGGTTCCCGCCATTCGTCCTGCTCGTCTCAGCATTCTAGGAAGCGCCATCACCGGTTGCCTTCCCCGTCCTCCTCGGAGGATGGAGCCGCAAGGAAAGTGGCTTGTCCGACAAAATCCTCGACTCTGGAGGAATGGGCTGCCTTCAGGTCTGCAGATGTTAGCGATTTTTCAATGGCAAGGCACAGTTCCGTCCACGTCTTCTGGTGAAGCCGGCCAGGAACAGTATCGGTCCGTGACTCGTGGGCCTTCGGGCTCGGGTCCTCGGCACGATCCTCATCGGGAACCTTTGAGGTCCCGTTCGGACAAGGCTCAGGATGGTCGCAAGAGATGTGCTTCCAGGTCTCGGTCTTCGTCCCCAGCGAGACCGCAGAAATCTGCTAAGGGCTTGAGGTCGGCATCGACTCCGTCGGTGCCGTGTCCGTGGGATTCGGACGTTGAAGCTTTGCCTTTGTACCAGCCCTCGGCGCTATTGGCACTGTTGTTGACATCGATGCTCAAACCATTGGCGCTCTCAACGCCGAAACCGCCAGCGCTCTCGACGCCTTCGGAGCATTTTGGCCGGGATTTGCCGTTGTTGGTCTCTGGTTTGGGGGACCCTCCAAGGAAGTCTACTTCCAAGTCTGTAAGGCATGTTAAGAACTCCAGACCATTGGCTGTCCTGAGACAGGACTTTTACCTCCCTCTGGATGACATCTATGAGGAGGAGGAGAGGTTTAGATTTTGACCCTGTTGAACCTGATGTAGCTCCTCCTGTCTATAGTCAATTGGAAGAGTTAAGGCAAAATCTTCATGATGCCAGTGGCTTAGACACTTTTCCTGAGGTGGAGTTTGGCAGCCCTGAGCCTGGGGCTACAGGAGACTGATGGCTAGAGTCACAGAATATCTTGGTTGGTCAACTCCTCCTGAGGCTTTTGTTCAGGATGACTTGACGGATATTCTGGATCAAGGTCCGTCCTCTGACCCGGTATTACCTTTTCATCTGACCTTGCAGAAAAGGGTGGCGGCTGCTTGGCAGTCCCCGGAAACTCTTGCGACAGTTAACAAGTCGTTAAGAAATACCGCCCTTCCGGTAGCGACCCCAGATATCTTTCATATCACCCCACTCCCGAGAGTTTGGTGGTTCAGGTGGCTATGGCCACCTCGAGGCAGGTGGCATACCCTACCATCCCTCCTGATAGGGACGGCAAACGCTTTGATGGTTGGGCACGCATGGTGTTTTCTGCGGGGAGTATGGCGCTGAAATCGGCCAATTCCACTTGTGCCTTGGCAAGATTTTCACACACTCGGTGGAATTGTGTTTCTCTAGCGGCTGAGCATATTCCCGAAGGGAAAGAAAGGGGGGGGTTCCTTGTTCTCGTGCAAGACGGCAAGGATGCCATGTGTGAATCCCTTCAGTCAGGTTTGGACACAGCCGACAGTGTTAGCTGGTCCATGGCTGCGAGCAAAGTTATACGCAGATTTGCGTGGTTGCGGAAGTCGGGTTTTGCTCCAGATGTGCAAGCCCGTCTTTTGAACATTCCCTTTGATGGCACCCATTTGTTTGGCAGCAAGGCTGACGAGAGCCTTGAGCGTTTGCAGACCTCAAAAGCTGTGGCGAAATCTTTGAGTGCAGCTGTGCATCAACCTCTGCCTTTTCGTCCTAGGGGACAGCAGTGGAGGGGAGGTTCTTTTTGTTACTACTCCTTCTTTGGTAGAACGAGAATAGCCGCCAGTCAAAGGGGTCACCGTAAAAGTACCCATGGTGGTCGGGGGAAATGGAGGTTCCAAAGCCGCTCAGGCAGCTGCCTCTTTGCCTTCAGGCGCTGCCGCAGCCGCTCCAAAACAAGCATGAGGCCATGTCCCATGGTTCGCCGTTTGGGGGCAGACTGTCTCAGCATCTCGAAGAATGGCGAGCTATTACTTGAAATGCGTGGGTTCTGGATATAATAGCCCACGGCTATTGCCTTCCCTTCCTAAAGCGGCCTCATGACAATCCACCGGGGAATCTCTCTTTGAAGCTTCCAGATCCGCACCTTCAGAAAATATTGACCCTGCTAGAGAAAGGCGCTATAGAACTGGTGCCTTTAGCGGAGAGGAATGAGGGATGGAATTCCCCTTATTTTTTTTATTCCAACGACAGATGGGGGATTGAGACCCATCCTGGACTTGCGTTGGTTGAACAAACTTCTCCGGAAGGACAAGTTCAAGATGGTCACTCTTTCTCATGTCCTCCAGGCCCTTCATCTTCAGGATTGATTGGTGTCTCTGGACCTACAGGATGCTTACTTTCATGTGCCAATTCATCCAAAGCACAGAAAGTACCTGAGGTTTGCGGCTGGCGATGCGCACTTTCAGTTTCGGGGCCTGCCATTTGGATTGATATCTCAGGCGAGGGGAGATTCACGTCTACACCTATCTGGACGACTGGCTGATCCGTGCGCATTCTCCCGAACGGGCATTGGATCACCTTGGTAACACCTGCCGCTCCCTCCACAAGCTGGGCTTCTCCCTCAATTTCAAGAGGTCGCATCTGACACCTTCCCAACAGCTCCATTACACCGGAGCAGTGTTGGACACGTCCTTGGGGAAGTGCTCGCCTCCCAAGGTAAGGGCTCATCACATTGTGCAGATGGTGGACAGGTTTCAACATGCCCAGAGTCGCCCGGCTTTCAAATTCTTAAGGTTGCTCGGACTCATGTCATCTGCATTTTTCTGGTGCCAGAGGCCAGACTGCGGATGAGATCTCTGCAATGGGTTCTCAAGATGCAGTGGTTGCAGTTCTCAGGCAAGATGTCGGATCCCGTTCAGATGCCACTCTCGGTCTCACATGATATGCTGTGGTGGGCCAACGAGGGGAACCTGATGAAAGGGGAGCTGTTTTGGCAACAATGGCCGGAGGTGACTGTAGTGACGGATGCTTCCCTCACAGGATGGGGAGCTCATGCCGAAGACTTGACTGCCAGCGGTCGTTGGTCTCTGTGTCGGAATCCAAACTCCACATTAAACTGTTAGAGCTGGGGGCCATCAGGCTGGCCCTGAAGGCTTTTCTGCCGTCTGTGCGGGGGAAGAGTGGCCTGATAATGACGGACAACACAGTGGCCATGCATTACCTCAACAAAAAAGTGGGGGTAGGGTCACTCCTGTTGTGCAGAGATGCAATGCAGCTCTGGTTCTGGGCAATCTAGCAGGGAATTTTACTCTCGGCAGTTCATCTGGCCGGGGGGGGGGGATGTGGCGGCAGACGCTCTGAGCGGGCAGAGTACGGTCTCTCATGAGTGGGAGTTGGCTCAGGAAATCCTTCTGGAGATCTTCGCCCTTTGGGGAACCCCACAAGTGGATCTCTTCACCACCAGTGCCAACCAGAAGTGCGAGAGATTCTGCTACAGGGAATTTCCTCCGAGAGGAGCCTTAGGAGACGCATTCATAGTGGACTGGTCATTCCCACTGCTGTATGCGTTTCCTCCAGTCCCTGTCATTCCTTAAGTGTTACGGAGATTTGGATCCCACATGATCCTCATTGCTCTGGATTGGGCCTGGAGAGCGTGCTACCCGGATCTTCTGGAAATGTCCATCTGCCCTCCACGCAGTCTTCCCTACCGAGAGTATCTGCTCTCACGTGAGGGGGGGTTCTCCATCCAGAGGTCAGGACACTCAACCTTCACGCTTAGTATCTGAAAGGTTGAGGTATAAGGATTGGGACCTCCCGGGTGACGTGATGGAGGTGTTGCTTTCGGCCAGGAGGCCAGCAACAAAATCCCTGTACCGTTGCTGTTGGGGTACGTTTTGTGACTGGGGTACGTTTTGTGACTGGTGCAGAGGACAAAATGTTGATCCTTTTCAGTGTTCCATTCCTGTGGTGTTGTCTTTCTTGCTTTCTTTGGCCCACAGGAGCATTCAAGTGGGTAACATTAAGGGTTACCTGGCTGCGCTGTCTATCTTCAAGCGCCCGTCTGAAGAATGTTCTTACTTTAAGATTCCTTTGATTTCTCAATTTCTTAAAGGACTCACTAATGTGTTCATGCTGTCCCCTTTCCAGGTGCTGGTTTGGGATCTGAATTTGGTTTTGAGATTCCTCATGGGTGCTCCGTTTGAACCTTTGCACTCCTGTCCTTTGAGATTATTGTCCTTCAAGACAGTGGTCTTGGTTGCGGTTACTTCCGCTTGCAGAGTGAGTGAATTGCTGGCACTTTCATCTAAGCTTCCTTTCTACCTAAGGTAGTGTCGGAATTTCATTTTAGCCAGAAAGTGGTTCTTCCTTCTTTCTAGCCTCCTCATCCTGGTAAGGAAGAGGAGCGACTCCATAGGTTGGACCCTAGGAGAGCTCTGAGCTTTTATATTTCGAAGATGTCCAGGGTCAGAGTGGACAACCAACTCTGTGGGGTATGCTGGTCACTGATTGGGCCAGGCTGTTACAAAACAGACCTTGTCCAGGTGGATTATCCTCACCATTACTGAATGTTACTGTTTGGCAGGCAAGGATCCTCCTGAAGGGTTGCAAGCTCATTCCACTAGGGGCGTGGCTACTTCCACAGCCCTGAAGCGGGGAAGTCCTATTAGGAATATTTGTGATGCAGCCACATGGGCTTCTCTCCACACCTTTGTTAAACATTACTCACTGGATACAATCCATGGTCCAGATATGGCCTTTGGTAAGGCGGTTCTTTATTCTGCCATCTGATTGGGTACTCTAAATTCTTTTCCCTCCTCCATTTTCTGGTACTGCTTTGGGAGTCTGTCAAAGATGTGGAATACGTTGGAGGACACAATCCTTTCGAAGAACAAGTTACTTACCAACTGGTAACGTTCTTTCGATTGGATTTTCTTCCAATGTATTCCACATCGCCCTCCCAGCCTGCCCCTCTGGAGAATTTCCCATGCGATTGCAGTTTATGTTTGTGCACGGCTATGTGCATTCAAGCAGGCATTGGTGTCACACGTTGTGGAGGAAAAAACATAAACTGAGGCTACGGGTGCTGTGTGTCCTATTTATAACATCCGGTGACGTTGCCCTCGAGGGAGGCCTTCGAGGGACATCGACCCGATTCCATCAACCCAGGACGCCCTCTGCCGAAAAAGTTTCAGAAGTACACAGCTGTGGACATTAAATGTCAAAGATGTGGAATACGTTGAAGGAACATCCAATCGAAAGAACGTTACCAGTTGGTAAGTAACTTGTTCTTCCCGCTGGATAACCTCCTACATTTCGGAAGCATACTCAGTTCATGGACTTCAAGCCCCAAAGGGCATTCATACGCACATGGTGCGGGGCAAAGCTGCGGCCGTAACTTTTCAAACTTTCTATTACAGTTATACAGAATTTGTATGCAGACATGGTATATATACTAATGTTGCCCCTTAGAAAATTATTCATGTTGCAATGCCCATTTGAAAAAAGAGACGCTACTCTGAAGACCTCGGTAAGGAACGATCCTACAACTCTCCATGGGGAATGCATAAAATCCCTTCTTAAGGAATACAAACGGGCAGTTTCGAGGCAAAAAGATTATTCAAATTTACAAACTTACACTACTTCTACCGGACAGTAGACAGCCCACACATTTTAGCAGTATATTCACACCCTAATCTCATTGACTCCAATGCACCCATTATGATCACCTTAACTCTTGGACTGCCTATATGGCTAACACACCCCAAAGCACGTTTACCTGTGCTAATACAAAAGACTCCTCACCCAGCATTTTGGGACAGTTGCTAGCTACAGAAGGACTGAGGAAAATTGCATCAAACCAGGTATCCATCCTATATTTTACAGTGCGCTTAGTGGAGAAACTAAGGTTGGCCAGGTTTGCAAGGGCTGGGGAAGAAAAGGAAGGAATCCTATCCTTAGTAAGCGAAGCAAGGGCTGATTATAAAATGCTGCTGGAAAAAAAGTTAACAGCACAGCAGGCATTATGTGCTCATATGATGGTACCTGTAAGGGATTAGTATAACAAGGCCTTTTGTCACTTGGTTGTTTGGGCGGTTAAGGAATTTGATAAATAATTGGAGTGTGCAATAAGTGGGGAAATTTGGTTAAACCAATTTTTTTCACTGTATGGTGTACAGGATCAGGACCTGAAACAGACCATGGGTATGTCTTGGTAGGTGAAATTGTTGTGAGTGAGGTTGGTGCAGGTACATGGGCGTAGAAGGGGAGTCCCAGGCCTTGACAACATTCCAGATGATTGTTTAAAAGTGTATATAAGAGCTATAGAATTTGGTACCCTTTAGGGTAATGAATACAATCTTGAAAAATGGGAAGATCCACCCCCACTCATGGAAAGACTCCGAAATGATCTCACTATACAAAAGGTGGGATTGGGGGAAGCCAGAAATGAATTGCCCGGTATTCATTCTTTATAGTTTGGGAAGCTAATACTGTGATGATTCAAGACTGGGTGAAGGGAAAAATGCTATCCTGAAGGGAGCAGAGGCAGGCTCTAGGGCTAGCCTAAACATGGCCGTTCCATATTTCATATTATATTTCTTATTTATTTTATTGTGTAAAGCATGGACCTAGCGCAAGAGTAGCAGAGGGTTGTACAGGATATTTGTAGTCTGTGTTTAGGCTAGCGTCTTTTAACAGCAGTGTTTTGAGAGCTTTGCAGAGTTGGAGAATTGTGGAGCATTCTGAGCTTATACAGAGATCGAGTTCCAGAGCGTGGTTGCGTGACAGGATGATTGTGTATCCTCTTTGTGGACCAGTTGTGATCTGAGTCGGTTGGTTGATATGCTGCATGAGGCGCTTGTGCACCAAATATGTGGAGCTTGGCCGCCAGGTATGCTTGTGTGCTACTAGTTACTGCTTTGTAGATGATACATGCAGTCATAACTGCATCCTGGTCTGGAGAGGAAGCCAGAGTAATTCTAATAAAACGGCTGTGACTGGGTCAAATTTCTGCACACCCGTTATGAGATGTACTGCAGCGTAGTGGACTGCTTTTATGGGGAGCCAGGTGAGGGGCTGGGAGCTCCATTTGGAGAGCATTTTCCACATTGATGTGGGAGACCACAAGGGCCTGTGCTACAGTTGAAAGTCCTGTGGCAGGATTAAGGATTTCATTTTGTGAATGGTGGAGAAGTTGGAGGCAGGCCATTTGGGGCTTCTTGGCTATGCGTTTCTTGAAGAACAGGCTGCTGATGATGGTGAAGCCTAAAGGTTTTGCAGAATCTGACAGTTGCAGATTACATCCTTCTAGGTGCATATCATTAAGCCATTGTTGGCTGATTTGTAGATTCGTGGGGGGACTGATGAGGATCAAATCTGTCTTAGAGGGGTTAAGTTTGAGGTAGGCAGTTAACATCCAGAACTGGATGATAGCTAGGTTATCGTGGCAATGACTGATGTCCTGTGGAATTTTTACTCTCATGTAAAAAAAAGTGTCATCCGTGTTTTGTTGGATGGCTACATTGCGATCTTTGAGGAGGGTGCCCAGAGGATCCAAGGAAAGGTCAAAGAGGATCTGTGAGAGGATGGAGCTTTGGGAGCCCCAGCAGGAGATTGGGAGTCAGTTAGAATAAAACAAGGAGAGAGTGACCCTTTTCAGGGAATCGAATGACATCACCCACCACCTGGATGGTGGCAGTCTCAATGCTGCACTTGGGGTGAAACCAGACTATTTTTTCCAAGATTTTACTGAAAAACTGGAGGTTCGTAATGGGCTGGTACTTGGCCAGGTCATCTTGGTCTAGGGGTCAATTTATTCAAAAGAGGTCATATAAGACCAGTCTTGACGGTGTCCGGGAATGACCCTTCAGTGAAGGAAGGATTTTTGTGGCTGAGTAGTGTGTTGCACACCTGACCCGTCCATTGCCTAATGAAGGAGGCCTGGATGATATAGTAGGAGGCAGGTTTGAAGGAGGCAGGCGGTTTTAGAAGGTCTGGGGGAGAAGAGAATTTAGTCCAGGGGGGACAGCATGCATGCTGTGGTCCACGGGGGAGCTAACTTTGGGGGTGGTTGATTCAATGATCGAGGATTTAGTCTATTTTTTCAAAGAAAATGTTGATTCAATCGCATTTTGAATGACTTGTTCGCAGGTCTTGGTACAATGTTTTACTACTTTGAAGTGGGCTTTGCTCCTGTTGGAGTGTGGTAGAGTAGTAATCTGTTTTGTTGATCAATAGCCTATGGTTGGCATAGAGAGATTTGAGGTTGGTGAGATCTCTCATATTACAGTTTCTCTAGGGCTCCGATTGAGCGTTTGTTGGAAGCGAGCACCAAGGTTTACCAAGGGCTGGATTGTTTGGTCTTAGTATAGCTGGTTTTTAGGGGCGCATAAGTATGTAACAGTTTCATAGTGGAGTTGTATAATAATTGTAGGAAGACCGAGGCATTACCTCTGGCAGGGAAGTTTGGGAAGTTTGCTTCTGGCTCATTGACCATGAAGGTTTTGAATGAACAGCACTTATTGAGGGGGAGTTTAGCCTGACTTCTGTGAGCCATGGTCGAGGGTGTGATTGGCAGTGCGATGGCGACGTTGTCAGACCAGTCGAGTGGGTTAGGAACTGTGCAGGTGATGAGGGGGATTATTCAAGTGTGGTTGTCAGCGCTGGATTCAGGGACTTTAAAATCCGAGAGAAAGACATTAATGTTTGCTTATTTGGCAGAGCAGAGTAAGTTGGAGATGTTGTCAATGAAATGTTCACTTGTGTGAGGTGGTCTGTAGATGAGGTCGAAGGTGATGGATTACTTGTGTGATAAAGGTAATTGGGAGGTGAGTGATTTGACCAAGCTTGTTCTGGGGCAGGGGATAATGGAGAATGGCTAATCATGCCTGCAAATGATTGACACTCTGCCTGGCGCCCTCCCTGGCCAGCCAGTATGTTGGATGCAGTAGCTGGGGAGTCAAATCATTAGGCGGGCAGGGTAAAACCATGTTTCGGTGATGAAGAGGGCATCAAGGTTCTTCTACCAGATAAGGTCTGCGATCTCTGCTCTGTGATCAACTTCTGAGTAAGAATTGCTCAGCATGATAGGGGAATGTGTAAGTGGTCAGTGGGGGGCAAGAGGAATATTGATGAGGTTCACTAGGGTAGCTTGCTGGGGCTGCCCAGGGTGTTTTACAGTTCGAATCCTAGCAAGGGCAGGGATGGGCTGTGGGGGGAAGGACATATGGTGATGTCTTTTGGCGATTTGTGTAGCGACTACTTTGCAGGTGAAATGCAAATTGCGAGTCTAGCCCTTGGCCCCATCAGGCACAAGCAGGTGAGATGGGCTAAGGTTACCCACGGAGGACTGGTAAAATAGGTGGTGGGTTGGGCAGCTGAGGGGCAGGGCCTGTTCATAGTACCAGTAGCTTCCTCTATGCTGTCTGCTTGAAGCTGACCTGGAGTCCTTAAATAGCCACCAGGAAGGTGGGGAACCGGTGGTGGGTTAAGCAGCTGAGTGGCAGGGCTTGGTCATGTAGCCAGCAGCCTCATCAATGCTACCTTGTTTTAGGTTATGTTGAAGTGTGTTGTGGATAAAGTAATTCCTGTTCCTTGCACATTTAAAATTCGCTTTTGACTCCATCAATAGGCAGTTGCTTTGGGTGTCATGGAGGAGGGAGGACTTTAGCGAATGGTATGTGGTGATATCAATGGCATTCTATGATGCAAACGCAACAAGAATCTGATGTGGCCTTAATGGAAAATTGAGGGCACAACTGTCTGTGGGGATGGGAGTCAGACAGGGCTGTGTGCTAGGCCCCATCCTCTTCAATGTATTCCTGAATAAACTAGAGGAGTATCTGATGTGCCAGCGATTGGATGTTTCCAGGGTTGGTGGTCAGAGCATCCCACTCCTGTTATTTGCAGACACTATTTCCCCTGCCTTTACCAAAATAGTGGTGCACAAACTATTGGGTGACTTCTCTAGTTACTGCAACTGCAAGAAGCTTATGTATCAAAATAAAATGCAGATAATTGTGATCAGCCCAGCTTAATGGGATAGGATGAGATTCACTCAAATTGGTAGACATCTAAAGGGGATCACACTTTCACTGCCTTGCATTTCTTTCGATAATAAGATGAAATAGGGGCCACAGGTCGATAGAAATAGGTTCCAATTCAATTTGTAAGCTGGGCTGGTGCAAAGATTCAATGGGAAGTCTGGTGAGGGAAGTCCCCTACCCCAGGCCCTTCAGATCTCCTGCCTGCAAATCTATTTCTGCAGCTATTGACAGCACTGAGGAGGATGTTGGTCACGTGACCAGACCCTGGGACTCAGCTGCCTTATCCACCACCAGTTTTCCCACTTTCCCGATGGCTACATAAGGACTCCCGGGCAGCTCCAGAAATACAGCAGAGGAGGGGCTGGTCACGTGATAAGGCCCTGCCACTTGGCTGCCCCACCCACCACCAGTTTCCCACATTCACAGTAGCTACATAAGGACTCCAGGCACTGAGGAGGATGCTGGCCACTTTCTTCCTTATTTCTATTTTATTTTCCATGTTAGTGGTTTGTTATGACATTTAAAGATAGTATGCTCATGCCGAATTGTTTATTTTTATATAATTCTCCCCTTTTTTGTAACGTGTCACATCCCTGTATGTATAGTCATTGGAGTGCAATATATTATTAATTCATGCTTTCCTGTTGTTTATTGCTGGTGAATGGCATTTTACGAATATGGACTTGAAGCTACAATTCTGTGTGTGTTGCCTATTTTTATTGAAGTCCTTTTTGGTGCAGTTTTCCTGCGTGATTTAAGCCGCATTTGCAGTTTTCTTTTTTTTGTTTTTGTTTGCCTTAGGTGATGGTTATTTTAACTATCTGTTATTGGTTAGTTTTGGGAAAGTGTGTTTAGAATGTGGCCTTTGGTTTCATAGGTTTACAGGCAAGCTGGCTGGTGGTTATTTTTAGTTTGTAATTAATATTCACTCTGCTTTGGTACACTTCATCATTAAGGTTTCTCACTGGTTTCATGAGGCGACTTCTGACGTGGTTAATTATTCACAGAAATATATAAGTTAATTTGACAACATGGGTATGGTATGGATTCTCACATGGATGTACTGTGGTCAATAATGTTCTTGGTTAGTTCAGTTAACCAGGGTATGCGCTTTGAGTCGTTGGTTTAGACTCAAATATTTTGGGGTCAGTCAATTGGATCTTTAGAGTACTAACATTAGATATATTTGTTGAGCTCTGCATTTTTTCTTTTCTGTTAATTCAGATGATATTCCCTGATAAAGAGTTGGTGAACTCGAAAACGCGTTGGACAAAGTCAGGGTATCTGACTAGTCCTTGCATCAAGAAACCATTCTTGCTATGTTTTATGAACTTTACCATCTAGAACACTAAATGTGACATGTTATGTTTTTTGAAGAAGTGTGGTTCTTTGTTCTGAAAACTTTGTGTTTAAATGTATTGAATGTTTTCCAAGAATTCTCATCAAATTCTTTTGCCTATTGGTATTTTGTGGGCACTGTGCAACAGGTGTCTACATCAGTCTTTTGGTGTAGCCTCATTGGAGTTCTATTATGCTGAGTCTCGTTGCTCTGTAAAACCTGTTCTTGTTAGCCCCTTGTAAGATCATTTTGACATTGAATTTGTTTTATTAACTTATTATTTGAACTGACTATTGAAACTTGTGAGCAGGGACACCCCCTTGTTTTATAATTACTATTAGATAACATGCAGAATAGAACCTTATCTAATTTATGGACTATTTTTTCATAGACAGAAATTACTGAGTGGTAAATTACTTCACGGTAGTTGCTTTATGGTGGTAAAATAGTTAGGTGCATGTTGAGGTTTAGGAAGTGTAGGGGATGAGAAAGGGTAGAGGGGAGAGTGTAGGTCAGAGGCAATATGGCAAACCCCCTTTAATAGAAAAATGCCCCAAAGTATCTACCACAAAGTAAATTACCAATCTGCGATTCTGTCAAGCAAATCATGTACAACTGTAATTATATTCAGAACCTAACGAAACAACCACATGGTGTGACGAATCAAGGTTATTCATCCCTTCTCCCAAGGGGGCGCCTTCCCACATGAGGCTAGGGAGGTGAGTACGCTCTGAAAGACTCTCCCTAGAGGTCTGGCCAAGTGGGACCTTATTGGGATTGACTCCCCCATAGGGGACACAGACTCTCGTTTCCATGAGGAACTCCCTAGACCAAGCAACAAATCGGCATATATGGGACTGCCTGCTATGAAAAATAATGTGCCCTCCTTACATTTGGCAATGCTGAAGCAAACCAGTCATCAAAAGAAAAAGATGTCTCTTTAAGAATAGATGTTTATTTAACTGGGACGAGTGGATTACGAAGGGAGGGTGTGTATGATGCGCAGGGGAAGCCCCCTGATGTAAGCGCGCCTTAGAGAGGCGGAGCAGAAGCATGCCACAGAGCCTGCGACTGTTGAAAAGGTGAAGGACGCCAGAGAGTCAGCAAATCCAGCCATGGGGAAGCCGTTGGCAGCAGGAGAAGAGGAGTCCTGTACAAGGTGGTGGCATAACCACAACCGTATTGTGGTGGGTGAGAGGCCCGGCTAACGACGAGACCATTATAGCCCAGTGCACCAGCAGCTCCCTACCACCAGCATCCGTAGACTGCAGCAGCCTGCACTGTAGCCGAGAACAGAAGCCAGCAAATGAAGTCAGTCAATTACCCAAGCGAGTGCTGAGCCCTGTAAGGTTCCCCTGCATACACCAAGATATTGGGGAGAACAGGAGAAGCTTGGGACCGCTGGATCAACGGTATATGAGCTGAGAAACTCGTCCCAGTCAACAGGATGAGCGACAAACAATGAGCCAGCCTAACTGGAGTTGTAAAAAGCCAGTGAAGAATGTGATGAATTACCTTTTATGGGAAGTAAAGAGACTGGAAAGAAATACCCTGGTCAGAAGGGGAAAGGCCCCAGGAGTACAGGGTGGAAGAGTGCAGTGAACGTGCCACAAACATGTGTAATAATTGTTGTGAGATACGATTGTCAAGTGAACCGTATAAGAGAAGTAATCCAATACAGAGAACCCAGGGGAGAGGGAGACTAAAATTGGATAAGGTCATATCAAACCTAGGAGAGGTTGAATTTAAAGACTGAGAGATATACGACCAATGACAAAAAAGTGAGTGTGTCTCTCAAGGAAAACTGCCAAAAGCTTTTCATTAAATAGAGTACAAGGTCCAGGAATATTTTGAAAGAGCTCATAAAGGAAATATCAAGACAATATCCAAAAAGATTGTCTTAAACGTATGTTTGAAAGAGAGACATTTCTATAAAGAGGATACGAGGAGACAAGAAAAGACCATTTGTATTCTGGGAGTTGTAGTTTCACTTTATGCAACATAAATATGGGTCGCACCCGCGAAAGTACACCAAAAGTACTGTTGGCTGTCGAGGCTGCCGAGGAAAACTTCGTTTGAACAGTGAACTTTTCAACCTGTGCTTTGTCCGTGCGGCACTCACTGCGGATCGGGTGCCTTTTATTTTCTACACCGGAGGAAGTCTTGAGCTGTGACTTCGGCGTTGCCTGGCCTCTGACGAGGAAATAAGGAGGTGACTGTGTTCCTTGAAACATGCTTTCATATATGCTTTCATATATGCTTCCCTGCATGTATACACAGAAGTGTAGTCCATTACAGTGTGTTTTTTTTGCTGAGTACCCAATACGAAGCGTTTCATTCACAATCCCTTTTTTGTTTTCATTCTTAAGGTTTATATGGTGGAGCTGCCCCCTTGCCACCTTTAAATATCTCCCAGTCTAGTGCACTCGCGCTGCGCACCCGCGAAAGTACACCAAAAGTACTGTTGGCTGTTCGCGGTTCGCAGTGCGGGGTGTCAGGCGCCTGCCCCCCAGTCTTTATGATCATTGACTGGGGATCTCTGCAATAGATTGGAACGCACCAAGCAAGTCCTGTCAGGCCTCTTGTTGCCTCCTTGCCTCAGGGCAGCGGAGAGGCGGGAGTTGTGTTTTTCTCTCATCTCTCTTTTTTTTTTTCTTTTTTGTCTTGCTCGGGTGAGGGTGCATGTGGTTCATGGCCATGTCTTTGAAGACAGGCATGCCAAAGGGCATATGTCCGCTTAGCGCACCTTGTGTGGCGAGTTGGACGAGTAATAATGGTATGAATTGTCATTTGAGTAATACATCTACGCCGAAGTTTTTGCGAAAGGCGAATAAGGTGAAAACCGTCTTAATCCATGGGACGGATATTAGAAAATTTTGCAAAGATCCATTACCACCAAGGATTCAACCGCCGTTGGCCGGGGTGGCTGGTACAGGTACTCAGTCAATTACTATTAATGACTCTAACGTAAATGTGATTGATGCCTTGCCTAGGAGAAATGGTAATTATGGCAAACCACCACAGCGGGAAGGAAATGTAAGCAAAAATAAAATCATGTTGGGCATAGTCCCAAGGACCATAACGGCAAAACTGAATATTTCAATAACGGACGCTAGTTTGTTGAACTCGGTGCAATGTACAGCCGTTGATAACACCTCTAAAGTGGGAGTGGATTGTGGTGAAAAGGATGATGCCATAATTGATTTGAACGTGTCTAACTCTGGGTTTTCTGCACAGTTGCTCACAGATAATTTATCAAAACCACCTGATATGTTTTCTACTATTGGTACTGATTATTCGAGTGTAAATTTGTCATATTGTGCTCCAACTCTGAGGAAATGTGTTACTCCATCGGTGTGTGTAGATGTTGAGGTACCAAGAGGTGGGGAGGAATTGCAAGTACCAACAGTACCCACTGATGTGGACCCATCGCAGAAAATAGAGACAGGTAACCCGGTCCCAGATAGTGTTGTACTCATGGAAATTGCACTAAAAGCTACTCAATTTTCACTGGCTGCGCTGTTCAAATTATATGATACCTTGACTGAACAGGTCCGTAAGCAAGCCCTTCAAATTGAGCATTTGCTTTTATGGCAAAAGAAAGCTATGCACAAACTGAAATTGAAAAGTGGTAATCAAAGTATAACGCGCCCTGATTCAACTACATGTTCAACAGCAGGGAACGTGGGTGGTGCAGCGGTTTACAAACCGATTCCGCAAATGGATTGTATTATAGGTAAGGTGTTGGAGTGTAATGTGCCTGACAAAATTGCTACGCAGGAGGAAAAGTGTGCAGAGAATGAAGTTGTGGGGAGACGTACCTCTAGGGACACCGTGATGAAGGAAGACAAAGTTGCCTATACAGTGTTCACCAAACAGGCAAAAAGTGGTACAAAGCAGAGTAACCTTATGAGTGAAAAGCTACCAAAAAATCAACAAATGCCCACAAATAAGAAGGGGGCTAAAATACGAATATTTATCAAAAAGCTAAGTATTCCAACTAACAATACAATCACAACTGCTCAAGCTGTTGCAAAAAAATATCACATGCGTACTTACTCAAAGGCTGATCGAACGGGAAGTGGCCTATTGCAACCAGTACTAGCATATGCCCCCCTTGATGCTCTGGCTGATGAGGTAACAGATCAGAATCTCCAGACTGGGTCCAAGAGGGATAAATCTCCAGTTGAGAAACTCTCTAATTCTGGGGAAGTGAGGACCACTGTGTCTGGCCTAAATATAAGAGATTTTCATCGCCAAGAGATAAGAAAGGCGGTAGATGCTTACATGAGTAGCCAATTGGTGGTTAACATGGATAAGCCGGAGCCCATGCCCTCATGCAAAAAGGTTAAAAGTGTTAGCTTCAAAGAACAAAGGATGGATACACATTCTTTGCCATCCATAAAAATACCCACAATAATAGAGTCAAATAATTTGCCATTGGGAGAGGGAGAAAAACATATGGTGAATCCAGAAATCTGCCAAAAGGCCAAAGAGTACTTAAATCCTGTAATAGCTCAAAATTCCCTGATTTCACAGATTACTCCAGAATTTCTAAACATAATACAAAATGCTTTGAGTACCGGTGGCAGACAAGGAAGCTCCATGCCCTCAATGGCAGCGGTTACAAAAGCTGGGTCGGCGGCTCAATCTGCGACCTCTAAGAGGAAATCGCTGCAAATTACTCTTTGAGGCTGTCTTGTAATGCCTCTCCGGCAGTGCAATATGAACTAAACAGAAGAGCTATTTTAGCCATATTCTCGGACTTAACAAGTCTTGAGGACATTTGTTCCACGGACTTGGAGTTGGTGGAATTCCCGGATAAAGGGAATCGCCAATGTGTAAGAATATGGATGAACTCGAGGCTGGTGCAAAATACAATCTGGCTTGCTAAAACGGAATTGACATCGTTGGGCTTTACATTAATTGCTGAAACAACGACAAATGTCGAAATTAAAAATGAGGTACCGCTCAATTACAATCACAATGGTTCTAACCTTGCTTTACGGAAAAGGAATAGTAAACAGGGTGAAGTGTGTAATTGCAATTGTAATCAAAGAAAAGATCAAGCCTAACTAGTACGATCAGCCGCAACTAAAAATCTTGCATTAATTAGTTGAAATACAAGGGGTTTTGCCCATCTGTTAAATAATGACAACAATGATCTAGTGCAATTAGACATAATTATGTTACAGGAAACATGGTTAATGTCGGTACCGGTGTGGGATGGTTTTGATCTTTTTTTAAATCCTGCATCACGGGCCTTGCAAGGAAGACCGACGTCTGGCCTACTCATAGCCATTAAATCTAAAGAGGGGATCAGTGCGCAGGTATGGGAAACGCCGAATGAATTTCTACAACTGGTTAAAGTAAAAGTTAACAATGAATCGTATGGGCTGATAAATGTCTATTGGAATCCAGTGGGAATATCGGACGGGTCCTTTATCAAATCACTTGGAGACCTATGTAATCTCATTGCAATGGATTCATCAATTTCACGAATTATAATTGCCGGAGATTTTATTTTGGATTGCACTAATGACCAGCCCCTAAAGTATAGTCCAAGATTGAATAAATGGGCTGAATTTGTCTCATCAAACAATTTGATAAGGTTGAATGGTGCTTTTCCTTCCGATATTCCCCCCATCCAACATGGCATTGTGGTGGTAGTGTTTCTACAATTGACTTTATTTATGTGAATATGAACATGTTTGAGGGGATCACTAAATTTTGCATTGTGGAAAATACACAAAGTGATCACAACCAACTTGTGATGCAATGGACAGTCAATGGTGAACCAACAACTGGACAAAAAAATCTAATGAGAGAAAATCTTGTTTTAAATAATAATGGTAATAGGCTATGATGGTCGGGGTGATCATTAACATGGCTCAAAGATCGACTTGATGGTCAAAGGTGTACAGGGGGGAATGAATTGCAGCCATGTTATGCAGACATGTTACAACACTTTCAAGCCGATGGGAGAGGCAAAGGAGGGTGTAGGGACCACCTAGATCGTCTCCAGTTACATGTGTATGATGCTGCCATTAGAGCAAAGAAGTCTGAGTATCGGCATCAAATAAGGGCAGTTAATTGTTTGTCCTTGAATGAAAGAGGACCTGCCTTGGCCCATATCAAAACAACATATAAAAATTGGCTCAGAGCCACTAGAGGACTCAGACTGCAGTAGGATGGTGAAAATATGCTGGCGAAAATACAGTCGAAAAACCTAGCACAAAACTGGGCTTTATTGAGTAAGTCAACGCATTACTCACAAAACATCATGCAAGCAAATAATGTTACAGAGCAGGTGTGGTGTGCCCATATTTTGGAATATTATGCAGCCCCTCCCAACTCGATAGCTATTATTCCGCAGGATCTGGGTCCTTTTTATCAAAAGTTTGATCTGGAAGATATTAAATTCTTCATAAACAAGATCAGTAATTCAGGTGGCTGTGGACGCGATGGGTTATCAAATAGGACCTTCAAAAAGCATCCTGAGCTATGGGCCAGGATACTTTTTGAAATATTCAGGATAATCAATTTGAATCAATCCTTGCCAGCCTCCTGGACGCACTCCTTGTGAGTCCCGATATATAAAAAAGGTGACCGCTCAAGCCAGTCTAGCTATAGACCCATTGCGTTCCTTGATGCGCCGGGCAAGATTTTTACTAGATTGGTGTTGAGAGACTTCAGAGAATGGACGTTGAAGAACGAGCTGCATGACCCCTTTCAAACGGGCTTTGTAGCTGGGTTCGGTACTATCCCAAATCTTATGGCACTGAATATGCTAAAAAATAAATATGCTAAAAAGAACCAGGTGCTGTATATAGCGTACATAGACTTTCAATCTGCTTTTGACTCGATTGATCGGAACATCTTGTATCAAAAACTTGTACAACACAATTGCCCTCATTCCTTACTGTCTCTGATTATGCGCTTTCACAATAACACCACAGTACAAGTAAGATTAACCTTGGATGGCAAACTGTCTGACAAATTGAATACATTCCGAGGGGTAAAACAAGGATGTATATTGGCTTCATCAATCTTTAACTTTTTCTTATTAGAATTAGGCACAGAGTTAAGATCTCTGAAATGTGACCCACCAAAATTGGGGACAGAAAAAATCTTGCACTTATTGTATGCGGATGATCTTATTCTCTTATCCCAAACTCCAGCAGGGCTACAGCGGTTGCTTGATAAGTTTAATGACTTGGTGATGAAAAACAATCTAATCATTAATTTGCTTAAAACACAGATTATGGTTTGTCGTCCAATCCTAAGACTAAAGTTAAAAATTTGAAGTGGCAGCTACAAAGCAGAAGTCTTTTTAAGGTAGAGCAGTACAGATACTTGGGAATAATTTTTGCAGTCACAGTGTCAAATAAAATTAATGAACTTGAGAGATACAATAAACTCCAGACGCTAATACGGCAAGCGAAAATGCTAAAAGGGAAATTTGGGAAATTCACCTTAAATCATATAATGACCTTTTACCTACAAAAGATCATTCCTACGATATTGTATGGAACTGAGTGTATAATTGTGCCAAGTATAAGCTGGCAAAAATTTGAATCCCGGTTTTGGAAAAAGCTACTTATGTTACCAAAATCCATCCCGCTGCCATTGATTAGGCATGAATTGGGCTTATTATCCCTTGAAGTACAAGTGAAGTGGAAAATGGCAGCCACACTGAGGAAAAGTATCTTAGGTCTTAAAGCCACAAATCTTTTGGGAATCATGGCAAAACATCTGCTTGCTCGTGATCAGGTTTTTACCAAATAATGGTGTGAATACGTATTGCATGCGTTAACTGATGCTTCAATAACATTGGATCTATTGCTTGAGAATCCTGATCGAGCAAAAGCCAAATTATACCAATATGATTGGATTGTAAATCGGAACTTATGTTTTAGATATATTGACTTTAAATCTAATCCATTTGTACATAAGCAATTTCGAAGTATGGCAGACTATCTCTCCACATTTCCTAACCTTCAAATGCGTAACCTATATTTGAGGTTCAGGTTGAATCTGTGGCCAACACGTGAAATCCTGGTGAGAAGAAGGATGATTCCCAAAGAGTTGGAATATTGTCGCTTTTTAAAAAAATATATATATTTATTGGCATTTCTTTAAACAAAAAACATGGGGACGTAACATTGTCCCAATTCAAATCCCATCCCCCCCCCCCCCCCCCCCCCACCGGTTTAAATTGTCATTTGCTGTTCCACACGATCCTCGTCTTTTTTTCTTCTATTTTACCCTGAGAACATGTCCAGTATGCAAATTTTATGCGGGCACTATTGGAGCATATAGTCACTTTGTAAGTATTCTATCGCATCCCCCAGTCTGTTACGAATTTCTGTCTGTCCCCTTGTATATTGTATGTGATTCTTTCCATCGCCACATATGTCCATATTCTGTGTAGCCATTCTTGACTGGTAGGTGGAGTCTTTTGTTTCAATTTTTGTGCTATAGATAGCCATGCTGCGATAAGAAAACCCATGAAATTCCTCTTTTGTGTCTTTGTGAGAGACCTGTCTCTAGGGTCCCACATGCCGCACATCCATACTTCTTCTCCTAGGTTTGCCACTCCCTTAAGTATGTTCTGCATTGGAGATTTCACCTCTGACCAAAACTGTACCAGTTCCTTGCAGTCCCACCATATATGTCTCCAATTTCCTATTGCGTAGCATGCCCGCCAACAGTTTGGTTGCGAAGTAGTGACCATTTTATGAAGCCTTTCCGGGGTGTAGTGCCATTGTATCAACATTTTTGTCCATGCTTCTCTTGTTTGGGCTGCTCTTGTCCATTTAGGAATTATTTGCCAGAAGTATGTCCATTGATCCCTCGTACATTGTTTCCCTAGGGTCATCTCCCATTTTTTCATGTACTGCCATGTTATGGTTTCCGTCTGGGTATTTATGAATTTGTAGAGAATGGAGACAAATTTCCTTTCCCCCGTTTGGGTCAGCATATATGTTTCGAACGGGGTCAGGGATCTGGTCAGTGCCTGTGTTATTCTCTGGGTCGTAAGCCAGTGGTGGAGTTGCTCATATTGGAACCTGTCCTTTTCCGTGAGACCCAGTAGGTCTTTACATTCCGTGAATGTTCTTATCCGTTGGCCTCCGTACATGTCGCCCACTTTCATGCAGCCCGACTCTCCATTTCTGGAATGCTCCTTTTCCCGTCCCTGGGGGGAAATCCGGATTGTCAAGAATTAGTAAGAAGGGGGCGGGATCTATTGTGAGTATTTCTTTTTTAGTAGCTCTGTTCCATATCTCCATAATGGAGCTCATGATCTCGCTTATTTTAAGATTTTGGTGTCTATGTTCGGGTCTGCTCCATAGTAGGTGGCGTAGGTTTGATCTTGCTACTGCTCTGTCTTGCGCTACCCACCATTTGTCTGATGTGTCCATGATCCATTCGGGCAGAACCCAGAGTTGTGCAGCCTCGTAGTATTTCCTAAGGTGGGGAAGTGCCATGCCTCCGTCTGCTGTTTGTGCTCTGTAAGCACCTGTTGGGACAGTCTAGGTGTTTTGTTTTGCCAGATGTATTTTGATATCATCTTAGTGTGAGTCTAGAAGAATGATGGCGGAATCCGTATAGGGAGTGCTTGAAAGTAATACAGCAGTCTAGGAAATATTGTCATTTTAATAACTGTTATTCTGCCCCACCATGATATTGCTAATGGGTTCCATCTGTCTAGATCTCTTTTGATGTTTTCAATGAGCTTCGTGTAGTTCCCTGCGTAGAGGTTCTTTATTGTGGCTGTTAGAGTGACACCCAGGTATCTTACCCCATTCTCCGCCGTTTGTAAGTGGAGCTCCTTCGTCTTTTTGTAAATCTCTTGTTTGTCTCCTGCCAGGACCATTATTGACGATTTCTGCCTGTTAATCTTTAGTCCTGAAATTGAACCGTAGTCCTCAATTTGTTGAATGAGGAGGGGAAGAGTCTTGATAGGGTCTGTTATAGTCATCATCATGTCATCAGCGTATGCCGCTGTCTTGTGGGTCTGACCGCCCATTTCTATGCCCTTTATTTCGGGTGCCGTTCTGATCTTTGCCAATAGGGGTTTGAGGAAGATTGCATATAACAGGGGTGAGAGGGGGCAGCCCTGTTTGGTGCCTCTTCCGATTCTGATTGCGTCCGAGAGTTCTCCATTTACCGCTATCCTGGCCGATGGCATGTTATAGTTGGCCCGGACCATGTTGATAAATGAGCTGCCCATACCCATTTTCTTTAGTGTCGCAAATAGCATTGTCCATTCAACCCGGTCGAATGCTTTTTCCACATCGACTGCAAGTACTGCTGAGGGAACGTTTGTGATTCCAGATATCTCTATAAAGTGGGTTATTCGTCTAATGTTGTCGTGGGTTTTCCTGTTTGGTATAAATCCTGCCTGTTCCTGATGGATCAATTTGGGGAGTAGGGGCGAGAGTCTGTTGGCAAGGACTTTTGTGTAAAGTTTTGCGTCAATATTGATCAGGGCTATTGGGCGGTAAGAGCTCGGGTGTTCTGGATCTTTTCCTTTCTTATGGAAGAATAGGATCTTCGCTTCATTCATTGAGGTTGCAATGTTGGACGAGTCTTTAAAGGTGTTGAAGAGTTTCATTAAGATGGGTGTTAGTGTTTCTGCGTATGTTTTGTAGAAGACCACTGTAAAGCCATCCAGTCCTGGGGATTTATTCTTAGGCAGGTCTCTGATTGCCTTCGCCACCTCTTCTTGAGTTATTGGTTCGTCCAGTGCTATTTTTTTGTCCGTTGTTACTGTTGGTAGCGTTATCTCTTGTAGAAAGGCTGTCTGTTCCTGTTCTTTCGGGTGCTGTGATGTGTAAAGTTCCTGGTAATATTCGCGAAATATTTCTTTGATATCTTTCGATTGCGTTCTCTTTATTCCCTGCCCATCTTTGAGCGTTCGTACCGTTTGATTTTGCTGTTTGACTTTTAGTTGTCTTGCGAGCAATTTGTCTGCCTTGTTTGATTTCATTGCATACCAGTGCTTTGTGTTGAGTAGTTGTGTTTCCGCTCTTTTGGTCCTTAGGGTATCTATCTGGCTCTGTACGTGTCGATACGCCCTCTTTATCTTCAAGGATGTGTTCTTTGTCATCTCTTCTCTTATCTCTTCTAGATTTTTTTTCTAATTCGCTTTCCCATTTGTATGACTGTTTGTCTTTTTGTGCTTTGAAGGCTTCCCAGATAGTGCTTAATGAGAGTTCTGGTGTTTCGTTCTGTTCAAAATAGTCTGCTATTTTTTCCCTGACTGATTCCTTCAGCACTTGGTCTTGCAAAATGTCTCGGGGAATCATCCAACGCCATAGGCCCGAACGTTTCCGTATTTCGGGGAGTACGATCCATAGTGGGGCGTGGTCTGAAAGTGATATTTGGCCTTTCTCTATGTCCTGAATCTCGCCGTCTAGGGTACCTGAGGCCCATATATAGTCTATCCTGGAGCTTGTATTGTGTACATGTGAGTGATAAGTGTAGTCCCTGGTCGATCCTCTGAGTCTCCACCATACATCTTCTAGTGCCATTCTGTTCATCATCTGTTTTAGCGCCAGAGAGGGTGTTCCTTGCTGAGTGTTTTTTGGGTTTGAACGGTCTTCCGTCTGATTCCATGCTAGGTTGAAGTCTCCTGTTAGTATCACCTCTCCCTCTGCGAAGTTTTCTAGTTTGTTCAGCGTGTCTTTGATAAAGCCGTCTTGGCCCGTATTTGGGGCGTAAAGGGTTGCTAAGGTTAGTAGGCGATTTTCTATCTGGGCCTTCGTGAATAGGATCGACCTTGTTTGTCCACCATTGACGCTTTAATTTGGACATTAAGATGGGTGGCAATGCAATCATGACTCCTTTCTTTTTTTCTTCGTCGTTGGATTGGAGGATCTGGTTGAAGCCTCTTATGCGGGTCTGGGATCTTCGTTTTTTCTGTATATGAGATTCCTGTAGCATGATAATATCCAACTTTTCTCTGTGGAAGAAGTTTCCGGCTTTTTTCCTCTTTACTGGCGTGTTCAGGCCTCTGATATTATATATTAAGATTTTCAGCCCCATTGTTTATTTTGAGTTTGTAGTTTCTTTTGGGCTATAACATGTTGATGTTGTGGTGTGCTTCGGTTCCGGTGTTTAGGTCCTTCCCCCTTTGAATTTCCCCTTCAACTCCCCCCCTCCCTCCCTGCCTCCTCTCCCCCCCAACTTTTTCCCTGAGGAGGGCGCTGGGCCCTATGGTTGCTCGGGCGTGCTGCCTTTGCTCCATGCCCTCTAACATCTCAGGTATACAGTACCGCAGGGGATCCTAAACCCTGCTTGAGATTCGGATTCCAAGGATGTCCCCCGGCTCAGCCGCATCCTTATGTTGCCACCTGCCTTAGCGGGAATTTTATCCCATGACCTTATCCTACTAGTGCCTCCCTTCATCTGTGCTTACTAATGTCTTTTATTTCTGGGGTTGTTTTGTATTCTATTGTCGCTTTTGTAGTAACAAATTCAGCAAGGAAAACTTAGAACATGTTTTAACTAAGTGCCCTAACCTAATAGAGCTGAGGATTAGACACTTCAGTAAAGAATTTGTAAGTTCATGTAGTAACATGGAACCAGAGGCAGTGTGGCACGTTTTATTTAATAATTGAAAGCTAGCGGTTCGTATGGCAATCATTCATTTTTTATTGACTATTTTTCCGGACATAATATCTTGATTGATCCCTGTTTTTAGAGGGTGATTGCTTTGTTCTGTTGAAATCTTAAATTTTTATTTTCCTTGTATGAATTATGAATTATAAATGTATGATTTATGAATAGTATGAATTATGATTTGCATGATGTCATAAATGTGTACAGAAATGAAATCATGATGATGTAAAAATGTGAAAGGATGATTTTATTATTCACTACAAATTAAAAAAAAAGAAAAGACCAGGAGAAAAGAGACATTCTATTGGCCTACTTTGAGTTGTTCATATTAGTGATAGGGTCAGGTAAAGTTGGGTTTGGACAGAGGACATTTATTTTGGACTCCCTGAAGACAGAAGAGCACCTTAGTTATTTAGATAGGCAGGTTAATCCCTTTAGCTATAGGGAAAGATATGCCTTTGTCTTACAGTTTAAATTAAAGAACCCTTAAAATGCCCTTAAAGTGTCCAACTCCTTCTTCTGACCACCACTATTGACCAATCCAACATACGGCCTTGAGAATGCGCTGATGTGTGAAATATGTGCCACGTGTTGGCTACCATTTTGTTTCTAAATATTTATACACAATTATAATCTGATTCAATATGTGTTACCAACATTAACTTGTTTACTTATGTGTTATCTTGTGTGGATATGTACATTCTACATTGTTAAAAGAAATCATGTCGATAAGCAAAACAAAGTTTGCTATAAAAAATAATTCAGCCTATGAATTACTTTTAAATACTATGTTTTAATTATCCATGCAGGAATACATACTTGTTTTGAGAGATTGGGCATGAATTATTTCCAGACTTGTAAAATAAGCGCTATTACCTACATTTCTTTAGATTTAAGTTAACGCAGAACACTTTTTTAGTATATAGTACAGTTTGTACAAGGTACTATGGAAAGGCATTTTTGTTACTTCGGAACAGATGTTGGGCCTCATTCCGAGGGTGGAACACTGGTGCTTCCATCTCCCCACTTCCATGGAGTCCTATGGGACTCCACGGGAATGGGGAGTTACCGAATCTGCCGCCTGACATCTCTCTCCGCCGGGACTTGGAATGTCCTGGTGGTACCAGGAAGTTAGGCGGCGGATTCAGTTTTTTCCAGGTCAGCGGCGGGTTACCGGCAACCTTGGAATGAGGCCCAGTGTCTTTATTTAAATGCCTCATTTTAAAATACAACACTTTCTCTCCTAACTAGTGCATCTTGGGCAGCTCTAGGGGATTGTTCTGCCTCAGGAGTGGACATGAATGCACTACATTTAGTGAATCTAAATAATTACTTGACATGGTGCCCAGTGTGTGGGGCTTTTTTCTCTGGGATAAAAAGCTCGGAACATAGAGAATCTCATCTCTGTTAGATCATTCGGAAACTTCAAGGCATAGGAATGATTAATATATTCCCTTGTTCCCTTCCCGCCTTGAAGCATTCCACCTGTGTATACGCGCTGTATGAATAAACAATTACAATTATTAACACTTTCTCTGAAAATTGTTGAGGTAACAGAAAATCCTACCTAGTCACCAGAAAGGTACGTACGATACAAGGCCTATGTAGGATACATAATATCAGAAATATTGTTAGTCAAACTGAATAGTCTCAAACCACTGAGATGACAGTTCCAGTCAAATGTACTGTAGGCATCAACAAGTGGCTTCTGCTAACAGAGGTTAGACATCCACATGGAAGCTTCATAGTTGTAGTTAGAAAATTAAATGGTTTAGATGCAGAAGTATAATATACTTTTGGTAAAACTCCTGCTCACTGTGATGCATCACTGGGATTCAGTCACTTCTCCCAAGGAGAGCCTTTCCCTCTGAAACTAGGGAGATGAGCCCACTACGCGATAACTTCCCTAGTGGTAGAGGCTAGTGGGACCTCACTGGCAGATACCTCACCTCCCCCTTGGGCACAAGGACTCCCGTTCCAACGAGAAACTCCCTAAATCACTCATCTGTTACCCATCACTAACAACTCCTACCCAAAGAACACATGAGGAACATGCTGAGGTTTGTTATTGTCATACATATACGTTACGTCAACATGAAAATAAATACTCTAATACTGGCAAGAAGATCATGCGAGTAATACAGAATACTCAGACAACAGAAAAGAAGGAATCTGATACTCTGCCGGGACAGACCCAGCAATGCGTCAGAGGTCCCGGAGGAGGAGTCCTGATAGAGAGAGAAGCACACAAGTTTCAAGTCAGCTGTGCGAGGAGGACAGGATGTCCAGTTTCCGAGCTTGGAAGGAAGGTGGTGTGTAAACATTAAATGGGTGAAACCGTAAGCAAAAGAAACTGAGGGAAGTAAATCTCTGAGAAGGACTGGAAGCAGAGGTGGTGGCATGACTGAGAGCAGGTGGACCGCGGAGTCCAATATCAATGCAGAGACCATGTATCCAACCACAACCCGAAACTGGCATTACGAAGGAGAGAAGGAAACCGAAAACCAAGAAGACAACCTGACAAATCGACGAAAGGATCCCATCCTCAGGGCATGCCCAGTGATGCTAACCCTAAGAGAAAAAGGCAACAGGGTAGGCAGGAGGCATACTGAGAATAATGAAGGAAGGCCTCATTTTTGTCCCAGTGATGCCCTAATGTTAAAGATATCGAAGAAGAGTGGAAATCTGTATGGGAAATGTACTCATCTCAGGAAAGACGGAATAACGGAGAAATCTAAGAATCATTATTTGAACACTGATAGTCATCCCAAAGAAGAAGGAATAATAGAGAAAGACAAATATTGTTACTGGAACGCTCATACTCGTCCCAGCGCGACCAAAAAGGTGGAGATAAGCGAGAATCGTTACTGTAACCTTTATGCTCGTCCCAGTAACTATCACGTGGTGGAGGAGAGTGATAATCATTTTGGGAATATTTTTACTTGGCCATGGACATTGAGTAGAGAACAAGTGTCAAGTTTAATAAAGAAGGAAAAAGAGAATAACAATATTGGAAAGGGAAAACAGTAAAGGGCACGGTAGAGAAATTGAAGAGCCCTATATCTGAACTGATCAAAGTAGCTACCAAGTACAACCTACCAATAAATTACTAACATGACATGGCTGGAAAGCAGACCACAGGAGAAGGGAATCATTCCTGTGCCTTAGTTGGTTTTAATAGTGGCAGGGACAGGTCAGATTAGTTTTGGACAGAGAACAAATCTTCATTTTGGATTCACTGACTAGTCCCCTAGTTACTTTGTGTTAGGTAGGGAAAACCCATAGCTTAGGGAAAGTTAGGAGGTTTTAACCTTTCCGTTTAAATAAATAAAATAAAAAATGGAAGATACAAGTCCTTGTCCGTCTTCTGACACCCAACACCACAAAAAGAATCCCAGGGTTGAGCCACTTTAGTGCTTCTTGGAGGATATATAAACCAAATAATCTATTTGGGATTTCCGGAAATACACCTGGACCAGACATAAACCCAGAAATGTTTCTTAGGAGATTGACACTCACAGACGCTCTGGCTGGGTTTGGCCCTTATGGCAAGGACAGGTCTACTTTTTAATCAGCTAATGAAATTTAATCTGAGCGTAGAAACTGGGAAACAGGTTTCTCTAACCCACAATGAAATACTAATTGTGCTGCAACTCAATTCCCAGGTAAATGCACCACGAGCATTTAACCCAATCCTGCCCACTCCTGATCTGTTAGGCGCAGACGAAACCATACAATTTAGTGCTTTCAAAACAATCATTGTCATTCTTCATCAGAGAATGAAGTGGATCCAAAATGGTTCACCACAGAGTTGGCGATAACTTCGGAGCACTGGTCATTGGACTAAAAAATAGGTTTTTAAATAACCAACTCAACTAAATGATAAGAAAGCCAAAACGTGTGATGGAGAAACTGCTTCCAACATAACACACATAGATTCTGAATTTGACAACAGCCACAGGTCAGCAGAAGCACTCATTCCTACATCTGACTAAAACAAAATATGTTGCTCTAAACAGTAGAGAGAACAAAAACCAACCATAAACAAGTTGTGCATCTAAACATCTCAGAGATCCTCTTGAACAAAACCTGTTGAAGACCCAAGAAAACAAAAACATGAAATGGTGCGAAAATAACTCTCCACAAAGGGGTCCCTTAACTGTATACATTCTAAATAGAATTAAAGTAAACCAGATTAAGTATAGATCATATACAATTCTGCTCTGCTAACACATTTTTTTTAATTATTACCATAACCTTTCTATAGAATATAGATAGCAATCAGAAAAGCAAGGGTATTTCTCAAATCAATAAATTATCAATTCAAAATAAAATCAGAAATCTACACAAAGAACCCTTCCTAATTACAGAATGAAGGTATGGGTTAAACACCATATGCATCATTTTAAATACAATTCAATTAGATTGCTAATTCACTAAGAGCAGGGACTCTGCATAGCTGCAGAACATGGTAAATATGTTTAAGTAATACATAATCTATTCCAAGGGATATTTCATAACTTAAACCCTCATACAAAATAAATGGCACGTCATTGTTTATGACATTTTTTTTCTTTTTTTTTCTTGTGTTTATCTAGATAAATAGATTTTACAAAGACGGTGCTTTGGAGGCCAATCAGTTTTGTTTTTTCAATGTTTTTAGGTCTTTCAGTTGACTTGTGCCGTGTCAAAGAGGTGCAGTGCTCTCTGTTATCAGTTTGTTGCATTCTCTCAGGGCTGCTTGTAGAATCTTGGCCATGGCGATTGTCCAGGAAGTTTTGTCCCTGCTCATCCGGCGAGCCCACCGCTCTTCTTCTTCTAGAATAGTGTGCGTTGCTAGCACTGGCCATAGATATGCAAGTCTAATTTCGGTAATCGCCGTACAAGTCGTTAACAGGTGGCAAACAGATTCAATTTGATCACTCTTTTTGCACAGCCTGCATGATTTTGAAGCAGATTGGCCTCTGATCTGAAGAATTTCATTTGTGTGTTAAAGATTTAGACAAGTTTTCAGAAAGATTTGTCGTAGGTGCCTGTTAGGGAATCTCTTGAGAAATTGGGGGACTTTGTTCAATTTCATTACTCGGACTGGTAGATGCGCCAGGAGTTTGTTTTCGTTTGCTTTTTCCAATGTGGTGATCCAGTCTAGCCGCGCTAGTTTTCTTTTGATTTTGCATGGGTTTGCAATTAGGTCGTCCTCGGTGCAGGCGATTTGGTCAAGCTGTTGCCTTATCTTTGTTGCCCAATTTGTTAGCATTTTGCAGCTGCCTGCTGTCAGTTCCGAATTTATCAGTTGGTACAGTGGAAGGCCTTGAGGAAGTATCGTTTTCCTGAATAAGGAGATGCTGTTGAAATCTACTGTGGCTTTGAGAGAGGTGGGGCCCAGTTCTCTCCTGACTGCTGCCATCGAGGTTGATTTAGGCAGATTCATCACTGATTTCTAAAAGAAGCCCTCCAATTTTTGCCAAAAAGCTTCTGGAATTGTGGGCATGGCTTCGCCCCCGTATGTTAATGCTGGGACAACTTTTGCCTTGTAGAATTTGAGAGTGGGGATCAGGGAAAAGCGTCCAAATATCTTTTCTAGAATACGGGCCTCTGTTGTTAGTGATCCCGCTTTCGCCCAGAAATGGATTTGCATGCTCACTTCTGTCGTTGTGCTGTCGACAATAACACCCAGACATCTGATCTTGGTGAATGTTTCGATCTGTACCTTTTCGAGACTCCATTTAAAAGCGCTTGATCTTTTCGCTTTATTTTCCAAGATCAAGATCTTAGTTTTGCTCTTGTTTATCTCCAGGTTCGATCAACTGATGTAGTCTGTCAGATGGTTCAGTTGTCTCTGGAGACCGATCTGGGTTTGGTCTAGCAGTGTGATGTCGTCAGCATACATTAGGCGAGGCATTGGTGTTCCCCCTATTTTTGGAGGAAAAGCTCTGATGGTGGAGCATGTGTCTTTGAAGTTCCCCATGAAGGCCACGAAAAGCGATGGCGCAAGCGCACAGCCTTGCTTGACCCCTCTGCGTGTGGGTATTTCAGCTGATAGGAGCCCTTTTCTGTTCAGTTTTACTCTCATGGTTGTATCTGTTTGGAGTGCTCTGATCAGGGCAAGGATGTTTGCCGGGCAGTTCCAGAGTTGAAGCGTTGACCATAGCAGGTCTCTGTCGACTAGGTTGAAGGCTTGTGTCAAGTCTATGAACGCCATGAATAGTCTGGTAGAGCCTTCTAAGGTTTTACTTTTGGCAATGCTTAGCAGCATTATGTTTACTGTTGTTGATGAGTTTTTTTTAAAGCCGGCTTGGAAGGGATCTGCACAGGGGGCAGTTGTTGCCCAAGTCTGGAATCACTTTAGTAGGAGCATACCAAATATTTTCCCTATTGTGTCTAGGAGGGCAATTGGCCGGTAGTTGCATGGGTCCGATCTGTCTCCTTTTTTGTAAATTGGAACCACTGTCTATGAGGTCCAAGATCTTGGGATCCTTCTTGAAGCTGAACACCTGTTAAAGACCAGGCTGATGAAGGGTGCCTACTCGGTTGGGAAGTTTTTGAGATCAACATTTGTCACTCTGTCGTGGCCCGGGTCTCTCGATAAGGAGATGCTGATTAAGTTTGCTGAGGATTGTGGTGATGTCTTCTATGTTGGTAACGTCTGCCCAAGGACCTTCGTGATTTGCTTGGGGCGTCATGCCTGGGGACTTGGGGTGATGAAATAGAAGCTCGAAGTAGAGTTTCCATCTTTGTTCGCTTACACTCTTTGACGGCTCGGTTACTCTCTGGTCAGCTGGTGATTTCATAAGGGCCCAGAATTCTCTTGCGTTCTTGCCTGCCCCTTTTTTTAAATATTTCCTCTAAGTCTTTCTGGTAGAGAAGAGCTCGGTAGTGTTTTATCCATGCTTTGTACTTCTTGGATTCTGTGGCTAGTTGGAGCAGCGGTGCAGGCAAGTTGGATTTTCTGGCTTTTCTCTTGAGTTGTCTAAGGGCGGCTCGCTTGATGACTACTTGCTTGTCGTACTGATGCATATCCGACTGTCTGGAGAGGATATGCCTATGTGGTTTTTATTTGTAGGGGCTCAGAAATTGATGGTAGTCGATGTCTGCTTTTGGTCGATCTCTGGCGTTAGATTGGATTTGGTAGCTCAATGTCAATTTTCCGACTCTTGCAGCGGTTATTCTCAGTCGGTTTCCCTGTCAATTACACTCGATGTTTGCCTTCATTTTAGGGTTAATGGGTTAGATGGAGTTCCATGTGGCTCTTAAGAGGTTGTGGTCGCTCGCTACTGTGCGAGTTACTTCGAAGGCTGGTTTTAGTTTCAACATTGCGTCTGAAATAAAGATGTAATCTATTGTTCCCTTTAGGTTGTGTCTCTCCCAGGTGGGGTTTCTTTCCGGGTCGGGGAAAACCAGGTCGATGTTGGGAAAGCCTTGCAAGGTCATCAGGTCATTCCAGAGCACTCCTCTTTTCTCTGATGTAGTTTGTTGTCTGTGCTGCTTTGCCAACGGAACAGTTTTCTTGCATTTAGCGTTAAGATCGCTGCAGATGATGACGTGAGCGATCTGTTTGTCAGCGTAGATGTTGTCGATTTCTTTTTCTATCAATCTCAGAAATGTTTTGTCTGTAATCGCTTGTGGATTCCAATACGTGTTGATTATGGCGATTTGGGTGTTTGATTTTTATGCCGAAACTGGGTCGTAGTTGCCCAGTTCGTTCTGATCACCAGGTTGTGAGTTGAGAATGCTAATGTTTCCAGGATATTGATACTGCCGTCCACGCGTGCTGCTAATAGAAGTCCAGAAGATGGAAGCCCCAGCCTGTTTTTGGCTGCTGGAGCGAATGCAATGTCAAAACCGTCCAAGTCTGGTTTTTCAGTCAGCCATAGTTCTTGTAAAGCTAGATATTAAACTGGCCCAAGTCGATGCCTCCTTTTGTCATGAGATGTTTGTGTCCACATGTATTCCAGGAGGCGATTTGTAAGGTTGTTGCTGTTAAGTTGGAAACAGATGATGCATACGTGTCGAGGAGCCCATCTTTGTGGGCCTCTAGTTGCTATTTGTTCATGGTAGAAGATAAAAACTTGGGCAACCAAGCCCAAAGCTGTTTCATAGGTGCTGAGGGTGTGATTTTTCCTGGCTCGGTAGGCACGCTCGTTTCCCGCCGTGAGGGGGACTTCATGTTCGTATAGTTTTTGTTGCCGTGCTTTGGCTAGCGATGTAGAGGTTGCTTTTGAAGCTACGTCGTCAGCGGTTCTGTTGCATTTCAGGTTGGCTCAATGGTGCTGAAGTCTTGGATGATGGAATGGTGTGGGTTATGGAGTTTTTGGGTCCTTTTTCGCTTCGACTGTCTGCTTCATCTTTATGCGGCCTGTTGTCTTTGTATAGGAGTTCTGTTCTGGATACATAATGCAGTCTTTTTGCGGTAATGTGCCTTTGTTTGGATGTTGCAGTGTCAAGGTTGCTGTGAGAAGAGACTTCTGTCAGTTTTAGTCCGCTTTACAGTAGGTCTTCCTGACATTTTAGTTGAAATCTGAGCTTTTCTGACCTTATGTGTAGATACTATTTTGCTTTTGCTGCATTGTGGCAGGGTGTTAGGCAGAAACCTGTGCAGTTCCCTCTGGGACCACTGCAAAAGATTTAGGACTACAGGTGTTTGGCAGTAAACCCACTTGATAACAGTCTGTACCACACAGATTCACTTGGTAGCTGTGGCTGAGCAGTCAGACTTCCCTCAAGAAGAGTTAGGCAGTATACAGAGTATTCACAACAGGTAGAACAAGTAAACACTGACCAGGGCTTGGTGTAAAAGAGATATCATTATTTATTTAAAACCACATCTAGAAAAACACACAGGCACTAATAGTAAGCAATTCATAAACACGGTCACTAAAAGATATACACTCCCTTAAAAGAATATTAGACAAGTCTTAAGTAAAGCCCCACTTATTTTCAGACAGCGGTGAGCGCTTAACGTAGAGGGGACTCTAATAGTTCATTTTAAAAAGGGAGAGAAAAGCAGAGAACAAATTGAAACAGATCCCAACACTTTTACAAGAACATAACAAGAGAGGAAGGCAAAGTGAAACCGTGAATTCAGAGTCAGCAGGCCGGATCCGCTTTAAGAGGATCGAAACGAAATGTGTCCAAGGTCACACGGTTGCAGTGCACAAAAGTCTTGTAATGGTTCAAAAAGGAGTTGGACCACAGATAGGGGACCAGTTAGAGGGTCAAGGCGGCCAGCCAAGTCCAGAAGGTTAAGGAGTTATTATTACCTTGTAGCAATCTTTAGAAAGGGAGGCCTGGTGGACACAGTACCTTAAAGTGGTGAGAACACTCCAGCGGGGGCAGTTGTTCCTGGCAGCGGATGCAAGTCGGTACTTCGTCCGGGGGAAGAGAGGATCTCGTCGTGGAGGAAGACAGGAGTCTGTTGCACTGCCAGGGAAGAAACCAGCCGCGGAGTTTCTCAGGTACAAGGAGCGGTCCGTTGATTCGCGGTTCAGTGGTGAGTGGCTATCCGGCCGCCGGGGTGCTTGGCACGGGCAGTTCGACCACAAACCGGTCTGGGGTGCGAAGAAAGAAAGGTAAACTGGTTGTGCCCACCAGTCAGGGGAAGAAGCCTCTCTAGCCGGGAGATCTTCTCTGTCGTCGGGAAGTTGTGAGTCGGTTCCGCAGGGCTCCACCGGTGGTGTCGTCGTGGTAGGTTGGCTCAGCTTCTCCCTCGTTGGATTCTCAGGTCCTGTGGCGACTTCTGAAGTTCCAGTCCCCAAAGCCCTGTTTTTATGCAGCATACCCCCATTCACTCAGCCTAGCTGTCAATCAAACATGCTAAGTGGTGAGCCGGCTGGCTCACCACTTGGGCCAATCACACAAGAGTGCGACTTGAGTTACCAAGGTAACTCAGTCCAGGGTGCCTAAACCCCCTCCCACGCCCCCTGTGGTACCCAGACAGAGTGGCACCACTTTTGGAGGCTTCTGTGGAGAATCCTTCCAAAAAGTGCAACAAAGGGCTCAACTTGGGTTGGAGTCACAGAAGAGAACACAAACGCCATTTTAGAATTGAGTCTTGGCAAAAAATACCAACCGGAGAATTAATATTAAATAAATAAACCGGCGGTATGTTCGAGGCTATGAGAATTAAATAATTAAAGTTGGTAGCCTCAAACAATGGGAAAATCCCATAGGGAAATATTCGTGATCGAATATAAAAAGTAGTTTCCACTGCCACCAGCCAAAACTCGATCAGGGGGGATGGAGACGTGCCCCCTCGACTAACAGACCCCGGGGCAATCGAATTGCCCCGACCAGTACATCCACAATATGATGGTTTGTACTGGTTTCTGTTAATAATTTGGGACTAGTAAAGCCAATGGTGACTTTACATGCCCTGGGAGACAGTAGTCAGTCCCAGGGTATGGAGTCTATGGTGGGGGGTCACTATGACACCCCTGTGTTACTGCACGGAGGGTGCTGTGTAACACACATAATAAAAACACATGAGACCCTATGGAGTGAAGGACCCCATAGCCCATAAAACACATTAACAGTCAAAGGAACACCATACATCATGTCCAAGAGTGGGAGAAAAAGAGTCTCACTCTTGACAGGAGAAAAAACAAACTCCAGAAATCCAGCAAAGCTGCTGGGGGACTCACTAGGTTAGGAAATTCAGCCTAAAGAGAGAATTCTCCCTAACACAGGGTTCCACTAGGATTAAGTCCTCTGATGCCAGATGTCGTAGAGCCCTGTTGTGTCTGAGGATTTTCAGTACTGTTACTCTGTTTAGTATTAAAGCCTCTTGGTTTCTGCCAATTTGTTCCAATTTCAGAATTATGGTGGGAGTGTGCTTTCTGTTGAGTTCTTGACAGATTTTTAATGTGCTCTTGATGTAAAACGATGCAGCCGTTCTCGGCTTGAGGATTCATGGCGTCTAGCCTTATGGGAGTTTGTGGAGTGTAAGGGAGGTTGTTTGTTAGGTGAGGTTCTCCTTGAGCGTTCCGTATAGCTTTGGGGACGGCAGGGAATCGTAATGAACACGCTGACTCTTCTCCTGGTAAGTATTAGGACTTTTCTGTGTCCGATGGCTAGGAGATCTTGGGCGTTTAGGTTGTTCTGGTGACGATCTGTAGTGCTTGCTGCATGCCCTGGATGGAGTTCGGGCAGTGGGCTGTGTTTCTTTTCGTTAACGGGGTCTTGGTCTAGATGTTGCGAGATGTTCATCAGCTTTTTGTCAGACAAGAAATCTTCCACAGTAATTGGCGACCCAAGTCGCTGGTTCTCTATCGGGGGCCTCGCAGCATCGTCTTCCTTTGTGACTAGTAGTGTGGGCAGTGCTGCTGTCAAGTTTGGGTTTGGTCGGAGATCGGGGATAGAGGTTTTTCCAAGGTCTGCAGATGTTCTTCTTTTTTTGGCTTTGTGGATCTGGAAGTTTTAAGAGCGTTTGGTTGTTTTTGTTGCCCTTTGAGTTAGTTTTTGCAGTAGCAGCGTTTTGTTGTTTGGGGACGGTCATTTTCGTCTTTGAGGGCGAGTCTTCAATAATGCAGGGGGTGTCTTTCGGAGCAGGCCTGGACTGATCTGAAGATGAACGGTTCTAGCTGGAGAATTGCGGGGCCGGGTCGTCTCCCTTGATTATTATTAAATATACTAAAGTTCTCTTGAGATTGAGTTTTGGTTCCTTTCGTGAGACAAGTTATGTCCCTTTTGAAGAGGTGTTTGCGTTGCTACGTTTTTTTAGTGATTTTGTGGAGTTATACTGTGATGTTGCCCATCGTTGTTCCTGGAGGTCAGTCCGGCTCTCCACCCTTTCTGTTTTGTTGCTATGTGCCACAATTCTTTTTTCCATCGCTGTCACGTATCCCTCCAGGTAGATCAATTTCATATGCATCATGGCGGATACGGTTGTGTGGTCTTTCAGGGTGTCGTTTATAGCTTTGTATAGCATGTATGGCTTTTTGGATGGAGTCTCCTATTGAGTGGTGTTTGGTACTTCGTTTCTACACCAGGAAGTTGAAGGGGTGTTTAGGGTCAAATCTTGAGGCTTTAGACGGGGCGGTGTCAGGGTTATTATACAATCAATATTTTTAGGGTCGGAAGTTGGGGGTATTGTTGGGAGTCATTTTGAGGTTGTTGGCGGTTGTCCAGTTGTTCTCTGTCATCAAGTTGCACTCTTGGTGGAGGGTACGGCTTTTGAATCTTTACTGCTGGAGGGGTTTGGTCCTTGGGCGAATGGAGGAGAGGAGCTCCTGATTTATTTCCTGGCAGAGGGGAGATTGGTGTGCGCAAACTTGGGATCGGTTGCAAGCCGCGAGTCTCAAAAAGTGCAAACGCTGGGTGGTTTGTGGATTTTTTTTCTCGAGTTTTTGAGCTAGCGGAGGTGAGACTTTCTCTATTTTCCCCGTCAATGTTTTGGGGGGCTCCTCAGGTGATGGGAGGTTAGGGTTTACAGAGGTGAGGCTTTCTCTATTTTCCTCTGCAATGTTTTCCTCAATGTTTTCTGAGGGTTCCTCTGGTGATGGGAGGTTTGGGTTTGCAGCCGATTTGGAGCTGCTCTCAGAGCTGGCGGTTTTCTCTGGGGCTGTCTCCAGAGTAAGGCCTGTTTTGTGCGTTTTGGGTGGCGGTGAAGAGTTTTGGATTGCTTCCAGTATCTCTGCATCGGACAGTTCAAGGAGGTCATCTTTCCTTTTGCCTTGTTTTTTTAAGTTGGTGGCTTGCGTGTAGTTTTGTTTTTTGTTTCTTGTTTTTCATGCTCAGAAGTGCACCCGGCGTCCTTATTTCTCATGGAGAGGGGTTGTGTTGACTTTTGCTCTTCCTGGTGCGTGTTGGTTGCTCCTGTGCTGTTTTTGTTTCTCTTGTTTTTAGTTTTTTTACGTTGGTACTTTAGTTTTGGTTTTTGAGTCTCTTTTTTCTTTGTGGATGGGGTCATTTGTGTATTTATCTTATTGCTTTCGATGTCGACCCATACGTCTGGGTGTTGTTCTCTGATGGTGCTTGAGGGGGCCTCCAAGGACTCCCTTGCCGTGCGGTCCTCGATCTCTGGTGATGCCTCGGTGTCCCCGCCTGCCAAGAGGGGACAATGATTCGCACTGTCAGAGCCAGCGTGGATCTGTGCGGCCGTGGTCACCAGCCTAGCAGGTGTGTTCACTTCCAATTCTTTGGCGAGTTTTGCAGGCGTTGCATGTCAGAGCTTCTCCAATGATTTAGCTCTTGCTTCTTCGCGGCTTTGAGATGCTGCCTCTGCGGCCCAACGCTGCTCCCGCTGCAAGGTGAACTCTGCAGGGCTCCGTCTGCCGAGGTAAGAGTTTGCTGGGTTTTTGAAGCGGGTGTTCCGCCCGAAGGAAGATGCGCACTCACCGGCCTCCCCGCATCCTCTGCCCTGGTAGAGCCCAGCCCATCAGCCCTTCGGCTGGCGACGGAGGGAACGCACACTCGACAGAGGTGGGCAGGGATCCGACACACGGAACCAGCATTCCCGACGGCGTTGTTTCAGAAGGGGCAGGCATATGGAGTATCTCAGTGCTGGCATTAACGCCGTCCTTCTGACTTTCTTGGCGCGACTTGTTTGTCGAGCTGACGGGTTTCAGCCCGCTCGGTCTTGTTGCCGAAGTTGGGATCAGCGGCAGCAGCGGGGAGATGTTGGTTCGGACTGTTTGTAGGCTCGACAATTCGGATACTGTGGTTGGAGTTGAGAGCAAGTGGGGGCGTTCGTAGGCAGCTCCATGCATCATAGGAGCAGTCCAAGAGCTTCGCAAAGTTCTTTTGTCTCCATTGCCATCGGGCACATGGTGTGGTCCTAAGCTAAGGGCTGAGGGCTCAGCTTCCATCGTCGGTCTGTCGGTCCTCCCAGGGACTGCAGAGACTGCAACTCCCTCAGCGACTGGCTCCACGCCTTAGGTGGTGTTATGTAGATCCTCCCACACAAAAACAGCATGGAGGTAGTAGAAAGACTTGAATCACTGTAGTCAGAGCGCGTAGAAAGAGTGGACTGCAGAGACTTCAACTCCCTCAGCAACTGGCTCTGCGGCCTTAGGTGGTGTTATGTAGATCCTCCCACACAAAAGCAGCATGGAGGTAGTAGAAAGACTGGAATCACTGTAGTCAGAGCGCGTAGAAAGAGTGGACTGCAGAGACTGCAACTCCCTCAGCGACTGGCTCCGCGGCCTTGGGTGGTGTTATGTAGATCCTCCCACACAAAAGCAGCGTGGAGGTAGTAGAAAGACTGGAATCACTGTAGTCAGAGTGTGTAGAAAGAGTTGACTGCAGAGACTGCAACTCCCTCAGCGACTGAACATACAAACATCCGATCAGATAAAATACAGTGCTTGTTTCAGCAAACTACAGCCAATACTGATGCTGCATTATTGCATCACGGCACATCACACTAAGAAGTGCTTTGGTGCAATAGAACAAACTCCCTAAAAAAGGGGACAAGAACTAAATTAAAAAGCTGGAAATCAGAATTAAGCTAGAAGAGTGAAGTCATTTATTGTATTGGAGATGATACATAGATTGGCATAGTGTGTTATATAGATGTGGTATACACACATATTGAACAAATATGAATGGACCTATTTTAATACAGAAATCCCCAGTTTAGAGTGTAAGACTAAGACACATCATCTGAGTGTGAGTCTTTTCAGAAACAAATATTGAGACAGTTATCAATAATTAAAGCTGCGATATTTAAGAATTCCTAATTAAAATATCAAAAATGGGCATTGGCATCAAAACTATAAACCCGAAAATTGAATTGCCAATCGCTTTTGACTTGCATGACCGATTTGGCCAATGTTGAGCTAACAAAAAGTTTGTCACAGGCCTCAGACTCTCCCCACCCCCCCAGACTGAAAATTTGGGAAAGATTCGTAAACAAATTAAAAAGATATTAAGAAAGCAAAAAAACGATTGTTTTCGGAAGTCTCCCATTCAATTCCTCATAGAGAAAAAGTCAAAATAGTCAAAATATCTGCACAGCGCACAGCAAAAACCGCTGGATGGATTTGGAAAAGGTACTTCGGCAGGAAGCGTCGACTCGATTTCCGGGAGGGGTCTGGTGTTATTCCGTCCAGTAGTTGTTAAAATATTTGACGGAGAAGACTGTGCTCCCTTCTCCCAAAATTATAGCATATCTCCCATGGTGCTTTGGAGCAGAGAGGCTTTTCAGAAATGAAAAATTCACCATTTTCTTTTGGTTCGATGTGAGAAATAACCGAGGATATCATGGGAATAACCAGGGATATAACATAAATAACAGGGGTTAGCCGAAAATTAAAAGTGGAAAAAATCCCATTTGAAGGAGGAGCAAAAAGGATGAAATGGCATCAGGCTAGAGGTGGGGAAGGGGAAAGAGGACACAATCTGAAATGGAGGAGTTGGGTGAGGGGTTTGCAGAACAAGTTCAGAGCTCGAACATTTTCTCATAACTGGAGTTATCCTGGGGATAACTGGGGTTATAGTAGACAACATGGTCAGGAATAAAAGTGTGTCACACAAAAGTAACCGCAGTTATTTATAGGTGTTTACGTATAACTCAGGTTCTTTGTAGTACATTGCAAATATAACTGTGGTTATGGGAAAACAGTGTTTTAAAAAGAGAGTTAAAAGAATTAGATTAGTACAAAAAAAGAGTATTTTACAGCTCCAGTGAGGTGGGGTAATGGGTGTAGCCGAGGGATATGGGTATTGGATTACTTTAAAGAACTGAATGGGGCAATATGGAAAGTGGACACGGCCATGGCTGAAGGCCATGGCTATTGGGTCCCAACGCAACCTATTGCGGCAACATGTCAAGGGGTGCAATATGGAAAGTGGACATGGCCAAGACACCTAGTGGGTCCAAAAGAAAGATATTGGGGGAACATGTACAGTGGGCACGGCTAAAGGTCATGGCTATTGGCCTAACATTGGCTGTGCTCACTGGCCAGGGCAGAAAGGCTGAAGGCCCGAAAGACATGTAGAGTGGCCACAGCCGAAAGGCTAGTGGCAAGGTAGTGTTTTAAAATATACAAAGGCCCTGGCTAGTGGGCTCAAAAGACATGCAGCCATGGTTTCAAAATAAACATATTGGGGGAGCGTGTACAGTGCTCAAACCATGGCCACCTAGCTAGTGGGCCTGAAAGACATGTATTGTGGCCACAGCCTTTGGCTTTGGCCACCTAGTGGGTCCTAAAGAAACATATTGGGGGAGCATGCACAGTGTACACGGCCAAAGGCCATGGCTAGTGGCCCAGTAGTTTCTTTAAATATATGGTGGGCACGACCAAATGCCCTGGCTAGTGGGCCCAAAAGATATGTACAGTTGGCCGTGACCCCCTAGAGGGTCCAATAGAAACTTGTTGGTGGAATGTTCAAAGGCCAGGGCTAGTCGCTATGTGGTGTTCAGCCGTGGCTACTGTGATGAATCCTACAGAGTCCTCACAAAAACCCCCAAGTCTCCTCCTAAGTGCCCAGGGAAAGGCTGACACTTCCTGACCTTGGGGCTGGTATTAGCTGGGAGGATTACCTGGGAGGAGAAGGACCCCAGGGGAACAGGAGGACTTTGTGGGAGGAGACCTGGTATTTGTCTTCCTCAAGGAAAAAAATATAATTGATACTGGAATATATAAGGGCTTGTTGTCAAAAAGAGGTTTAATTCCCTCTAACTAGAAATGTGGGCGAAGACTGTTATAACCAATCATGTACTAGAGTAAGAAAAGCAAATTTAAAGTCACTGTCAGCCATTGAACTGGAAGCCCATATGAGTTCCAAGAAAATAAGGAAGAGAAGTCTTTAAATGTTACCAATTAAAACCCTGAAAAATCATTCATCTGTAAAGCCAAATATTTTATGGAATCCTTGTGGTACTCCTTTGGGGAATATGTATAAGGAAAGAAAGGAGCTTCATGATGATAATGTCATTGGAAAGATGAATTGTATGTGGTGGACTTCAAGTCCCACAATTCTCAAGGTACTGGGATGAAGAGGAGGACTACAGAGGCACAGGACTGCAAGGTGCAGCCCATTAAGAATAATGACCCACACCTGAAGGAGACTGGGAAGCTTAACAGGCCCCCTCAGGTGCAGGCCAATAGGAAGGAGCGGAGTAGTAGCAGACAGTGGAGTCATTTTGTAACCACCACACGGCAGCAAAAACGGACGTTAATGAAGAGCAGAAACTCTGGGACCATTGGAGTGTGTGAAACTAGGGCTGGTTCTGAGCGGGTCTCCTATGCTCGGATTTACAGTTGCAGAGGTTGTGCAATGGAAAGTGCACCATTTTCCAGTTTTTCCAACTGTCAGACGAGCACCAGATAGCTGTGGGAGCCAGGTAGGCTCTGAAATTGACAGCTGCGGGCCACGGGAAGCAGCGAACAAGAAGTTGCCGAGCCGCGCAGGCGAACTGAAGCAGATGTCCTGAAGGCAGCGAGGCAGACGGAGGCACACGCCAGACCCAGTGAGTTCACTGTTACATTGTGAGTGCAGAGCGCTCCGTAACTGAACACTGGCCAAGTCCAGTGATTTGAATCCCAGAAATGTGATAAGCAAAATAACTCGAAAGAAGAGGCTTTTTTAATTCCAAACTAATGTAAAGCAGGTTAATTATTCTGTTGAAGACGTAGCTGATTTAAAAGGGAGCAAACCACAGAGCAAGAACTTAATAATCAAAAGAGAAAGGTGTGATTATATTATAGTAGATTATATAAAAAGTTAACAACAAGAAAGGGCAATAAATTGAGAAGAAAATAAAGACAATTGCCAAAGTCAAAAGAGAATAATATTAAGACAATTTGTGAACAACCAGTATTGCCCATGCCAAAAGAAGGCAATTAAGGATTTCATTGTTTGGAAAGACAGTTGCCCATATGTAAAGGAAGTTATAAGAGGTGATAGCTTAAACCTACATTGCCAAGAAGTGTGAAAGTGAAACAGAATCATTACCAGCATTTGGTTAGTGCGGAAGGGGAGAAACAAGAGTGGCAGGAATGCTGCTCTTCTAATAGAAGATATTCTGGAGGAGAGGAGCATAGCTTGATTTGCATGGGGCAATCACAAGAGTGTACCAAACTGCACCAATGTGTTTCTTGTTCCCCCAGAAATAATATTTGAATTTGAAGTTGTGAAGCAGAAGTGGAAACAAGAGTGGCAGGAGAGCTGCCCTTCTGATAGAAGATATTCAGGAGGAGTGAAGCATAGCCTATATTGCGTGTGGCAATCACATGTTTAATAAGTTGGCACCAGTGTGGTCCTTGTTTCCCTTGACAAAATTGTTATACTTGATGTTGTGAAGCAAGAGACATTGCTAAATGATTGGAAGTGAACTTGACCATTACCACAGAAGTACCTGTAGTTAGTAGTTGTTCTGGCCTGGCAGGAGAGTATACCAGATCAGAAGACTTTGTAACAATTTGTTCTGTTCTGGCATGAGAGTAAACCAGAACAGTGAACTTTGTAGTAGTAAGCTGGTAGACGAGTAGACCAGGTGGAAATCAATTAAAGTACTGTGGTGTAGTTACAAATCCTGAAAAAGCAGTAGTTAAAGAACCACTTAAGTGTTTTTATGGAACAATACAGAAGCAGGCTTACACATTATTTTCACTGAAGCAAGTGTTGTATTAACTGCTGCAGAATTATGGAAGATTGTCAACCAAGTGTTTTTTATGTTTTTTATGAATTGGGGAAAGACATTTTTGTTGAAACTAATGAATCCCAAAACTATACTTATCAAAGTGGAGCAAACAAGAGTTGTCCCGGCAGGATAGCTCAGTGGCAACGTGCTTGCCTTGGAAACAAGACAACACGAAGCAACACAGGTTCGATCCCCTGGTCCGCACTTAGAAACCTCCGAGTTTAAGTGTGTTATAAATATGCAACTACGAGACATATTCCTGTAACAGTGCCCTGATGCCCCCGGGCTGTGTGAGCGCTTTAAAAATGCAAAATAAATAAATAAAAATAAGAGAACGAAAGCGGAACTTTTTTTGTCAGACAGGAATTCCTTATTCTTTTGGAATTTCTAAACAAATTAAGTCAATGTGGGAAGTTATTACCAGATTTTTTATTTCTTTTATTTATTTCTATAGTGCCAAAGCACATAGGCAGCAGGGCGCTGTACAAAAACGTGGCCGAGACAACAAAATGACAGGACAAGAACAGTCAGATGGTAAAAAACTATTTATTCGAACAGGAGGGTCTTCAGTTTTTTACAAAAGGGAAGCAAGGCTTCTTTTTGACAAAGGACTAATGGAAGGGTAAACTACACTTGTCTGTGTCTGCGTTTCGCTTGGGGTAAGATCTCGCTTGTATTGGCTATGGAAATCCTCCCCCCACCGCCACTAATACACCATGCTCCCACAATAGTTCTCAGTGTGTTACGGTCCCTTGTGCGGCGCCGCGGACACGCCAGTTGTATCCCCCGTAAATCAGCACCCAGCAGCTCTCAGCACTCTGTCACAGCCTGTTATTCACGTTAACAGCACTAAAGGAGAGGATCATACAATCACACATCCCGTTGGCTCCTTGAATTGCATGCTGCTCAACACCAGATCTCTGGTCAAGCATGCCCATGAAGTTACCACCTATATTGAGGATAACAATTTTGATGTCTGTGCTGTAACTGAAACATGGGGCTCCGCCTCATCGGGACCCTCACTACAGTTTGCCATCCCGGGTGGGTACTGTATGATTAGACAGGATAGAGAGACGAGGAGGGGAGGTGGGGTAGCCTGCATTTTAAGGAAATCTCTACTAGCCTGGAAAATCAAGGGACATTCTATGGAAGGAACAGATCTCCTTCATATCAAAATAGGGATGAACTCTAAAACTACAGTGAATCTTGTTCTTATCTATCGGCCCCCGTCATGCTTAGGCAAATTTAGTACTGATCTTGCAAGTTATCTCTTGCCGTTACTGAAACCAAACTCTCGTTTTATAGTGCTTGGTGATTTCAACTATTGGCTGTGTCACCCTGAGGACCAGACTGCATTGGAATTAGCACAATCTTTTTCAGACGTAGGCTTCACTCAAATAGTTCAAGCCCCCACTCACAATCTGGGACACACTTTGGATTGGGTAGCAGTCATTAATATCCCGCACCATGACGTTTTGGTATCTCCCTGCCCATGGTCGGTTCACAATGCTGTGCATTTCTCGATCAGGGTACCCTTCTCCACTAAAGTCCAGCCTATTCACTCAGAAGCGATCTCATATCGCAATACTAAATCTCTTACCCTGGATAAAATAGAAGCACTTACCACTCAAACTCTACATATTCTAGAGACAGACGACATTGACATGCTTTCTAAGAAAATTAGCTCTAATCTTAAATTGGTAGCGGACTCTCTCGCACCTATGAAAGCCAAAAAAATATCATCTGAAAGGAAGCTCTCCAATCCATGGTTCTCCTCTGAACTTCAATCCCTGAAAGCTGCCTCCCTTAAGTTATTTTACATCTGGAAAACTAATCAATCTCCAATGGCACTCCCTAACTACAAAGTAGCCGCCCATAATTACAAAAGAGCTATTACGGAAGCCAAGAAATCTTATATGGATTCCAGAATCCTACAGGCTACCTCGAATTCTACGGAATTATTTAAAATTCTGAAAGGACAAGAGACTGTTCCAAAACCTGCAGTCTCGATGATCATAAAAAAATCACGACTGGTGCATGGATATTCGGAATGCCATGGCCAATAAACTGAATGGTATCCGAGAATCCATAGCTACCAAAAAAAAGTGCATTTGACATACAGGGCACCCATTTAGTCAATAACACTTTTACCAGGGATCCAGACATCCATATCTTTGACTTATATCTATATATATTATATATATTATATATGACTATATCTGAAGAGGAGCTGGCCTCTATTATTAACAAACGCAAAGCAACTAATTGCACAGGAGATCCTTGTGCCTCTACTCTCATTAAAACATGCCCCCCTACTATGGTACAGGCCATATGTAAATTTGTTAATGCCTCTCTTCGGAATTGCACGGTTCCAGATGACCTGAAGCAAGCTTGGGTTACCCCATTATTGAAAAAACACAATTTAGATCAAAATGTACCCACCAATTATAGGCCAATAACCAACACCCCTTTCCTACTAAAGATACTGGATCGGGTTGCTTATATTCAATTGGCTCAACATCTTAACTCCCACCCTATCCTTAACCCCTTCCAGTCAGGGTTTAGACAAAGCATCGGCACCAAGACCTCGTTATTGGATCTCAACTCACAATTGCTCCAAAGAATGGACAACCAGAAGGTCTCTCTCCTTATCTCTTTGGACCAATCGGCAGCGTTCGACCTCGTCGACCATGTCATATTGGCAGAAAGGCTTATGTCAGTAGCCAACTGCTCGCGGGCCGCCACTAACTGGCTACTCTCCTTCCTATCTAACAGATCTAGTAGAGTATGCACCCATAATGCTAATGCCCCGGCAATTCAGATACATGTTGGTGTACCTCAAGGAGCTAGCTTGTCACCTTGCATATACAACATATTCATGACTCCCTTCTTTGTCTACCTTGCCCAGGAGGGCGTTCTATTCTCTAACTATGCAGACGACACCCAATGTGTCATGCCTCTCACCGGGCAGCATGACCAGGATGAAAGAGAGCTTAACCGCATTTTCACCATCATTGAACTTTGGATGATGTGGAATAATCTCACTCTTAACCGTGGTAAGACGGAGCTCATAGTCGTGGGCTCTGATAGCATCTTGGCTAAATTAGACCCAGCCTATAAACACTTTCAGCTTAGAGATGCTTTAATCTCCACTCTTCCCAAAGTAAAGATTCTGGGGGTAGTTCTGGACCAATCACTCACCATGAATTCCTATGTGGCCAGCACTGTGTCTTCCGCTACCTATTATATTAAATTGTTATCCCACTTGCGACCACTTATCTCTCAACCTAATGCAGAGTCCATCGCTCGCGCTATTATAGTTTCAAAACTGGATTATTGTAACGCTCACCTGATTCCCGTAGAGGCGCCGGTCTTGACTGGGCGTATACCGTATCTTCAAAGGTGATGTGTAACACACGGCTGGCTCTTTGGGCTGGACCTCTGTGCACTGTATGTCTGACTCGAAGGGTAAGATGTCTGCAGATAGAAAATATGGGATTAAGGAACTGGGTTATTGAATGTCTCTCTCTTCTTCCCTTTCTCTTCTCCTGTAGAACCCCAAAGGTTAACGCTCTCACCTTAGGTAAGTGAACGCCGTGCTCTCCATCTGCCTCGGGGCAGGGTGCTGTAACCAGTTTCTTCACTGGATAAGGGGAGCAGGCCTCTTGACTTCAGAGGGCTGCTGTCCGTCGTCTACTGCACGAACGGTAAGTTTCGAGTAATTCTAATGTCTTTAAAGTCTTTAGTAATGATGTTTCTTGTTTTGCAGGGTTCCGGCGATGGCGGATGACGGGCTGAAGTGAGTTGAAGATGGAGCCCGTGTGATGAATAGAAGCGCCTGGAAGCACGTAAGTAAGCGCTTGTTGCCTGCTTCACGATGCGCTCTAACTGTCTTTTTATTTTGCAGGTACAAGTTCGGAGCGGCTGCAGGGTGCCGGAATACCCACTGGGTTAGATGTGGAAAGGAGTAATGGCACGTGAGTATTAAAGTTCCCCAATGTCTTTAAACGCACCTTGTTTTGTCTTTCAGATGCGGGATGCAGCGCCGAAGGCCTCCGGAGCGTGCGAACAGTTGGTAAGCTTTTGTCTTTCAGATGCCGGAATGCAGTGTGAAGACCTCCGGAGCGCACGAAGAGTAGGTAAGCCTTTGTCTTTCAGATGCCGGAATGCAGCGCGAGGCGTTGGTGACAGCCGATGGACCAGGTAAGTGAAGAGCTGTCACTGAAGACCGTAATGCTAACCTGTTCTTTCTTGTCTTTATAGGTGTTGCTGAAGACTGGATTCAGAATGGTAAGCCTTTTTCCTTAAGCTCAGGATCAGATGCAGAAGACACGATGAGCGTTCTGCTGCAGAGGATGCAGAATAACGCAAAGCAAGATTCATCCATCGGGTGTGGTTTAAATAGCCTCCTGTAGTGCTTAGGTGTCTCCTTCCACAGCCACGCCTAGGTAAGAAAAGAGTTCCTGCTTTCCAGAAGAGTTCCAGTGTTCTGAATCTAGGGAGTGGCTCCTGCCCCACCCAACAGGAAAAGTAGTTCCAAACAGAAGAGGATCAGAGGCTCAACTGGCAGGCAAGTAAGCAGCATGGTCTGCTACAGGTAAGTCCACCCAAGCATTATGAGCCCGGCGCTTCCAGCGCTGGGACTGGGCATATTTATGAGCCTGGTGCCACTGGCGCCAGGACTGGGTCCAAAAGGTCCCAATTGGGACTGATTGGCACTCGGAACCTGGGTTATGGATCTGCTTCCAAGGGAGTTGGGAAAACCCTGACCTTTTGGAAGCAGAGATCATGACAATTATTGCTGCAGCCTATTAGCAGGTGCCAGCAAAAAGACCATTAGCTGCCTTCAGGTGGTTCAGAATGGAGCAGTCAGAGCTATCTCTGGTCTTGCCCATAGAGCACATGTATCTGAGGCACGTCGCGCCTTGCACTGGCTGCGGTGGAGGCACGTATTACTTTTAGCCTCATGGTCATCACCTTTAAATGCCTTAAGGGCACCATACCCACCTACCTACAAAGGTACATAGGAATAAAACCCAATCTCAGAAATCTGTGCTCCAATAATCAGAACATGTGAAAGGAAGCGCCCCCAATTTCAGCACGATCCTCCCCGCAATGAGAGACAATAAGGGACTCTCCCGTAATGGGAATAAGGCCAAGACAGAGTGCGGGTGAGCGTAAGTGGGAGTTTATCCAAAGAATAGGGCATGCAAAGAACTCTGCAACCTCCGAGAGCGCTCTGTCTGACAATAGCAAAGACAGGCGTATTTCTAATACAAAAAACGTCATCAGAACCTACACACTATAGGGGGCACAAGTTAATTGGGATTGGGTGGCGTCGACTAACTATAGGTGTTGCTGCAGCGTGGTTGGTCTTGGCGTGAGGACGTCACTGGTCAGCCTCGTGGGTTGGGTTGGGCCTGGCAGGCCAGCTTGAGGTCATCCGAGCGGTGTTGGTATGCTGGGGCAGCCTGTGACAAAGATGAATACCTTTCCTGACTCGTTTGCCCTAGGCCATGCACACTGCAGTTATTCAAGAAACGACATCTAAGTTCATCAATAAATCGCTCGGCAGTTTGTCTTATAAAATAAACGCAACACATGAGGAATGCACCTCTTGAGAGGTCCGGTGATTGTCGGTTGGGGTGAGATTTACCTGTGTCCTATTGACCGGTATTTTAGGTCGAGGGGCTGAGTTCTGGGGCCTGAGCCGACTGGTACATGCCTGTCTGCCGCGTTAGAAGTTATTATATAAATGGGTCTCTGTGTCTTGTCCCAGTGATGGGGGTCGTTCTTGGGGTGGTCTAGGGGGAGGGTTGTGGACTTTACGAGAGGGTGCTGGTAGATCAGTGGATTCAAAACGTGGGTTTATTACCGTACTGTAAATAACACAGGTGGTGGGCTGTGGCCTTGGGTGCGGTACCGGGGCCTCTGACTCTCTGAAGCGGTTCCAGCTTGGTTGGGGGAGGTGAGGGAGCGCGGCGCAGGCCTTAGCTTCCTTATCTGGCAGGCTTGGTAGGGTGGGAGGGAGAATGGCCTTGCATATACTCACAAAGGTTTTTTCCTCGTGCGTTGCTAACTTTTGAATGCAGAACTTTTATAATGTTCCGCCTTATTTTGATGTTATTTAAACACACATATATATTTCCATTTCGTTACACATTTCTTTAATACAGTCGGTCCGAGTACCTTTTCGTTACCTAACATTATATTTACTACATGATGTGATTATTTTATGTACATTAAACGTTACACGAGGTCGTTCTAGGTTATGGCCTACAGAAATTGATGCTCGCTGCTTTAGGTGATTAAGAAAACATATATGAGTAAATAAAGGCTGTACATTTGGTCTACATCTTTCTCTGTGGTTGTAGCAGCACTAGTCCAGACCTGGGGTGGTATCATGTAACGTTACATCTTTATGGTTTATTCACAGTTTACAGGATCTGTTTAAACCGAGGTAGTTCGTTAATACCAATACTTGAATTATTTTCTACTTTCTTCAGATAGTGATGCTTCAGCTTTTTTCCCCGTCACCCCGGCCTCGCGGACCAGGTCGTGCAGGGTGCAATATTACATTGTGGATAAAAATGTTGCAGTGTTAGCATCTCGGGTTAGCTCATATCCGACTTTCTCATGGGAACGCGCTCGCAGCGGATCTACCAGGGCTACTGCGGCGGCAGAGATGCATGAAAGGCCCTCCAAAGGTGGGGGCCTCGTTACAGTGTGCTGAACTCACGCCATGTTTGCTAAACAAGATGGCTTCTAGGCCTCACTGAATTTTGGTATATGCAGGGAACGGATATGTGTGGGCAATGTCGTCGGCGGGTGACCCCTCCTCCACCTGGGCCCGGGTGGCATGAGGGGACGGCCACCGAGTCATGGTCCTCACCTGGGGAGAAGACTGCAGGTGAGGAGGGCCTCGCGGCCAGTCCTTCCCTACATTTCCCCCCTTTCGTTACTAAAGTAACGAATTCTTTAGCTCTTCTAATCTTCTACATTCTTGCTCCTCTATCACTGCGTCATCCCATGCAGGTGTTCCTTTTCTAGGCATCCAGGCTCTGCATACCCCCCTCAAGTTCTCACCTCTTCTAGCATACTCATCTGGAGTACATGTTAAATATATACAGTCACCCGTCCCTTCCAAGTCTACCCAGACCTCCTCATACCATTCCAGTTCCACATCTCGGGGTTCTTTGATAGTGGTGTGCCATAGTTTATCTACTATGTACTTATCACGGCACATAGGCACTAACTGGTATCTGGGAGTGTTATCTGGTCCTGTCTGTACATGTACTTCTTGTGTCGCCTTAATTGTACCACCAGAGTTGCCCATTGTCACCATCATCATCGCACCGTTAGGGACTGCTTAGCACAACATCGAAGGCCCACCTGGCACAGGCAGAACACCACGAGGAGGACCACCGCAACTGGTATCAATAATTTCATCGTCATTCCAAGCCAGGAGGGAACCCAGGAGAAGATATTGTCGAACCATGAGCTGTCTTCAGCCCCACCTTCCAGCTTCATTTTCTCTCCCAGGTTATGGACTGCTTCAATGACGTGGGACAGGGACCCATTTTCTGCGTCTTCAGAAGGTACGAACGTGCAGCACGCACTTCCTATTTTTCGGCAAACACCTCCATCGATTGCTGTTAGCAGGTCCAGAACATACCTGTTCTGCATGGTCATTAGTCGCAGAGCTCGTAGTTCCACCTTTATTATGTTGAACCCTTCTTCAGTGTCATTGGCCAGCTGAATCAGTTCCCACCGTGTGATCTGAAGCCATTTTGCATTTGCTCTTGCTTGGACACTTGAAACCAGTGAGGCAAAAAATGTTTCCACTGAGCTGAACAGGCGATACCTGTCTGGGATCTGTGCCAATAAATCGGATGACGCTTGTGATATGTAGTTTGATGCTCGCTTGTTCCGTGATAGCTCCTTTTCTTTCCCTCCGGAGGACAGGACATAGAGGTGTGCTTCGGCAGTGGGAGACGTCTCGTCCTTGTTCATGTTTCCTTGCGTCTTTTTATTTCTGTCGACGTGGCTTTCTGGAATCACCATTAGGGCCGAATGCAAAGTGGCCATTGAGCAGCTGCCACTCCATGCCTGGGGAAGGTGCAAGTAAGCCTGATTCCCGCACACCCAGTATGTGTCCATTAGTGCTGCTGTTCCTTTTTTCATGTCTGGGATGGTGAGAGTTTTGTTACAGTTTTTGTTCGTTCCCATTGCCACTTTTCCTTCTCCCTTGAAACATAGTTCGTTTTGTATTTCACTTTGTAGCTTGAAGGGTTTCTCCATCGCTGTTACCCATGTTAGTTTAGAGATGTGTTCTTTCCATATTGGTAAGCACGTTTTTTCCATCCATCGCAGCTTGTCTGGTTGGACACCTCTCAGTGCTTCCGCTTTGCACAATACTTCTTCATCTCTCCATTTGTTTTCTGAAAACAGCGTCCCTTGTATTGCAAAGAAAGGTTCTTTGGGACAGACCACTCCAGACGCTTTTGAATAGCACGTTTTGTTGTCCTGTATTATTTTAAAAGAGACATCGTGTGCTTGAAAGGTGTTCTTTATTCTACACAGTGTGAGATGAAGGAGACATTGGGCATCCACAATGGGCAATTCTCTTGGCAACAACACTTTGGGTGTACCTGATGCATGGGGGATGAGCGAACAGACATAGCAGCTTTCATTAGTTGTCTGTTTAGCTGTTGTACTCATATCTGCACACCATTTATTTGCTTGGTGGGGGTGTCGTGGGTCTTCCATCTTGTCTAATCCTAACCCATAATACTCATCATACCCCCTCCTGCTTGTCTCTCTTCTTCGCCTACTTCTCTCCCCCTCCTATACCTTATAGTTTCGATAGGTGAAAGAATAGGCCCCCCTTTCTCATTCCCTCCCCCCTTTTCCAATTCTTCATATAGGGACTTGTGTTCTGTCATTGTAATTACTTTTCCATTTTCCTCAATAAACAACAGGTCGCTGTTTTGTATCGGGGCGGGAAGGGTAGTGGGGCTGTTATATATTTCAGGTAGGGACATTGTGTCATTTTCCATATCTTTATCTTTTGATCGTGACAGGGCAGCAGTGGGTGGTGCAGTATAGTAGCCCCACACAAGGCGGGATCCATCCCAGATCAAAAAATCACCTTCTTTAATATTCATATTTGTAATTGAATTCGTGCCAGGGGCAAGGGTGGTGTTACTCCCCCCTCCCCCCTCGTTCATCTCAGTAGAGATGAACGCTATGACCCAATGTGTCATTAGGCAAAATATTGAGATGAAGAACACAATAACACACATTGATAAACCACATTCATATGAATATGTCAATCTATCTACTAACATTTCTCTAAATCTAACAAATCTATTAGTTGCAGGCTGCCCATTCGATGCCATAGTAAATCCTGTTTGAGACATAAAAGTGCATTAAGTACAAGCATGTAAACATTTAGAACGTTGTGAAAAATTTTTTTTTTTTTTTTTTTCGGCAAAGTATGGGAGTGGGTGAGGGAGGGGGTATGTCCACAGACAAGGTAACTTTACAAATATTACTATCAGTACATTATTTCATACATAAAGAGAAAAGTCGAGAGAGAGAGAGAGAGAGAAAAAAAGAAAAAGAAAACTTCTCCCAAACCCCAAAAAGGACCACAAAAACCTTCAAAAGTTGTAAAAAATTATATATATATTTATATACACAGGTTTATTTCAGTACAAATGTCGTGCGCCGCTCGCGTTCAGTGTTCATCACTTAATGCACACAAAATTCCCATCATCCATTCTGCACAACTTCATTGTCCGCAGTTGTCTGTGCCTCGTCCTGTACCTCACCTTCCACGGCGCTATAAGCTCTGCGTACGTCTGTCAAATGCACCCAGTATCGTAGGCCCTTTACCTTTACTGCTGTGGGTGTGCAAAACACTACCTCATAAGGGCCATGGAAACGTGGTGCATTCCACCTTCGCACAAAACTTCGGACATATATAAGGTCACCAGGCATTAGTTGTAATGGTTTTTCAGGCATTGTCTCTGTTTCTGTTGTGTTCCCCTCCTCCCTTGTAGAGGGGGGGGCTAGTTGCTTTGCAATTACGCGCGCTGCCCGTGTCAGTTTTCTCAAGTACTCTGTGAACTCTTCTCCTAATATCGCTGCACTTCTGTGTGCATCTGAACGTTCACGGAGAGGTGAATGCGCTGTGTGCATTCTCCTTCCCGTGACGATCTCATGCGGGGACAAGTGGTGGTCTTTACTTGGCTGATTTCGTAACTCGAACAAGGCCAAAGGCAGGCAGTACATCCAGGTCTTTTTAAGGGAAAAACACAGTTTTGACAATCTGCTTTTTAACAGACCGTTCATCTTTTCCACTACGCCATTACTTTGAGGATGATAAATCGAACATAATTTGTGCTTTATTCCCAATAGGGTAGTCACTTCCTTGAATAGTTCATTAACAAAATGCGTGCCGTTATCTGAGCGAATAACTTCGCAAATCCCCCAGCGCGGGAACACTTCCCGCACTAGGAACTTCGCGGCGCCCTTCGCATCAGGGCGCGCACAGGGGCCTGCCTCCACCCATCTCGAAAACGGACATACAACCACAATCATGTAGCGAGCCCCGTTACATCTTTCTCCCATGTCTACATAATCAATGTGGAGCTCTCTGAATGGGCCATTTGGTTTGGGTATCGTTCCTCTCAGTGTGCGCAGTGTCATACCTGAGTTGTAAATCTGACATGTCGTGCATTCTAAAGTCAGTCTTGTGACGTGTTCATGGAGGCAAGGTGCAAACCAATCTTCTTGTATCTCTGCCATTATGTGTTGCTTTGCGTTATGTGCGGGAAAGTGGAGTTGTTGAAATGCTATTTCTAACAATGTGACTGGCATTACCGCTTTTCCTGAACTTTTTTGTCGCCATAACAAATCAGTCGGCGATTTGCTGCATCCCCTTTTAGTCCACAGCAATTTTTCTTCTGCACTAGCTCCCTCTTGCAGCTCTATTATTTCCTGTGTGGGTATCATGTTGTATCCTGTGGGGACCTCTTGGCTTGCTGTGTGGTGCAACATGTATTCTCCTACTACACCTTTCTGTAAATACGAAGCTTCTTTGGCAGCGGCGTCTGCTGCCGCGTTCCCCAAAGATATAAAATCTGTATTTGTGGTGTGGGCTTGGCATTTTACAATGGCCACTGCCGTGGGGTCTTGCAGAGCCTCAATCAGTTCTTTCAATAGTTCTGCATGCTGAACTGGTGTTCCATCTGCTCGTCGGAACCCTCTCCGCCCCCACCGTGCCAACCCGCCGTGTACTGTCGTTGTCATGTATGCTGAGTCGGTATATATTGTCACTGCGCACCCCTTGGCGGCATGCAATGCTTCTATTAGCGCAATTAGTTCTGCTGCTTGGGCTGAATAGTGGGATGGGAGGCGGTGTTGCACTAGTGTCTCGTATTCATCTTCCTCTAATCGTACCACTGCCATACCCACATGTTTCTCTCCTGTCTCCATATCTATTGATGCTGACCCGTCCACGAAATACACCTCTCCCTCGTTCAGGGCATTCTCAAAAATCACTTGATCCTGACCTTCGTCACCTGTGAACGTAGCGCAGTTGTGGTTTTGCATGTCCTCTACGGTGCACGCCTCTGTGATGAATGTGGCTGGGTTCACTGTTTTACATCTTACTATGTGGATGTTTGCGCTGGACAGTATTATTTCATATGCTGTGGCGCGTTGTGTTGTCAATGTGCTCTTCGATCGCTCTAATTATTGCAAAGAGTGAGTGTTCCACAAACAGTGTCACAGGACAGCCCATCACTATCGTGGCACTTTTCTCAATCGCGAACGCGGCTGCAGCTAGAGATTGCTCGCACGCGAAATGACCTTTCATTACTGCGTCTAGGGTGCCACTATAGTAAGCCAGTGGTTTGTGCCCTAACGATGTCTTTTGTGTCAATACTGCTGTCATCAGTGTTCCTTTGCAGTGTGAAAATAAGAAGAATTCGCGCCCATAATCTGGATTTGCCAGTACTGGAGCGCTTGATATCAGCTCTTTTAGTGAGTCAAATGCTGTGTTCATCTCTTCTGTCCATTCTATGTGTTTGTTTTCCTGCTGTGCCTCTTTTAGTGCCTGTAACAAGGGCCTCGTGTATGCTGCATAATCCAATATCCATGCTCGGCAATAGTTGCACATACCCAGAAATTTCTGCATCTCTTTTACTGTTTTGGGCTCCCCAACTGCTCTAATCGCCTGTGCCCTGTCTGGTATGATCCGCTTGCCATCCTTTGATATCAGCTGTCCCAAGTATAGGACCTCTGTCAGACAGTATTGTAACTTCCCCTTGTCCACCTTGTACCCTTTATTGGCCAATAATGTCAGGAGTGTTATTGAGTCCTTTCTACACTCTTCCTCAGTTTGTGCACAGATCAATAAATCATCAACGTACTGAATCACTGTGCTTTCTACAGACAAATTCCCCAGATCTTCATGTAGTACCCTGTTGAATATGCTTGGGCTCTCGCAATATCCTTGTGGTAGTCTGCAGTGTTCGAACCTCCTCCCCCCTAGTGTAAACGCTGTTAAGTACCTGCTCTCCTCTGCTAAGGGAATCGAGAAAAACGCATTTTTTAAGTCAATAACTGTGAAGTGGGATGCCGTTTTCGGAATGTTGCACAGTATTGTTGATGGGTTCGGGACTAAAGGGAACTCCTTCTCAATCACATCATTGAGTGGGCGTAAATCCTGTATCATCCTCCATGAACCTCCCTTTGCCTTTTTAATCGGGTAAATGCATGTGTTGCATGGGGAGTTTGAGGGCACTATTATTCCTTGTGCTAGCAGTGCATCTAGTGTCTCTCTGATCCCTTCTTCTGCTTCGCGTGACAATGGATATTGTTTTACCCGGGGTATAATTGCTCCCGGTTTCAGTTTTATTACCACAGGCTGAACCCCATGTAATAACCCCACGTCATGGGGGCCATTTGTCCATATGTTAGTGGGTACTAACCTCATGTCGTCATCAAAAAATGCATGTGGTGCTCCTACTACTGCCATTAATTCAACTTGAGTTTTTCTGGCTGTAACTACAATGTCACACGGCATTGCTAGTTCCATCACTATTTCGCCATCTGTCTCAGTGTCTGAAAATAGCTCCTCGTCCGAGAGCTCCCTCAGTGGGATATTTGCATTTGTACACAGTACTGTCCGCCACTCACATCCTTCCATGTCAACGCCAATCACACATATTCTGTTTGCTGACACGTGTACTGCGTGTAAATCCAACGATATCACTGACCCGAGAGCAGTGTCGGGGCTTGCTATGGGGGGGAAGAGGAATTCGGCTGGAATCCTCCAATCCATCCTTTTTAGTTCTGGTACTATGAGAGCCAATGTTCTCATGCCCTCAACAAACATCTCCTCGTTTCTTGGTAACCCTCTGATCTCTTGCATAATTGTGTGGCCGTGTATTACTGCTAATATGCGGAGGGGGCATATGCCTGGCGTCGAACATACGATACCGCTCCCTGTGAATGATATTGTCATATTTAGTTTGCTTAAGAGATCTCTCCCCAGCAAATTAATGGGAGAGTGTTCATAGTACAGTAAGGGTGCTTTCACTGTTTTACCCCCCACTGTCACATCCAATGCTTCTGTGTAAGGAACTTCAATTACAGCCCCAGAGAACCCCTGCGTCTCTAACGTTCTATTAGATAACGGGAACCGGCCCTCTCTAATGCATGATTTCTCCGCTCCCGAATCCACCATGAATATGAACTGCTTGTCTCCTATCTGCGCTCCTATCAATGGTTCCTCTGATGCATTGTGGGTCGTAGATAGTACTGGACACGCAAGTGCTCTCTGTGGGATGTCCTATGCGGGGTGTCTCATTGCCCCCCCTTGATCAAAAATGTTCCCCGAAACTACTGACACCCCGCTGTAAGGTGCGGGAGCAGGTGCTACGTTAGCTACTGAGGCGAAAGTGTTACCTGGCGTGTATTGCATATTGTCATTACTCTGTGGGTGGTTTTGTGTCCTGTACTGATGTCCGTGTAGTTGTGCGTTACTTCTTTGTCCTACATTTTCTGGTTGTTGGTATTGTCCCATGGGGAGGCCATAGGGGCTTCCTGGGTGGGGGTGACCGTACTGTTCTGTCTCCTGGAACCCGTTGTTTTGTCTGCTCCTGCACTCTCTTGAGTAGTGCCCCCATCTCCCACAATTCCAGCAGCTCCCCTGTGGACCTCTGGGACCCTGCCACCCATTACCTCCCATTCCTCCATACCCTTGTCCTCCTCTTCGGCCCCGGTACCCACCTCTTCCCCCTCTTGGGGCCCACTCTTGCCACGTTGGACCTCCGTTCTGCTCCTGCTCAGTCCACTGTCGTTGTCCTTGTCCTGCCCAATTTGCTGCTATTCTTCCTTGTATTGCTATTTGCCCCTCCTCTCCTTCCTCTCCCTCCCTCATGAGTGGGAGCCCTGCTACCGCTGCTGCAACCTTCACTAGTTTTGATTGTACCAACTTTGCCTCGTCTGCCAACCTTTTCTGTGCTACTTCCCTCTCTCTCTCTTTGATCCTTTTGCAATGGTGCACTATTATACTTTGGATCTCTGGCCACCCCTTCGCCTCCACGCCCGCTATCTTATCGAGTGCCTTCTGCACCTCTTTTGGGAGCCCTCTCTTAATGATAAAATAAAATAGAGATGTGGATTGGTGCCAGGGCGTGCCCGTCTCCGCTCTCCACATCTCCTGCACCCGGAGAATGTAATCCATAGCATCCTCCCCGTCATTCATTGTACATTGCATTACCGACTGTAAATCAGGGGTATCTGGGAATGTCTCCCGCAGCGCGTCCCACACCCTTGCTCGTACTGTATTAAAGGAAGCCCCATCATGACGATCACAATCTAACGTCACGGCCGGGAAACCAGCCTTAGCCCATACTCTGTCCGCTTGATCTCCTACTGCGGTTACTAGTAGGCTTTTCACATCGCCTACTGCCAACGGTATGCCGGCGGTATGTTTCTCAAATGCATATATCCACTTGCTCGCCCCTCCTGACAGCTGGGGCAATAATTTCATTAAATTAGCCTTATCCATCTGAGCCCATGGTATATAGTTTGGTCTCCCCTCCCCTCTGTGTATCAATGGAAGTTGTAACTTCCCTTTTGCAGTTGCACCCTCCCTTTCCTTAGTCGCTGCTGACTCCAATGACGCCATCTTCCCCACCCTATTTCTTAGTCGTCCCATCCATTCGTCGTCTATAGTCCCTAGCGAACATGCACCGTCCACTTCCTCGCTTTCCCCTCCCACTGCCATACTCAACCTATCACTGTCATCCAACCCTCCTCTGACATCACATAACAAGTCCTCTCTGATCCCTCTCTCTCGTGATACATCACCAATGCTCCCTTCTACTGTTCCTACCTCTATTATTCGTGTCGGCTCTTCCTCAATCCTGAACAGTATTTCCCCCTTCTTCCATCCTTCCTCAATCTGTCTACCTTCGCTCGACGCTCTAGACGTGCGTCCTGATTGTGTGGGGGCACACGCTGTGCGCTCACATATGTCTTTTATTCTTGAGAGTTCATCCCTTGCCACAGTAAGCCTTGACTCTAAGTCACTCGTTAGCTTCTCTATATCCACCCTCTGTGTGCTTCCCTGGGCGCGCTCTCTGGTGCTTTCGTATGGCGGGGGTGCTGTTGGTCTTTGTGGTGTACCAGTTGTGGGGGGAGGCACATACGTAGGGTCGCTGTATCCTGCTGCGGGGGCTGGTTTAGGTAATATCGGGTACAAACTAATCACCTCCGCAGGTTGTACTGTACTTAGCTGTTCCTTTTCCTCTCTTGGAATCATCAATGGATTGTCTGTGGTGGAAGGTAGATCAATATTTGGTGCCGGAGCTTTGGGTGGGGGTACCTCCTCAAACAATCTCCAGAGGTCTAATATCTCCTTCCTATTTTGCCATTGTTTCCCCTTATACTTGAGGCTAATGCATGTTCGTACCATATCAAGAACGCTTTTGTCAAAAGACCCTCCCTCGGGCCAAATCTGGGGCAGACCCTCCCCCTTCAATTCTGTAACCCATTGATCGTGATATTTATTTATTCGTTCAGCGTATCCCGGTAAGCTCTTACAAATATGTGACAAGGGAGTTTCGGCCCCCATCCTCTAAATCACTAACACAGCCGTGTCCACCTTCTTTACTTTTAGTTAGGTGTAGATATGTGTATGTATACCTATATGGCACAGACAAGAGCGGACGTCTCAAATATTATCACCCAAATTTATTCACTGCGCAAATCCTTTCGCACTCACCATAGCTCATCTCCCTCCCATTCCCATACACTCTCATGTGATTCCGCTTGCAACTGATCAAGTACTAGTTATGGTCAACACTCTCTGGCGCCACCTCGCGGTCAACCGATCGTCTCCAACACTCACACGGTGCGCGCACCCATCACAATGCCTTTCCACTCACACCTCGTCTTATTTCCTCCCTTTCCTCCCTGGCCAGCTGTCCCTGTTTTTCTGCTAAGGTTGCTATGTTCACGTCTGTACGTGCCACTACTTAGTCCCCACTCCTCAAAATGTGCTCCCTATTTTATAGTTCTTCTACAAATATATTTATCTTATACCCTTTTCGCTTTCTTCCCCTGCCCCGTGGAATGGAAAAAAAGAAATAGAGAGAGTAGCAATCACTAAAAAATATTCCCGGTGTCTCCTTTTGCTAGACACCAATAACTTATTTCTTACTTCTTCATATATTCCCAGTACTAGTTTAGATAGCACTATGCGGCGCCGCCTTCCACCCCCTTTCGGAGCTAGGTTTCCGTCACTTCTACCACTTCACTTATTTCTTACTCCTAATGGCCATATGCAAAGAAAAGATAAAGAAAGTTTCAAGACCCGTCTTTAGTAGACCCCCGTTATTCTTCTTCTCTACCTGTCCCCGTTCTCCTGTTCACCGTTTCCCCTCCCTTCCCCTTTACGATCGCTCGCACTCAGTACTCACGTGCCCGTCTTGAACCGATAGTCTCCGAAACTGGGTCCGTCCAGGCGGTGTCACCGGTAACTCAACGGTCAGCCCCTGGCTCCGGCGAGCGGCACTCAAAGGGGATTTTTTTCCAATCGGGATCCCGTACCCTTTCTCATTGAGTGCGCACTTCTTATTGTGCCGGTCGCCGTTGGCGGGCAGCCTCCCGGAGCCGGCTCACCGTGCGTATCCCTTCTCGACCGGAGATTCTCGTGCCACAAGGGGGTCGTTAGAAAGGAGTTAGGAAAAATGATTTGGAGATATCACGCTATCGGGGTCACCACTGAAAGGAAGCGCCCCCAATTTCAGCACGATCCTCCCCGCAATGAGAGACAATAAGGGACTCTCCCGTAATGGGAATAAGGCCAAGACAGAGTGCGGGTGAGCGTAAGTGGGAGTTTATCCAAAGAATAGGGCATGCAAAGAACTCTGCAACCTCGGAGAGCGCTCTGTCTGACAATAGCAAAGACAGGCGTATTTCTAATACAAAAAACGTCATCAGAACCTACACACTATAGGGGGCACAAGTTAATTGGGATTGGGTGGCGTCGACTAACTATAGGTGTTGCTGCAGCGTGGTTGGTCTTGGCGTGAGGAAGTCACTGGTCAGCCTCGTGGGTTGGGTTGGGCCTGGCAGGCCAGCTTGAGGTCATCCGAGCGGTGTTGGTATGCTGGGGCAGCCTGTGACAAAGATGAATACCTTTCCTGACTCGTTTGCCCTAGGCCATGCACACTGCAGTTATTCAAGAAACGACATCTAAGTTCATCAATAAATCGCTCGGCAGTTTGTCTTATAAAATAAACGCAACACATGAGGAATGCACCTCTTGAGAGGTCCGGTGATTGTCGGTTGGGGTGAGATTTACCTGTGTCCTATTGACCGGTATTTTAGGTCGAGGGGCTGAGTTCTGGGGCCTGAGCCGACTGGTACATGCCTGTCTGCCGCGTTAGAAGTTATTATATAAATGGGTCTCTGTGTCTTGTCCCAGTGATGGGGGTCGTTCTTGGGGTGGTCTAGGGGGAGGGTTGTGGACTTTACGAGAGGGTGCTGGTAGATCAGTGGATTCAAAACGTGGGTTTATTACCGTACTGTAAATAACACAGGTGGTGGGCTGTGGCCTTGGGTGCGGTACCGGGGCCTCTGACTCTCTGAAGCGGTTCCAGCTTGGTTGGGGGAGGTGAGGGAGCGCGGCGCAGGCCTTAGCTTCCTTATCTGGCAGGCTTGGTAGGGTGGGAGGGAGAATGGCCTTGCATATACTCACAAAGGTTTTTTCCTCGTGCGTTGCTAACTTTTGAATGCAGAACTTTTATAATGTTCCGCCTTATTTTGATGTTATTTAAACACACATATATATTTCCATTTCGTTACACATTTCTTTAATACAGTCGGTCCGAGTACCTTTTCGTTACCTAACATTATATTTACTACATGATGTGATTATTTTATGTACATTAAACGTTACACGAGGTCGTTCTAGGTTATGGCCTACAGAAATTGATGCTCGCTGCTTTAGGTGATTAAGAAAACATATATGAGTAAATAAAGGCTGTACATTTGGTCTACATCTTTCTCTGTGGTTGTAGCAGCACTAGTCCAGACCTGGGGTGGTATCATGTAACGTTACATCTTTATGGTTTATTCACAGTTTACAGGATCTGTTTAAACCGAGGTAGTTCGTTAATACCAATACTTGAATTATTTTCTACTTTCTTCAGATAGTGATGCTTCAGCTTTTTTCTCCGTCACCCCGGCCTCGCGGACCAGGTCGTGCAGGGTGCAATATTACATTGTGGATAAAAATGTTGCAGTGTTAGCATCTCGGGTTAGCTCATATCCGACTTTCTCATGGGAACGCGCTCGCAGCGGATCTACCAGGGCTACTGCGGCGGCAGAGATGCATGAAAGGCCCTCCAAAGGTGGGGGCCTCGTTACAGTGTGCTGAACTCACGCCATGTTTGCTAAACAAGATGGCTTCTAGGCCTCACTGAATTTTGGTATATGCAGGGAACGGATATGTGTGGGCAATGTCGTCGGCGGGTGACCCCTCCTCCACCTGGGCCCGGGTGGCATGAGGGGACGGCCACCGAGTCATGGTCCTCACCTGGGGAGAAGACTGCAGGTGAGGAGGGCCTCGCGGCCAGTCCTTCCCTACACATGCTTCACCAACCCAAATTCAAAACCAAAAAATTACAATGGGGTGTTTTCGCCTTTGCGGCACCGGCTATTTGGAACACCCTACCAGGTCAGCTGAGAAACTCTGTAGCCCTGAGTAACTTCAAGAAGGACCTAAAAACCTTCCTCTTCAAGTAGTAGTATACGATCCTCAGTCTATCTACTCGGTTCCCGGTTCTTAAAGTCTCTTCTTTCTGTTTTTGTTTTGGGTGCGCCCTCACACCTACAGGTTTATGGCTGCGCAATATAAATGCAATAAAGTAAAGTAAATGAAAAATGTGTTACAGTAATCAAGACGGGAATGAATTGTAGCTCTGGCTAAGGTTTCACGATTTTTCTCGGATACGAGCAGCCTTATTTGTCTAAGCAGATGTAAATGATAGCGTGAGGATTTACTCTGGCATCCACTAGGTTGTCAGAGTTCAGGGAGGAGTTTAGGTAGGAGCCGAGAGTTTTAACTTTACTCAGTGTAGGAATTGGACAGCCATCATTTACAATATCCGAGTATCGAGGATTCAGTTTAGATGTTAAGCTTGAGGGACGAAAATTAACAGGTACATCTTTGAGTTGTTCAGGCACACATGGTGGGTATTCATCCACTGTTTAACCTCCTGAAAGATGCAGTTGAGATTAGAGCAATCAGAGATATAGCCGCCAGTCAGAGGAAGTAGGAGCTGGGTATCATCTGCATAGTTCTAAAAAGTTGGTTTCTTCCAGATAGTCACACAGGGGCTTAATATCGATGTTGAAAAGTGCAGGGGAACTCCATATAGGATTGTGGAAGCGTCAGAGCTAAAGCCTCCCCAATGTCCTGCAGAGACCCTACCGGATAGCAAGGACTGAATCCAGGAGATGGCTTGAGAAGAGAATCGACTAGCATTTTCTAAGGATTTAAGACGGATTCCTTTGTCCAGCAGGTCCAAAGCTGCAGATAAATCCAGCAGCATTAGGAAACCACACCTGTTGTTATCTACTAAATCTAGTATATTACATTGAAGGTCTGATAAAGCACTCTCTGCCATGGTGCGCTCTGAAACCCGATTGCTTAAGGTGTAGGAAAGATGATGAGTCTATAAAATCTTGAAACTGTTTGGTTGCAATTTTATCCACCACCCTGAGCAAAATAAAAGAATTTGTAATCGGTCTAAGGTTGGCGGAGTCTTCCGGGCTAAGCCCAACCTTTTGACAAGGGTGTAATGGTAACTTTCTTGATACAATCAGGCACCGTATTGTGTTTAAAAGAGGAGTTCAAAAAGTGGGTGGGGAAAGGGGCGAAAAGGGGTTTATTCTATTGAGTCATCCTGGAGGGAAGGGTGTCCCCATGACAGGAGATGGGGCGCATGTTTGCCAGAGACTCTAGGAGTTCAGAGGAAGTAATCGTTTGAAAAGAGAAAATCAAAGGCTTCTCGATCTGTTCTTGTGTGTTCTGGTCTGGGGCGAGCCTGGGTGAAACCAGTAGGGACAGATTTGTTTCAGAAAGGGGACTAGAATACATTTTTTCTCAAGCTGCCGTGATTTTATTGGCGAAGGTGTGCTGCAACCTGGCACAATCGCCTTTGGTGGGCTGAAATGCCTGAGGTGGGAGTTTAGGTTTTTCCAGCGCCTTCAGACTTTTTAAAAGTTCTTTGGGGCTTTTTTTTAGCCCTGACTATTTGCTTATCCAGGAAGTTCCTCTTGGCCTCGAGAATAGCCTCCTTATAGGATTTCTTCAAGGCCATCCAGGAGGCCTTGTGATGATCAGATTGAGATCTCAACCAGGCTCTCGCTGCGTGCCTTTTCTTTTTATGTTCCTCGAGGGTAGGTGTAAACCAACTATTACTGAATGACCCTTCTCTCACTGTAACAAGCTTAGTAGATGGCAGCTTGTCGAGCATGCAGGTCATGTGTCTCGTGTAAGAGTCGGCTAAAGAGCTAGGCAGTCATCATCTGAAGTGTCTATAAATAGCTGAGGTCCAGGTAGAAAGGTCTGAAGAAGTAATCTTTCTTAGGTTTCTAGTAGAGATTTTCATTTGTGACTTAAAAAGCTTTTTTACTGAAAGAATAGAATGGATTGAAAATTCAATAAAAAAAGTGGTCGGACCAGATGCAGGGCTTAGTGCTGGTAATAGTGATCTTTAAATTCCCACTGATAACCCAGTTTAGAATTGTACCTTTGTTATGAGTGGGATCCCGGTTAAGGACGGTAAGGTCACAGCTTAACTCAGCAAATTCCCATTGCAAAGCCCATGAGCACATGCATATTATAAGAGAAAGGATTCACAATGACATACAAAATGGCATTATGGGGGACATAGCAATATTGGGGATACCAATGGGAGCGCGCCGAGTTAAGCTGGTTATGACTTCCCACATCCGCAGAATTTCAAGGGTTTTGTTGTGTTAAATCCGTGCAACCTATCTGCACTTTAATTACGTTTTTCCAGTGAAAATAAATATATACATAATATACAAAAACTGGAAAAACTTTGTTGAAGGGACGTTATGGTTATGTTGCACTAACAAAAACCTATGAAATTCAGTGAAAAAATATTGTTAAAGTGACGTTATGGTTACAAGTAAAACCGAAAAACCCTTGAAATCGCCAGCTATGGTACGCTAAGCAACCATAACTCGCACCACCTTTGTGCACTGCCAAGACTAACACCCAAGATATCAAAGATGACATCACAAATGTCATGGATTACATTACTGATGACACCATATATAAAATTCATTGTGATGAAAAAGTCTTTAAAAGGGATTGTGTTTATAATGTTAGTAACAAGATGATGTTACATCTCAACAAAAGATAGCATTAGAGCGTTGTTAATACATGACCCTAATCATACATACACATAGGCAATGGCTGGAGCAATCATTGTAGAAATATTGTGACGCACTTTTAATTAGTCCAGGGACACGCGCATGTCCTACGGACACCTGGCACACACGCCTTGTGATTCCCGCCTGAGGATGCCCGCCGGGGTCACCAATGTTTGGGGATGTCATCATGTGACCGCACCCGTGCATTGTGACGGCGGTTTTCGCTAACGGTGTCTGTGGCCATGGACAGTTTACAAGTGTTTTTACAGCCAATCTAGGGTGTTTCAAGCAGAAACGTTACCCTTGCACAACTCCCAGACCCATTCTATGTTGATCTGGCAACTTTTTTCAACTTTTCAAGGCCTTGACTTGGTAGTTTGCGAACAGAACGCCTGTCGATGGACAGTTCCTCTAAAGGACCCACACATTACTTTTCCTCATTCTCAATCTGGCTATCCAGGAGAGAGCACCTGCTTTGCAGATCTATTTTGTAGAACTTATTGGAGACCATCATGGCATCTGTTATGGCCATCCCTGCTTCCCAGCCAACCCCCACTAGCACCACCACCACCTCAACAGCCTGGAGAGAGAAACAGGCGCAGTTATGCAGAAGAGGAGGATCAAGAAGAAGATGAGAATGAAGTGGAGGAAGTCCCTGTCACCGGTACCAGAGGGAGTCCTGGGTGTGGCCATTTTTTATGACCATTGGAAAAGGCTGGTGCAAGCAAGGTTCGATGCACTGAGTCCAGCTTGAGACCGCAGAGAACACCTTCAAACATGGCTGTTGGGCTTTCGTTGCCGTCACCAAGGCAACCACAGCACAACAAAGTAGAACCTTGCTTAGGCAGCAGCAGAGGCAGAGGAAATTCCACACGGGTAAGACAGCATGCACAATTACAGCGCAGCGGTATACTAATCGATCTAGACAGCACAATTCTGGGAGGACGGTTTTGAACAATGATTATATCTTTCTAGATATCAAAACCGAGCTCCCAGAAATCACGCGGTCTTCCACCGTTTGTTGAATTTAATGCTACTCGCAGCAACAGTACGACCAACAGGTCAGTGAGGCTGCCATTGATAGCCTTTTTAACACGACTTTCTCTTTTTCTTTCTTTTTCAATGCTTTGTTCATCCCGTGATTATTGTTACCATGGTTTTGGAACTGAACTTTGGGTAATGTAAATTATGATGTAATTATACACATTTTTGAATTTACACTTGCCACATGATGGATTAATTCTGGAACTACGAATGTTGTGCCATGTATGTACTTGTCTAATATGTTGACTAATGCATAATTTACCATGATGTTTAACTTTGCGGATGAATTATATGTCTGGTTTGACATTCCTGCATACTCACATTTCTTTTGATAATTAGACCAATGAACATATGTATATAGATGATCACAGGCCTCGAAGATGGGCACTTAGCCCGAAATGCATAGGCCAAATTTGTGACACAAATCTGCTGCAATAAGCAAATATTTGAGTTGATTGAAGAAGAATATACTTTCAAACTATGTCACAATAAAAACCTTTGAGAAATAAATATTGGACTTTTTGAAACAATTGAGATTATAGAATGATACCACTTAACTGTGTCTCAGGATGTGCAGCCCACACCGCAGGCATCACGGCCAAGGTCCTTTTCCTGTTCGATGCACTGAGTACTCAGTCATGGGAAACCTTTTCACATATGCACTGTACAACCTTTTCACATAAGCTTTCTCAGTGCATTTTGAATATTTACAAGGAACATCTGATTCCCATAATCAGTCAAATTTACTCAATCACTCAGAAAATTGTTTGCAGCATCCACCTTGATGTTTTCATTTTCAAAAGATACCGTGCCCACACCATTCAAAAACGCACATACACCGTTATTTACAAGGTGCCTACCGTTCTAGTTGTGCACAAAACAAATTTGGGCATCTCCACATTTCCCTTGGATGTATTTCTGAACAAATAACCTTTGCACATGGAAATAGTTCCATAAAGCCTCCAAACCTATCTTTTTAATGCAACCTGCAAATATAGTGGAGTAACATACCCCAAACTATTTCCTCCACAATGAAGAACAATAATATGTGTGTATTGAAAGTGAGCCGTAATCTTACAAAATGATAATAGACTCACACAGTTTAGCCCAGACACTGTATACCAGCAAATCTCCACTCTCGCCAACAATCACATTGTCTGGACATTTAAAGTGAGCCATACTCTCACAGAATGAAAATAAACTCGCCCAGTTTAAGCCACAAACTGCATGCCAGAAAACCTCAATTTCAGCCAATCCAATATTTCCAAAGATGCCATGATTATCAGCATACACCTTCAACAACTGAATTGAAGAGTCCCCCATAATCCACACAGTCTGCCTCCTCAAACAGATAGCCATAGCCATTGTCACTGCTCTCAAATCCTGCAAGCAAAACTCCTACTACCCCTTCCTGTACACCACACCTAGCAAACCTGATTGGCTAATCCCCACAGTCCCCTTTCTATGCCAGACATCCTCAAAAGACACAGATGTGGCAAATGCCGTCCACGGAGCACTGCAGTGTCTGTGTACCCCGTTACACAGCAGAAGCCCTTCTACCTTTTCCACTTTCATGTTATCAATACTCCCTCATTGGCTGCTTTCTAAGAGTCACACATCCATCCACTCATCACATCCTAAACCTCTACATCTAACCCTGTCGTCTCACTGCAACTCTTCAGATGTACACTTCAACTCTCAGAGTACATATCTCCTGTTAAAGAAAAACATCTGCATTAGAAAAAGTACTCTAAAGCTGTCCAAGATTTCTATTTCCAGATTCATCAAGATATGCATCTAACAGAACATAGTACATGTATGCTTATATTTAAAAAAAATTGCTCTTCAACTCTTTCACAAATATATATATATAAAGGGTCCCTGCTACTTACCCTGCAATAAGCTTCTCAATAAGCGTATTCTATGTTTTAACCACCTTAGCAAATGCCATGCATTACAGCATTCACCACCTGCTCACATGAAGCAGCAAACAATTGTAATACTCTGCGCTTAAAACTGTTTCTATTTACAATCCTTGTGATGAAAGTTAAAGAATGCATATGTGCATATATAGCAGCACTGTGTTACTCTTTCATCATAAAATAAGGGAATCGCACATGAAATACATATGTAGACCATTTCTAAATGGCACTTAGTGTCTGTCAGTTTAATATGTTGGCAGCACATGCATACATCCCAACATCACCCATTGCAATGTATTGGTGCTTCTTAAGTGTTTCTTTTTTCCTTTGCATTCTGTCACTTCAATTCCACTTCTCCCATAGTAAAACACAAACTACAAGTCCCAGAATGCAACGAGAAAAACACAACTAACTTCGAGATTGGAAACTGTGACATGTACATCAAATACACATATAAAATGCTGTGCTTTTCAAAATATTTCTTGGGAAGAATTTTTAAGAAAGTAAAAAATGCATATCTGCATTTACAGCAGCACTTTGTCACTTTTTCATAAAAGAAGATCAAATAGATTTGTACACCATTTGTAATTGGTGCCAGGTTAATATATTTACAGTACATTTATACTTCCTAACGCAGTCCTACTTTTTTTCTCTACATTCTGTCACTTTTACTCCAACTTTACAATGCTTAAAGTGGAACTACAAGTCCCATAATGCAAACAAAAAATCTAGCACTATATAAACACCTACAGATTAGAATGCATCATGTTGGCAAGTTTGTTTGTTTGTTTGTTTTATTCACTTATAATGCGCACCAGACCCGAAGGTAGCCGGGCGCAGCAGTACAGAAAATGCGAAGCTTAGGTTGCAGGGTGGGGTCATGGGATACATACACTGTACAAGTACAATATACAAATATAGAATGCAAAATATCACAGTAAGGCAGTAGTTGCGGTTTACATGCAGAATAAATACAAAATATGATCAAGACAATCTATGTACAGGTACTGTGTGGGCGAAAGCTCATCGGTCAGGTGGGCAAAGAGGGTGGGACCATAAGATCATGATGAAATGTATGTTCTAGGGTGGGGTGAAGGATAAGTGGGCGCCAATAGGCTATTCATTGGCAGTCCTTAGCAGATTGATGTAGTTATTTCTGAATTTAGGGAAGGGCTGTGCCTCGCGTAGAGGATTAGGCAATGAGTTCCATAATTGAGCTGCTTGCACCGGGAAGCTACTACCCCCCGCCTTAGATAACCTGAATCTCGGAATGATGAGGCTGTTGGCATTTGCAGTTCTGGCAGGGCGCGAGTGATGTCTTTTTGTGAGTTTATTGCGGAGATAGCTTGGTGCTGCATTGTTCAGGGCTTTATGAACCAGGGATGCTACTTTAAGGTGAATTTTGTTTTGGGAGGACAACCAGTTGTTTTGACGCCTGATGTTAGAAATATGTGATCTTTTAGGTACACCAAGGGCGGCTCGTAGGGCATTGTTTTGAAGAATTCGAAGTCGGTGGGTAATGGATTTATTTGCTCCGATGTAGAGGGCATTACAATAATCAAGCCTCGAAAGGATTAATGCTCTCGCTAGGATAAGGCAGTTGTTATCGGAGAGAAAATGCTTGCCTGCTCTAATGAGCTTGCATGTGTAGGCGGTGGCAGATGCCAATGACTTCACCTGCTTGTCAAAAGAGAGGGTGGCATCCAGATAGAAGCCAAGTGTCTTCACATCTTTGGAAACCTTGATGATGTTCCCGTCAATTTCAAATGAGGTATAGTCCTGACTGAGTTTCTGTATGTTAGAATGTGTCCCTAGGATGAGCAACTCTGTTTTGTCATCGTTCAGGCATAGACCATGGGTTGCCATCCATGCCTGGATGATGATATACACCCTATTCACCAAGGCCAAATCCTTGTTGTAGTCCCCGGAAAGTGGGAGGAGAATCTGGGTATCATCTGCATAGTTGGTGTAGGTGATACCAAGATGGTCCAGATCATCAAAAAGGGGCTTAGTGAATATGTTGTAGAGAGTCGGGGCGACGCATGAGCCCTGAGGGACTCCACATCGGATGGGGATTGGGTCCGCCGCTGCCGAAGGGGAGAACACCCTCATGGTCCTATCACTGAGGAAGGATTCAATCCAAGATATGGCCTCCTTGGAAAAATGTGCGGCTGAGTCTAAATGGCTACAAAGTACTCCATGGTCTACAAGGTCGAATGCCGCCGAGAGGTCCAGCAGCAAGAGGAGAGCCATTTTACCTTTATCTCTTATTTCATCTATTTGTGCCTTTAGGTCGATAAGGGCAGTCTCTGTACCATGTTGTGGACGGAATCCTGATTGGCGCTCTCCTAAAAGTTGATGTTGTTCCAGGAAACTTTGGATTTGATTGTAGGCGATTTTATCCAGGATTTTGAGCAGGAAGGGGACTGTTGTAATGGGGCGGTAGTTTGTGGGTATAAGAGGGTCTAGCGTTTGCTTTTTGAGCAATGGTAGTACCCAGGATTGTTTTAAATTGGTGGGTACCGTGCCGGACGTGAATGAGGAGTTGACGAGTTTGGCAATAAACGGGGAGAGATCTCTAGCTGCGTCTTTTATGAGCTGGGCAGGGCAAGAATCGCCCTGGCAGTTAGACGGCTTAAGAGAGAGGATGACTTTCTCCACCTCGAGAATCGAAGTTTTGGAAAACATGAACCGTGTGGCTGTGTCCTGGGTCTTTGGGGTAGGGTCTGTAATGAGGTTGTTAGTCTTGGGATGATGAGTAAGGGAGGCTTTCTTTTTGGTTATTTTCGTTTGGAGTAGGGAGATTTTATTGGATAAGGCTAGCTGAATGTTGGAGCACCAAGTTTTGTCTTTGGTGCAAGTATCCGGAATGGGGATGGATGACTCTAGTTCTTTGAGGATGGTGAATAGTTCCCTCATGCTTGAATTGGCGTTGGAGATCCGCTTATTAAAGGAGTTCTGTTTGGCCAGATGGATTTCTTTTTATATTGGGAGGAGATTTCTGTTAGTTTCATTTTATGGTCTACTGAAGGGGTGAGCCTCCAAGCTGTTTCGCAGCTCCTCTTAAGTAGTCGCAAATCCTTTAGTTCGGGGGTAAACCATTTATTTAGGTGAGATTTGGGTTTACTTTTTCTGAGTTTCAAGGGTGCGATGTTGTCGAGGGTAGTTAGCATAATTTTGTTATACTCGTTGACTAGTGTTTCTGGGTCTAGATGATCTGCTAATCCGTTAAGTGTAGGTAGAATGGCCGGGAACACTTTGTCTCTGGTGATGCTCTTTTTGTTTCTTGTTGGGCAAGGCGGGGCCATGATGGAGGCTGGTGAAGGTGGTCTGGAGGTAGATAGTTCAAATGACAGGAAGAAGTGGTCTGTCCAAGGTTGAGGGATAATAGCTTTGATATTGGCAGTGCAATTGTAGTCTACTAGCCAATCAAGGATTCTTCCCTTATTATGTGTAGGTTCAAGAGTTTTTTGCGTCATGCCCAGATTTGAGAGGGAATTGGCAATGATGGTGGCATTTTTATCTGAAGGGTCATTGAAGCCCAGATTGAAGTCCCCTAGGACAAGTAGTTGTGAAGAGGTTTTAAGGTTGTTGGAGAGTAAATTATGTAGATCCTCCTCGAAGGTCCCTAAGGGACCAGGTGGTCTGTAGATGAGGTGGATCGTCAAAGTTTGGGAGCTAGCTAGTGGAAGTTTGATAGTAAGTGATTCACATGAGTCAGCTGCTATTGTAGGTGAGATTCTCATATCTAAGCTGGTCTTTGCGATGATGGCAATGCCACCGCCGCGCGTGTTGATTCTATCTTGCCTGAATATAGTAAAGTCTTCTGGGATGGCTAAGGAGAGTAGGGGTCCTGCTGCGTTGTGCAGCCAGGACTCGGTGATGGCGATGAAGTCCAGATTGTCGAGCACTATCAGATCACAGATATCTGTGGCATGTGCTATCAGGGATCTTGCATTTATTAGTCCTCCTTTGAGTAGGTGGTATGACGGATGAGGTGGTACAGTTTTGGTCTGGGTAGTGGGAGGAAGTCTCCTTTTTTTTGGGGGGACGTTGGTGTTGGGCTTCTGGGTATTGGATCTTTTGTTGTTAGGAGGTAGGGTTCTGGTCAGAGGCTCATAAAGTTTTGAGAGTCTAGCTCTGAGCCTAGAGTTTCAACAGAGTAGACTACATGGGTTGCTGGGGAACTCGGATAGGGGATTTAGATCCGGGTGTTCCATACTGGTGTCAGTAGAGAGGGTGGTGATGGTGGAATTTAGGGGTCTTGTGAGCATAGTAGGGAGGCTACTGTCCTCTCTATGGTGGAAGATAATTGCAGATAGGTACAATAGCAGGCTGCAAGGTGTGATACTCATGATGTGGAGCTGGATACACCAGGCACGGTGGGCATAGATTAGCATAGGCAATGACTAAGTTGCACAGGGCACAGTGGGCATAGATAAGCATAGGCAATGACTAAGTTGCACAAGGCACAGTGGGCATAGATGAGCATAGGCAGTGACTAAGTTGCACAAGGCACAGTGGGCATAGATAAGCATAGGCAATGACTAAGTTGCACAAGGCACAGTGGGCATAGATAAGCATAGGCAATGACTAAGTTACACAAGGCAGAGTGGGCATAGATGAGCATAGGCAGTGACTAAGTTGCACAAGGCACAGTGGGCAAAGATTAGCATAAGCTTGCAGGTAACCAATGTCAAAATGTCAAATTGATGGTTCCCCTGTTATGATATGTAAGGAAAAAAAGCCCCTGGGCTTACCATAGTAGTATGGGTCCGTCAGGCAGTGAGCAAAGGTCCTTGCAGGATTTAGGGAGCAGGCGCAATAGGAGTAGGCTACGCCTCCCATGCGCCGAACAGGGCGCAAAACAGGGCCTTGTATGGCCTTCGTGTGGGCCGGCGTATCCGCCTGCCGGCGGAAGCAGAGGGCTTAGTAGTGCCCAGATCGAGGCTCAGCCTCGCTTTGAAGCCGCGTCGCACCCGGCATGGGGAAGTCAGGCGAGCGGGAGAGACATAGACAGGCAGGCCGCCGTGTGCAGTGCAGCGGATCTGCACTTGCTGCTGCCGGGTGGTCTGCTGGATGGGAGGGGGGGCTCCTGCCCTCCACCCTCGTCGAAGGTCGTCAGGAAGGGGGGTCCTGGGGGAAAAATAACGCCTTTATAAGGCCTTCGTGTGGGCCGGCGTATCCGCCTGCCGGCGGAAGCAGAGGGCTTAGTAGTGCCCAGATCGAGGCTCAGCCTCGCTTTGAAGCCGCGTCGCGCCCGGCATGGGGAAGTCAGGCGAGCGGGAGAGACATAGACAGGCAGGCCGCCGTGTGCAGTGCAGCGGATCTGCACTTGCTGCTGCCGGGTGGTCTGCTGGATGGGAGGGGGGGCTCCTGCCCTCCACCCTCGTCGAAGGTCGTCAGGAAGGGGGGTCCTGGGGGCAAAATAACGCCTTTATAAGGCCTTCGTGTGGGCCGGCGTATCCGCCTGCCGGCGGAAGCAGAGGGCTTAGTAGTGCCCAGATCGAGGCTCAGCCTCGCTTTGAAGCCGCGTCGCGCCCGGCATGGGGAAGTCAGGCGAGCGGGAGAGACATAGACAGGCAGGCCGCCGTGTGCAGTGCAGCGGATCTGCACTTGCTGCTGCCGGGTGGTCTGCTGGATGGGTATGCATATACTCCTAACATATTAAACGTCCACACACCAACTGGCATTTAAAAGTGTTCTACAAATCTTTTCCAACTTTTCTTCTCTTTTACAAAATGTTACAGTGCTTCTACAAATGCACATATACATTTTTTAACTTTCATGAAAATGCTCCCCAAAGCAACCATTTTTAACCACCCACCAATTTTATTAACTTTTCCCCACCACTCCTCCTTCCATTCTAAATATGAACCTTGCTTCCTAAAAGTACTTTGTCATTACCACATATCCCCACTAACTTTATTTTACAATTACAGGAAAGAAGCACATCACTGAAATGAACAAATGAAAAACGAATACCCTTCGCATTCGAGAAAGTAAGTACAGTAATTAATGTACCAGGTATTTTTTAAAAATATTTATTTACTTATATAGCGCCAGGAACCCTCAGGCATATGTATGTAATTATAGCAGCAGAGTTCTATTATATATATTACCCTAAACTACTCTTTTCAAAACAGAATTTCGATTAGATTGTGTCCTACCACGTATTCCTCATCTTTGATTTTCGATATCCAGCTTTAGCTGCTTCGGAAAAATATTTTCGGCAGTGGGCACTATGCGTTGATGGTGTCGACTCTATGTCCCTCGAGGGCCTGCGTCTCGAGGATGATGTCGTCAAAGGCATATACAGCACGCGCAGCACCTGTTGGCTACAGTTCTGTTTTTTTGCGAATGCTATTGCTTCGAGAAATACGGCGCACTTCAATAAGCTTCCTTGTTTTGAGAAATAGATTATGTTTTCTTAGTCGACACCGACTACCCCAAAGACCGGGTTCAAGAAGTGTTGAGATTGTTGGTCAAAAATGTCATTGACATATCCTCACTGTATATGTTTATGGTGCCTTGGGGTGGAGCATAACACGACGGACTGCTCCAAGTGCCAGTCGATGACAGGAAATGCCTTGAAGGAACGAAAGGGGAAATTGACGGTAGAGTGAAACCCCAAATCATCTACCCCAACCACAAAACCTTCGACCGACGAGTCGTGAGGTGACTCTCCTCGGAGGAAGAAAGTTAAGAGGTTGAGATGTAGAAGTGGCTTCCACCACTCCTCATTGTTGTCGAAGAAGTCCAAGAAAAGGCACCATAGGTCGCCTTCTTCAACTTCGTCGGGCGCTTCCCCTGAGAGGGTATCTTTCCCCACTAAGAAATCCACTCCGGGCCGAGTGGGAGGCTTTCAGAGCATTGATGCTAAACATATATGAAAAACAAAAGCCTACAAGCCAAGCATCAGCAGGGCCATGGCTACTAGCACCGTTATACGCAGATTTGCGTGGTTGCGTAAATCAGGCTTTGCACCAGTTGTGCAATCCAGGCTCCTCAACATGCCCTTTGATGAATCTCACGTCTTTGGCAACAAGGCTGAAGAGAGCCTTGAGAAGTTGCAGACCTCTAAGGTGCAGCCAAATCTTTAGGTGCTGCTATTAGGCAGCCTGAACCTTTTCACCCTCATGGACAGCCTTGGAGGGGTAGATCTTTTTGTTACTTCCCCTCAGTTGGAAGAGCGAGGGGAATGGCTGGTCAAAGAGGACAAAGAAAGTTCCCTTGTGGTGGATGAGGGAGAGGTGCGAAGCCAGCTCAAACAGGGGCATTTGGACCATCCACCACTTCATCAGTCTCCTCAAAACCTCTGTGAGGTTTTGAGTTACAACTCACCAGTGGGGAAGAATGGCGAGTCATGACTACGGATGCTTGGGCATTGGAAACCATAGCCCATGGGTACTGCCTTCCTTTCATGCAGAGACCTCAGAGGAATCACCGGGGAGCCTCTCTTTGAGGATTCCAGATCCACTCCTGGTGCAGGAAATGTTAACCCTGCTAGCGAAAGACGCTATAGAACCAGTACTTGTAGCGGAGAGGAACAAGGGATGGTATTTCCCTTACTTTCTAATACCGAAGAAGGACGGAGGACTGAAACCCATCTTGTACTTGAAATACTTGAACAAGTTCCTCAGGAAGGACAGGTTCAAGCTGCTCACTCTTTCTCAGATCTTTCAGGCCCTCCAACTCCAGGACTGGATGGTGTCATTGGACCTTTGGGATGCTTATTTTCATGTGCCAATCCATCTCAAGCACAGTAAAATACCTGATGTTCACAGTTGGCAATTTTCTTTACCAATTTTGAGTTCTGCCATTCAGGCTAACCTCCGCCCCAAGGGTTTTCACCAAACTCATGGCGGTGGTGGCAGAGAGTCTCAGGAGGGGGGATTCATGCCTACCCCTACCTGGACGATTGGCTGACCAGGGCGCGTTCTCCCGAACAAGTCCTGGATCATCTCAACATCATCTGCCACTCTCTTCACAGACTGGGCTTCTCCCTCAATTATAAGAAGTCCCATATATATGACACCTTCTCAAAAGCTCAACTTCATCAGAGCTGTACTGGATACATCCTTGGAAAAGAGCTTGCCACCTGAGGTGAGGGCTCATGACATTCTACATATGGTCACCAAATTTCAGAGTGCCCACCGTCTCCCGGCTTTCGAATAGTTTATGTTGCTCGGCCTCAAGGCATCCTGCATTTTTATGGTGCCAGAGTTCCAGCTGAGAATGAGATCCCTTCAATGGCCTCTCAGAACTAAATGGTCTTGGTTCTCAGGAAAGATGTCCGATCTACTTCAGGTTCCAAGCAGGGTCGCACAGGATTTTCTGTGGTGGACTTGCGAGGACAACATTTTGAAGGGAGAACCTTTTTGGCAACCATGGCCGGAGATAACAGTAGTGACGGATGCCTCACTCACAGGGTGAGTAGCCCACACCAACGATCTGACAGTCAGCGGTCATTGGTCTCCATCGTAGTCCAAACTACATATCAATCTTTTGGCGCTGTGGGCAATCAGACTAGCGCTGAAAGCCTTCCTGCCCTCTGTGCGGGGAAAGAATGTCCTGATAATGATGGACAATACAGTGGCCATGTACTACCTCAACAAGAGAGGAGGTGTAGGGTCACTACTACTGAGCAGAGAGGCAATGCAGCTCTGGTACTGAGCAATTCAAGAAGGAATCTCCTTGTTAGCAGTTCACCTAGCCGGAGAGGAGAACACAGCGGTGGTGTCACGCTCACCTGAATCTCCACAGGAGTGATGGATTCCTTCAACCTCTGCTCTGCTCTCCCCTCACCCGGAAACCAAATCTTTCTCCGTTCACCTGGGGTTCTATCTGTAAGATAAAGAATGGGTTTATAATAGTTCCCAGACCCAAAGACCCTCCCTTGAGACTCTCTGTTGGTTCAAGCGCTGTGTCTGGGGGGGCTCACCTCTTGTTTTGGGAAGGTGGGCTCTCCGTCCTGGCTCTGCAGGGGCGCTATGGTGCGGGCCGGATGGTTGCCGTGCTGACGAATGCCTCCCACGAAGAATCGTCCCCACACAGACCTAGGATCTTGTTCCCCGGGATGATGTCCACCGGATCAGGAGTTCTGCAGGCTTGATCCCATTGCCAATGCGCGAAAAGGCATCTGCCTTTCCGTTCTTTACTCCAGGCCGGTAAGTGATCACAAAATCATATTCTGATAGGAATAGAGCCCAACAAAGCTGTCTAGAGGATTGTGCTTTAGCCGACCGTAGGCACTGAAGATTCTGATGGTCCGTGATTATGGTAATTGTATGTTTGGCTCCGAGTAGATAATGCCTCCATTCCTTGAGGGCCTCCTTTATTGCAAGCAGTTCTTTATCCGTAACCGCATAATTTAATTCCGCTGGTGAGAACTTTTTTGACCAGAAGGCTACGGGGTGTAGATGACCGGTATCAGGGTTCCGTTGGGACAAGACCGCTCATATGGCTACACTTGAAGCATCGGTCTCTACGATGTAAGGGAGGTCTGTTTACAGATGTTGTAATACAGGGGCTGATGTGAACCTGTTCTTTAGAGCCCCAAAGGCTTCTTCATCTGCGGGGGTCCATTCAAATTTCCAATGCTTGCGTAAGAGGGTGGTGATAGGATGCACCAAATGTGAAAATCGTGGTATGAAGCATCGGTAGAAGTTCGCAAAGCCTAGGAAGCTCTGCACTCTACTTCGGTGACATGGAAAGAGCACTTCTCAAGCTTGGCGTAAAGATGGTTTTCGCGCAGCTTGTGGAGAACCGCCCGTACATGTGATACATGCTCTTGTACGGTAGCTGAATAAATGAGGATGTCATCTATGTACACAACGGCACATACGTCTAGCAGTTCTCGTAGGACATCATTCATGAAGTGCTGGAACGCCGCCGGTGCGTTGCACAACCTGAACGGCATTACCTGATACTCATAGAGGCCGTACCTGGTGCGGAACGCGGTCTTCCATTCATCACCCTCCTTAACACGCACCAGGTGGTAGGCCCCCCGAAGATCCAATTTCGTGAACATTTGCGCTTGTCGTACTTGGTCGAGCAATACAGGTATCAGAGGTAATGGGTACCGGTTCTTCACCGTGACCTGGTTTAATGCGCAGTAATCGATGCACGTTCTAAGATCCCCCTCCTTCTTCGGGACGAAGAAGAGAGGAGAGGCTGTGGGGGATTTGGAAGGGTGGATGAAACCATTTGCGAGGTATTGGTCCAAGTAGGCTTTGAGATGGGCGTTTTCCCCTTCCTCCAGGGCATATATGCAGCTACACGGAACCTTTGCCCCTGGAACCAGGTCTATCTGGCAGTCATAAGTCGATGCGGGGGCAGAACATTGGCCTGTTCTTTGGCAAATACATCCTGGTATTCCTGGTATTCGGGGGTAAAACTCCCAACATCCCCAACATGGGGAATTTTTTCTGAGATGCTGATATAGGCTGCTCCGGCGACCGACCTGACTGGTAACAGTGTCTGCAGTCCCTGGGAAAGGTTAATGATCTCCTACGCCAGTCTATAAGCGGGTTGTGTTTCGCAAGCCAAGGTATACCAAGGATCATTTGGAATTGTGGCGCTGAAATTAGATCAAATGAGATTTCCTCCTTATGCCCGTCTTGACAGAGCATTAAGATCTTGGTGGTGCAACGGGTAACCGGTCCTGACAGCAGCTGAGTTCCGTGGACCGCAGCCACTTTGTCTATGATTTCCTTCGTACAACTTGGTAACCCAATTCTGTCGGCTGTCTCTATATCCAGATAATTCCCAATGGCTCCACTATCCACTAAAGCTTCTAGTGCGAGTAACCTGGAAGGCTGGCGCTGGTCCACTAAGGTCACCGGAATGGTAAAATGGAAGGTCGAGGGAGACTTAGTTGCGCTCGGCGAACCGACCTCTAAGTTTGCCAGGTGTTGGAGTTTTCCGCCTCGGTTGCTTCCTTTGCTCCCTCTATAGCCCCAACTGTCTTTCAGGGTGGTTTAGCCATACAGTTACGAAGAAAGTGGCCGGATTGCCCACAGTACAGACATAATTGCTCTTGCCGCCTTCTATCACGTTCCGCTTTAGTAAGCGGGCCTCCAACTCCCCGTAATTGCATAGGTTCAGGATGTGTTTCCATGGACTGGCGAGCTGACGTCTCCTTGGGCCGCATATAGAATGTTCTGCTCTCAGAGCGTGAGCGGTCAGCTCTCCGGTTTTGCAAACGGTGTTCTAGCTGGAGTGCTAGGTCTATGTATTCAGCACACCCCTCGGGTGGGTTAACTACTTGTGCCAGGACGTCTTTAAGCTCCCCCCTTAGGCCTCAGTAAAAAAGAGTTGTTTGCTTTTCTTCTGGCCAACCTGTTTTGGCTACCAGACGATTGAAAGTCGCTACGTAAGCCAAAAGGTCCTGATTCCCTTGTCGTAGGGATAATAACTCGTCATCCAAGGCCTGTCCTTGTGTACTGCGGGCAAAAAGCTTTTCCAACTCACGCTGGAAGCCGGCAAAATTTGGAAGTAATGGATCGTCCCTATTGACTAATGGTACGGACCAATCTGCTGCATGTCCCCCCAAGTATGACAACACAAAGGCCACTTTAGACTGATCAGTGGGAAACAGCCCTGGCTTACACAGAAAGTGTAGACGACACTGATTCATAAAAGTGCTGAATTTTCTGGGCTCTCCTGAGAACCTCTCTGGGGGCGCCAGGGGTATGTTCCCAGCAAAGACTACTTGTACTGGGGCTGCTATGGGTTGGGGTGGTGTAGACGGCAGTGCCGTGGCCCCCCCGGCAATGAAGCCATACCAGCTTGGGTCTGTAGTAATTGGCGAGCTATCTCATCCGTTTTATCCCTGTTCACTGCCAATTCTCGCCTTAAGGCGTTTGTCTCCGAATGAGCTGCATGCACCTCGGCCCTCAGCTCCCCCAATAACTGTGACAGTTGATCTACCTCTGAGGTCTCCATCGCTCAGGCGGAGGTGTTTAAGGTTGGCTTCGTGTTCTGTCATGCTCACCTGAATCTCCGCAGGAGCAATGGATTCCTTCGACCCCTGCTCTGCTCTCCCCTCACCCGGAAACCAACTCTTTCTCTCTTCACCTGGGGTTCTCTCTGTAAGATAAAGAATGGGTTTATAATAGTGCCCAGACCCAAAGACCCTCCCTTGAGACTCCCCGTTGGTTCAAGCGCTGTATCTAGGGGGGCTCACCTCTTGTTTTAGGAAGGTGGGCTCTCCGTCCTGGCTATGCAGGAGTGCTATGGTGCCGGCCGGATGGTTGCCGTGCTGACTTGAAGCTGTTCTCCTTGCTTGTTGTCATGATGCCTACCCCCGGGCATCCGGACCAGGCCCATCAGTCCCGGGAGAAAGCATCCAGATGCTTAGAAAAAGCTCAGCAGCCCCGTCTAGGGGCTATCTGGGTACAGTCCTGGCGCCGTAGGCACCAGGCTCATAGAAGGGGTCAGTCCTGGCGCCATAGGCGCCAGGCTCATATGCTTACACTTACCTCATGCAGACCATGCTGGTAGAATCCAAGCCAATGTGAAGCCTGAAGGGGACAACTTTACTTCAGGGACTATTTTATTACTCGGGTGTGGGCTTGGGGGAACTTCTTACCTGGGACTACTTTGAAGGCTATTTAAACCACGCCGAAGAACAGCACACACTTTGCGTTATTCTGCATCCAGCAGCGTAACGATCACCGTGCCTGCAAGTCAGCATCCAGCCTTCTGCCACGCCCACCTCGAGTCTGGAGCTCCTAGAGAAAAGAGGAAGAAGGAGGAAAGGTTAGAACAAGAACATTACTTCTATTCCTCACCTGATTCCGGATCCATCGTGCCTTCAAATAAGGAAAGAGATGTTAATTTGATACGCGTCGCATCGCCCGCTGTAGCGCCACGCTAGTCTCACCAGCCTTCGCAGCACCTCCGCGATCCGCTGCAGTCTCCATCACATCTTCGCCGAACTCAGGCACCTAAGGGGGACAAAGAACAGCAAGGTGAGCCGAGAGAATAAACAAAGGCAATCTCAGTTACCACCATAGACTTATCTGATTTTACCGCCTGAGGCATTTTCCATCTCCACGGTCCGGCGCAGTCTCCATCTCATCTTCGCCGAACTCCGGCACCTAAGGGGAACAAAAGAACAGCAAGGTGAACCGAGAGAATAAACAAAGACAATCTCTTTTACCACCATAGACTTACCTGATTTTACCGCCGGAAGCATTATTCATCAAGACGTCATAATTTCTCACGCTGCACCTGTAAAAGGAGGGAAAGCAACATATTAAACATAGGTATCATTTACCGGACAGTGTTGGGTAATACAGACTCTTACCTGAACGCTACCAGCTGCCACGAGGCAATCTTCTCTTGGGTCAAGCTGCAAGACAAAAGGAATCGGACAAGAGTGAATATCAGACATTTTGAACTCTTACAAACTATATACTTAGGGTTCCTCGCCAGGGACCTCAGAGTCAATATTGGTCTGGAACTCTCCTAATTCCTTAGGACCAGTGAAGTAACTGGTTATCTACGCACCCCTGCATTCCACGCAGGATGGAGAGCTCATCTTTTATAAACATAAGGTGAGACTATGAAAGGAGATATCGGAGGTGATTAGTGGGAAGAACAGTGGGGTGTTATCACTCAAATCCACGAGTGGCTAATTCCCTTTCTCCACTTTCAGGAGAATACTTCTACGGGTCAAGCAGACGAAATTAGGCAGGCCAGTCCAGTCTGTCATCTCTGTACTACGCGTCACGCTGCTGGAGACCGCAGCTGTCCAGTTCCGATCAACGCCCCTGTGGGAGCCAGGTGAGCGTAACACTTGTTTTGGTGGTGCTGCTGAGAAGAATGGCACAGTCGCTCCCCTTATTGGTGGTTGGTAAACGTTCAAAAGTCCCAAATAATGTTCCAGGGCCAGTTACTTCACTGACCCTTAGTGCTGTGATTCTGTTGAGTATAATGTCCAATGTCCTCGGATTTCCCAGTTGCTTCACTGGGTTCACAAGGAAGAAGTGCGGGTTTGTATTGCCTTTGTGGATCTTGCTCACTGAGTGTCTATAAAGACTTACCTGTCTTTCTCTTGTGTTTTCTTTTCCTTGCAGATTGCCAAACGAAACTCCAACGGGCGGTGAAGATCAGAAAACCCATAACTCAGACGGGCGGTGAAGATCAGAAGGACTGCAAGTGAAGAATGAAGCTGCCGACGCCGTCGGAAAGCCGCGGAAAGGTGAGTAGAAACTGGCGCTGTACTAATGCTTCTGTTCTTTTCTCTTTCAGATGCGGAGCTCGTAGTAGCGAAGATGGTGGCCCAGCCGGGTGACGGAACTGCAGGTAAGCAGTAGAAGACTCCGGGGATTGGGATCAGGTAAGCGCATGCTCGATGTAACAGAGGAATACACGAAGCAAGTCTTGTTCTTTGGGCGTGGCTTTTATAGAGTGCCTCGCCCAAAGACTAGAGTTTTGCATTAGTTCTGGATTGGCCAAAGAGGGGTCCATGCTAGTGGAACAGGAAGTCTCATGTTATTCTATGGCCGCAGGGGTTTTCATTGGCTGACATGGATATTAACCCTGTTTTTGCTCTACATGCTTTCACCCACAATGCACCTGCCTGTCTTCCCGTCTGCCTACCATGAACTGGATATGAGGGCGACTTGATAATGTTACCTAGTCTAGTGCCCATGACAGGTGGACACTCTGAGCAGGCAGAGGACAGTCTCCCATGAGTGGGAACTAGCTCAGGACGTCACCTCAAGTGGATCTGTTTGCGACAGGTGTCAACCGGAAGTGCGAACTGTACTGCTCCAGGGAATTTCCCCCAAGAAGAGCTCTAGGAGTGTAGTGGTGGACTGGAAGTTTCCACTCCTGTACGCATTGCCTCCAGTCTCCGTCATCCCTCACATGATCAGGAGGTTGAGATAGTTCGGGAAACACAAAATCTTAATTGCCCCGGATTGTGCCAGGAGGATGTGGCACCCAGACTTTCTGGACCTGTCCATCTGTCCTTCAATGCGTCTTCCACAAAGAAAGGACCTTCTCTCGCAAGATGGGGGTCAGGTTCTCCATCCACTGGTCAAGACACTCAACCTTCACGCTTGGTTTCTGAGATGCTGACATACATGGATTGGGACCTCCTGGATGACGTAATGGAGATTTTCCTTTCTGCCAGAAGGCCAGCAAAAAAGTATTTGTACCGTTGCTGTTAGAACAAATTCTGCAACTGGTGCAAACACAAGAATGTAGATCCTTTTCTGTGTAAAACACTAGATGTTTTATCATTTCTACTATCTTTAGTCAACCTGGTGCTCCAGATTGGTACTATTAAAGGCTATTTGGCAGTGCTGCCCATTTTTAAGCGTTCGTCAGAGGAATGTGCATATTTCAAAATTCCATTGGTGACACAATTTATAAAGGGGCTCACCAATGTGTTCCCCCCATCTCCTTTCCAGGTTCCAACTTGGGACCTTAATCTGGTATTAAAATGTCTTATGTGTGCACCCTTTGAACCTTTACACTCCTGCTTTAAAGCTGTTAACCTTTAAAACCATTCTCTTGGTAGCCCTAACTTCAGCCCTTAGAGTGAGTGAGTTGCAGGCACTTTCACCCAAGCCACCCTTTTACTATCTTCCATAAGGATAGGGTTGTTCTGAGGGTGAAGCCTTCATTCTTACCCAAAATCATTTCTGACTTTCACGTAGGACAGAAAATGTTTTACCTTCTTCCTATCCCCCACCTCATCCTGGCAAGGAAGAGGAGAGATTAAACCAGTTGGACCCTTGCAGAGCTTTGAGCTTTTATATATCTAGGCTGTCAAAACTTTGCATTGATGATCAGCTTTTCATTGGCTATACAGGCCACAAACTGGGTCCGGCTGTTACGAAACAGACCTTATCCAGGTGGATTATTCTGTCTATTTTGGAGTGGTGGGCAAGGATCCTCTTGAAGGGTTAAGAGCCCATTCCACCAGGGGCATGGCTACATTTACAGCCCTGCAAAGGGGTGTACCGCTAAAAAGTATTTGCGAGGCAGCAACGTGGTCTACGATTCACACCTTTACAAAATATTACTGCCTAGAGTCTTCCCTCAGTCAGGATGGGAGCTTTGGAAAAGCAGTCCTGCATTCAGTTCATGAAAACCTTTAAGAAACTGAAATTCTTACTCCCTCCACCAATTCTAATACTGCTTTGGGAGTCTATCAAAGATGAGGAATACGTGGGAGGACACAATACATTCGAAGAACAAGTTACTTACCCTTGGAAACGTTCTTTTGACTGGATGTTCCTCCCACATATTCCTCATTGCTCTCCCAACCTACCCCACAGTAGAATTTCCCATGCTATTACAGCTTTCGTTCCTTCAAGGCTGAGTCAGTTCGTGGTTATGCGGGTTGTTTCTACTGTAAAGAAAAAACAACGGGTGCTGCGCATAATATATATGCCTTTGATATCATCCTCGAGACGGGGCCCTCGCGGGACATTGAGTCGACGCCATTGACGCACAGCGCCCTCTGCCGTAAAATTATTCTGAAGCAGCTAAAGCTAAAGCTGGATATCGAATATCAAAGATGAGGTATAAGTGGGAGGAACATCCAGTCAAAAGAACGTTACCATGGGTAAGTAACTTGTTCTTCTTTCACTGTAGCCCATTATATTCCACCATTCAAAATCTTACTATTGCCATCTTCACACCACCATTGCAACACCCAGTCTGTTCCTCAAAACAGCACAATGACCCTACAAATTCCAATACCCCACCACTACCATACTCACTAACCCAACACCATCACACCTCTGTACACGCATATTCTCACAACCTTCGCAACCACACCTAATATACCACCTCACAATCAAACAGCACTCTATTCATCTCTAGAATCACACACCCATGCACCATATATGCATATACATTGCACAACTTTCCAACACAACCTTTCTAGACACAACACAATGCTTACTCAAAAGCAACTCTGTAGACAAGAAAGAAAAAGCAGAGCAGATAAAACATCATATAGTCATCCACCTCTAAAACAATTTATAGAAAACATTAAAACAAAAGCGCTAGTAACCTCACTAAACAAAACTAAACTAGCCACACCTAGAAAGTAACACCCCTCCTACAAAAATAAAAAGTAAAAAATGATGTACAAACAAAAGCAGACCTACTAACACACCCAATCCTCGATCTACCAGTGTTAATGTAGTCACGGTAAAGAAATCCCAATATTTTTTACAAAAAATGTTCCACCATAGAGTTCTTCACAATCTTATAAAAACACGTGAAATATCACGGTCTTGCCTTCAAAACTACAGCAGGAGAGTAATCCTGCAAGCTCTAATTGACAGCGCTTTTCTACTGAAGAGAAAATTGTTTATATTGATTTTAAACAGAATGAAACCATTAACTAAATTAATCAATAAATTAAAACGAGTACTTCTAAACGTGCAGAGTTTTAAGATAGAGACCTTTTCAAACTTCTGTGATGGTGAATGGATTATACAAGCCGCACAGAACGATACTTAAATAAAGAGGCTTATAAACAAGAACAACAAAAAACAATTGCCATAGACAATAATGGTTGAGGCTATGAAATGGTGAAACAAACCATTATAACAAAAGAAACCCTTATAGAAAAAAGTCCCCAACAAACTTTGAACCAAATGCTCCCTTCACGCAAACAAACCGTCCAGTGTACAAATGGACATGAATCTAAATGTGTAATGTACGCCAACAATCCTTTAAATCTTTATGACAATTCCTCAATCATTACGTGAAACTAGAAGACAGAAGTAAAATGAAAACTTTACAAACCATAGAGTCCTGTCCAGTGCGCAGCCCCACTGGCTGCGAGAACATTCATTAGCCTGCATTTTAGGAACTGCTTGCAAAAGCACTTTACACCACATCAAAATTTTAGCGTCACACCATTCTACTATATGGAATCTTTTGTGTGAACTATACTATGCAAAATGTTCTTCTGTAGAATTGCAACATTTAAATAACATTCTCCTACATGGAACAGCCAAAGAACTCCTTCAAGAAACAGAGCACATCCAACGTAAATACTGAAGGTGACTTAGTAAATACCGAAAACCTCAAAAACACCAACATCCTAATAAAGACATACAAAAAAGAAATCGCTAAGTTGCAAACACATCTGCTGAAATGCCAAGCCAAAGAGGTGTCTGCTGCTGCAGAATGTTTTATAAAAAGAGCACAAACATAGTAGATCTAGCCTACAAAATAGAAGACAATGAAGAATCCAAATGGTTCCAATTAGCTTTATATCTAACAGCAGAAGCTTAATACAAAATAACTAACCCCCCAAGGGTGTGCACTTACTGCAACACAAAGCTTGACAATAGCCAAATGCCATCATGTGCTATCACTAATAACTTAGAAATATTCCCACTTCCAAAAGCACTCCAGCAGCTTAACTTGTACAAGAGCATTATAATACAAACAGTGCACCCATTTCAAGCTATGTCATGACCACTGGACAAGGGCGCAGGTCTTCTTCACCCCCAGGGTCCAAATAGACCCAATCCTGGCACCTCTGGCGCCAGGCTCATGGAAAAGTGTGCTTTGCACACTTTGTGCCTGAGGCATGTGCATCAGGGCCGGGCGTGGCCAGAGCCAATCATTGGAAGGCACGTGCAAGGATCTCTGGGAGTGGCAAGGTGGAGCCATAAGGCGGGACCAAAGGGAGGGGACGGGGCCAGCCTATTTAAGGCCAACCCGCCCACATGCCTCTGCTTCGCGTTATTCTGCTTTCTGCAGCGTACCGGTTACCGCTGTTCCTCATCTCGTCATGCATCTGCTTGATTCCAGCTACTCCATCGCTGAAGACACACCTTACCTGATTCCAGCATCTCCATCGCTGAAGGCGCATTTTACCTGATTCCAGCATCTCCATCGTTGAAGGCGAAGATTACCTGAACCAGCTACCCCATCGCTGAAGGCGCACCTTACCTGAATCTGGCAACTCCATCGCAGAAGGCGCATCTTACCTGATTCCAGCCTCTCCATCACTGAAAGCGCACCTTACCTGATTCCAGCCGCTCCATCGCTGAAGACATACCTTACCTGATTCCAGCATCTCCATCACTGAAGGCGCATTTTACCTGATTCCAGCATCTCCATCGCTGAAGGCGCAGATTACCTGAACCAGCTACCCCATCGCTGAAGGCGCACCTTACCTGAATCTGGCAACTCCATCGCAGAAGGCGCATCTTGCCTGATTCCAGCCTCTCCATCACTGAAAGCGCACCTTACCTGATTCCAGCCGCTCCATCGCCGAAGACACACCTTACCTGATTCCAGCATCTCCATCGCTGAAGGCGCATTTTACCTGATTCCAGCATCTCCATCGCTGAAGGCGCAGATTACCTGAACCAGCTACCCCATCGCTGAAGGCGCACCTTACCTGAATCCGGCAACTCCATCCCAGAAGGCGCATCTTACCTGATTCCAGCCTCTCCATCAATGAAAGCGCACCTTACCTGATCCCAGCCGCTCCATCGCTGTGCGTGCACTTTACCTGTCTCCATCACTATCGGAGTCAGAGCCTTTCCTCACCTGATCCGGGTGACCAGCTATGCGGGAGCTCTGCTTCTCTTCTTCCTCTTAGCGGTACCTCCATCCTACAGCCGCGGATCGACCTTCGAGCAACCAGACTCCGCTCGACACCGCAAGACTTCCCCTGCAAGGGAAAAAGAACACAACAGGTTAGGAGTCACATAAATACCTAACACTTGGGCGCTCCATACCTGAGTCTAGAGACCTATCTTAAAGGCCAACCTAACAGCTAATTTGAGGGCTCCATCATCTTCAAGGGAATTCCCGGACTCGCTCCGCGACTCCGATCAGTCATCTTCACACCTATTGGAGAGAGAAAAGACATTGCAAGAATTACTATTATAACCACGGCAAAAGACGTTGAAACAAACAAACTGTCACGACTCGCAGAGATCACAACAGGTTTCCCAGTCCCCCCTCTACGGTGCCTAACCCCTCCCGATCTCATGCCCAGCTCTGGGATTTACCAGCATCCTCCTCGTTTAGGTTGCCACCACATGGTCCCCAGCGTTTTGCAACCCACCCGTTACGGCGCCCTTTTCACTGGCGTCTCCCATGGAGATTGAGGGATCGACTCCGTGCAGCCGCACTTCCGCATTCCAGGAATGCTTCACGTTCCCAAGACATGGCTGTTGGTCATGTGACCCGGAAGGTACGCACGCGTGCGGCAGCAGATCACGTGACCGGAGGCTGCGGGTCACGTGTCCAGATGGGGAGCAAAGCGCCAGTATTTAAACGGCCGCGTTGGTGCAACCGGCGCTTCACAGCTGTTTAAATCCTTGGACACTGTTTGGCGCTACGTACCTGATCTCTTGAAATACCCGGATACCGACCTTGGACTGCTTCACGGAATTGCTTTTGGATCTCCTTGGCTTTGTCTTTTTGGAACTACTGGCCACGAACCACGGACTGCTTTTGGACTTCGTATTCTTTATCCCTGGCACTACGATCACTGGTCCTTGTTCTGAACTTTGACAACGGGTGGGCCCGTTCCATCTCAAGTACGTTGGACCTTCTGGCAATACTTCCCTGATAGGGAGGGTTCTGGAGAATCCCGGAAAAACCCCATAGGTATACCGGAGTACCTCACCGCTCCACTTGGTAAGACTGTTCCAACTTGTTATTGTATTGACTAGTGGTGGTTGTTGGGCGCATAACTTAACCGGTGCTTTCTTTGCAGTGGTCCGGGGTTTCTGAGGGTCTGCGGTTCCGGAGGAAGAAGATCTCCCACCTGTGGCCTCAAGGGTTGCACAGGGAGTCTTTTTGCTCCTCCCTGTGCGGCACTTGTCGACAGAGGTCTCTCCTGACTACACGACAGTCAAGTCACAACACAAACAATACTCATTGCCAAAAGACTTACCTCCTACGTGGTTGGTCGCAGCCGGTCTGGATCGCCACTTTCATGGACCAGTGAAGCAACTAGGTCCACTCTACGCGCCCCTGCTACAAGAAACAGGACGGGGAGCCCAGCATTACAAAACAACAGGTGAGCTTGCATGGGAAGACGCTTGCACACTTTGTTTTGGCACGAAAGGGTTGAGGGGATCCACGCCACTCTCATTGCCTCGAATCTTGTCTCAGGGGCAATACCAGTATCCAGAACAGTTGGTTCCGCAGCACCTGGGGGAGAGAGTCGATCCAAGGGAGCTATGTCGAGGGAGGGCTCCAACCGTGCCTCAACGCCCCCGCAGAGACCAGGTGAGCGTAACAGAACGCGAAGCCTCTCCGAATCTCTGCCTGGACATTATGGAAACCTCTGAAACCGACCAGTTGGCCCAATTACTGGGGGAGCTGTGGGCTGAAGAGCATGCCTCAAGACAAGAGGCTAATTCCTTGAGGAGAGACCTTATTGTAGCTTGAGAATGGACGGATGATTTGGCAAGGTAAATGCTCCAGGCACACGCAGGACAAGTTCCGTTACCCGGGATTGCACCAACTCCTTTGCCACAACCATCCCCACCAGTGCAAGTAGTACTTCCAGGGGCAGTCCTACTGGCTCCACCAGAACGCTTCTTCAGTGACCCGAACAAATACGCAGTATTCACGAACCAGTGCCTCCTCCACTTTCTGTGCCGTCCAGGAGCCTTCCCTAATGACAACGCACGGGTGGCCTTTGTACTTTCCTATTTGGGAGGCTGTGCAGCTGACTGGTCCATACCATTAGTAACCCAGGATAATCCAATACTTCAGAACTTTGGGGAATTCCAACGGAAATTAGAAAAATTGTTTGCCAGGCACACCCAAGGACAAGCATTAGATAATGAACTACTGTCTCTTAGACAGCGAAGTCACAACTTGTTCACTTACATTGCCACCTTCAACCGTCTCATAGCACAGACTAATTGGCCTGAGGAGAAACGGGCCACACTCTTTTACCGAGGGCTATGTGGTGAATTAAAAGACGTACTCGCTCAAGTGGTCAACCCGCCCGAGTGTTGTGCGGAATATATCAACCTGACGGTGCATTTGGACCATCGGTTACAAGACTGATAAATGGACCGCACAAGGGCTGAAGGGAGGTCGGTTTACATGCGACCTCGGGACAATCAAACCAGAACTCATGAAACCACTGAACCTATGCAAATTGGGGGATTACGAGCTCCTATTTCCAAGGCTGAGAGGGAATAAATATTGCAGTAAGGCTGGACATTTTCTGCGAGATTGCCCTATCAAACCCCCTATGAAGATGGTAGGTGCAACAGACAACGACAACGAAGAAAAGGAACAAAAGACGGAAAACTCAAACGCGCGGCAAGTGTAGGGGTCTACTTGTCGAGCGGAATAAAGAAAGTTGTACAGACCTCACACCTGGTCATCCCGGTATTAATAACCCATCACCAACAACCGTCAAGAGTACATGCGCTAGAAGCCTTCATTGACAGTGGTGCTGTGGGGAATTACATCGATCAGGATTTGGCCACCCAGATAGGCCTTCCACTCCAACAAAAACCACACTCGGAAAACGTTACTGCCGTAGATGGTTCTCAGCTGTCTTCTCGGCCAGTAACTCAACACACCGAGAAGGTAATGCTGATATGTCAAGATGGTCATTGGGAAAGCATTTCTTTTGATCTTATAGGGGCCCCCAGGTCCAAATGATCCTAGGAATGCCGTGGCTTGTAGCCCATAAACCAGGGATTGACTGGTGCACAAGGAAACTGACCTTCTCTCAAGAATGTGCAAAGAGCCGCTACCATGGGGACGTGAGGAATCTACAACTCAAGGGGAAACCCATCCTAGGAATTTGTGGTTCATTACCTTCCAAATACCAAGATTTTCTGGATGTGTTCCAAAAGGAACAAGCTAACACGCTGCCTCCACACAGAACTTACGACTGCCGAATCGATCTGGTCCTAGGGGCACAAATTCCCTGCAGCAGATTCTACGCTCTGACTGAGCAAGAAAACCAGCACCTGGGAACATACCTAGATCAGTACCTAGCTAATGGGTTCATACTCCCGTCCAAGTCCCCAGCCTCCTCAGCTCTCTTCTTCGTGCCAAAGGAGGAAGGGGACCTCAGAACTTGTATAGATTATAGGGCGTTAAACCAGATTACTGTGAAAAATAGATACCCTCTGCTACTTATTCCCGAACTACTTGACCAAGTAAAGAATTCTCAAATCTATACAAAATTGGACCTCTGAGGAGCTTACCATTTGGTAAGAGTGAAAAAAGGTGATGAATAGAAGACAGCATTCTGAACCAAATACAGACATTTCGAATATCAGGTCATGCCCTCTGGGTTATGCAACACACCAGCAGCATTCAAGTTCTTTATGAACGATGTACTCCACGGACTGTTGGACATTTGTGTCCTTGTGTACATAGACGACATCCTCATCTATTCAGCATCCAAAGAAGAGCATGTGGGCCATGTAAGGGCTGTTCTGGAAAAGCCCCGTAAGCATCGGCTGTTTGCCAAATTGGAAAAATGTTTTTTCCATGTCACGGAAGTTGAGTTCTTGGGTTTCATGCTTACCCCACGAGGGGTGCACATGGACACTTGCAAAGTGGAAGCTATACTTCAGTGGCCATCTCCGACATCGATCAAGGGAGTGCAGAGTGTACTCAGGTTTGCCAATTTCTACTGGCGATTCATCCCGGGATTTTCTCAAATCGTGCATCCTATCACTTCTTTACTAAGAAATAATAAGAAGTTTTCCTGGTTCCCCCGACGCCGAAAAAACCTTCCAAGAATTAAAACTGGCTTTCACTTCAGCACCCGTTCTTCGGCATCCTCGACACGATTTTCCCTATGTAGTTGAGACCGATGCCTCCAGCGTGGCCATGGGGGCAGTGTTATCGCAAAAGGACCCGGACACGGGGCAGTTACATCCCATAGCATTTTAGTCCTGTAAATGTACAGCACCGGAAAAAACCTATGCCATAACCGACAACTAATTATTAGCAATCAAAGGTGCACTTAAAACCTGGAGACACTACCTCTTGGGAGCCAGACACACTGTCACCGTTATCACGGATCACCGTAATCTGCAATATTTAAAAACTGCCAAGGCCCAATCTTCACGTCAGCTTCACTGGGCTCTTTTCTTTGCGGAGTGCGATTTTTTGATCACATACAGACCAGGAATGCGTAATGGAAAAGCAGACGCTCTGTCACGAATGGGAGAGGACAAAGACGCGTTTACACCATCAGAACCAGTACCCATCATTACTGAAGAGCAAATTCAAAACCAGATTGCAGTAACCGCCTGCTGAGAAGATTTGAAGTTCGACCTCCAGTCTTAGATGGACCAAGCCACCCAACAAAATGGTTGAACAAGGGGGACCAGTACTCTATCAAGGATAATTACCCTATTTCCAGGGGAGGTTATACATTAAAGACAAAGGAACCCAAAACAAGATTATAGCAAGTTACCACGAGTCTTTAGTGGAGGGACGTCCCGGAATTACTAAGACACGGGCCAAAATCAGGAAGAACTATTGGTGGCCAACCTGGCGAAAAGGACGTGGGCCAATTTATTACGACCTGTGGAGTTTGCGCACAACAAAAAATCCCAAAAGTCAAGTCCTGCAGGATTATTGCATCCACTGGCTACACCACCAGCCCCCTGGCATATGTTATCCATGGACTTCATTACAGATTTACCCCCGTGCTACGGCTTCAACACCATTTTAGTGGTGGTAGATTTATTCTCCAAGATGGCACATTTTATTCCATTAAAAGAACTTTGGCAACTGTATTCCTAGAACAAATAATCAAACTACATGGTTTCCCTTCGGTACTGATTTCGGATCGAGGAACGCAATTTGTCTCAGCCTTCTGGAGGAGTTGTTGTCAGATAGCGCAAATCGATCTTCGCCTGTCTACCAGTCACCATCCCCAAACTAATGGTTAAACTGAGAGGACTAATCAGACGCTCAAGCAGTACCTGAGATGCATGCTGCAGAAGACAGAAGGATCCTGGAAGGACATTCTTTGGTTAACTGAATTTGCCTACAATAACTCTATCCACACCAGTACTGGACAAGCTCCATTCTATATCATGAATGGTCGAAATCCCCGGACGTCCTCCGTTGACCCGGTTGATGAACTAGAAATGCCGGCAATCACCTCTCTACGTAAGACTATCACTCAAACTCTTAAGGAAGCAATCAAGAACCTAACCAAAGCCAAGGAACACCAGAAGAAGTTTGCTGACAGGCATAGAAGGGAAGCTCCACATTACCAAGTTGGGGATAAAGTATGGTTGGCTGCCAGAAATATACCTTTAAAAGGACCTCAGGTCTTCCGTCCCAGATATCTCGGACCTTATCCTATCAAAGCCATCATCAATCCAGCCGCTGTAAAACTGAATCTACCCGCCAATATGCGAATTCATCCAGTGTTTCACATTTCCGTCCTGAAGCCTGTGAAGCCAGAGACTAGAGTCAAAAAACCACCGGAGCCTGAATTTATCGAAGGGGAACCTGAGTACGAGGTTAAAGACATCCTGGATTCTAAAATAGTACGATCAAAACTGTACTACTTGATTGACTGGGAGGGTTACGGACCTCAAGATCACACTTGGGAACCTGTTGAATTTGTCCATGCACCTCGACTAATCAAGCGATTCCACCGAAACAACCCCGCCAAACCTGGACCAGGGAGAAGAACGCCTGTGAGAGGGGCCTTGCAGGGGAGTACTGTCATGGCCACTGGACAAAGGACCAGGCCTTCTTCACCCCCACGGTCCAAATGGACCCAGTCCTAGTGCCTCTGGTTCCTCTGGCGCCAGGCTCATGGAAAAGTGTGCTTTGAACACTATGTGCCTGAGGCACGTGCATCAGGGCCGGGCGTGGATATAGACAATCATTGGAAGGCACATGCAAGGATCTCTGGGAGTGGCAAGGTGGAGCCACAAGGCGGGGCCAAAGGGAGGGGCCGGGGCCAGCCTATTTCAACCCGCCCACATGCCTCCACTTTGCGTTCTTCTGCTTTCTGCAGCGTAACGCTTAACGCTGTTCCTCATCTCGTTGTGCATCTACTTGATTCCAGCTACTCCATCGCTGAAGACACACCTTACCTGATTCCAGCATCTCCATTGCTGAAGGCTCATCTTACCTGATTCCAGCATCTCCATCGCTGAAGGCGCATCTTACCTGATTCCAGCATCTCCATCGCTGAAGGCGCAGCTTACCTGAACCAGCTACCCCATCGCTGAAGGTGCACCTTACCTGAATCCGGCAACTCCATCGCAGAAGGCACATCTTACCTGATTCCAGCTTCTCCGTCGCTGAAAGCGCACCTTACCTGATTATAGCCGCTCCATTGCTGTGCACGCATCTTACCTGTTTCCCATCGCTATCGGAGTCAGAGCCTTTCCTCACCTGATCCGGGCATCCAGCTACGCAGGAGCTCTGCTTCTCTTCTTCCTCTTCGCGGTACCTCCATCCTGCAACTGCGGTTCGACCTTCAAGCAACCAGACTCCGCTCGACACTGCCAGACTTCTCCTGCAAGGGAAAAAGAACACAACAGGTTAGGAGTCACATAAATACCTAACTCTTGAGCGCTCCATACCTGAGTCTAGAGGCCTATCTTAAAGGGCACCTTACGAGCTAATTTGAGGGCTCCATCATCTTCAAGGGAATTCCCGGACTCGCTCTGCGACTCCGATCAGTCATCTTCACACCTATTGGAGAGAGAAAAGACATTGCAAGAATTACTATTATAACCACAGCAAAAGACGTTGAAACAAACAATACTCATTGCCGAAAGACTTACCTCCTACGTGGTTGGTCGCAGCCGGTCGGGATCGCCACTTTCATGAACCAGTGAAGCAACTAGGTCCACTCTACGCGCCCCTCCTACAAGAAGCAGGACAGAGAGCCGAGCATTACAAAACAACAGGTGAGCTTGCATGGGAAGACGCTTGCACAATGACAAAGTAGTATATTTACCATTGGATCTAAAAGAACATTTACAAACTCTAGGAGTACAACAGCCAAAAGATCAATCTTTGATTATACTAGTTAAGGGTGTGCCAACAAAAGACAACATTTTTTGCAACCACTAGTTGACTTAAACAAAGTTAGACAAGCCCTGCAATATCTGAAAGAAAACAATCAATACTAAAAAGATATAAACAAAGAGGAAAACCTTAGAGAAACCACCCACATTATTCAAGAGTCACCAGAAACTGGCCAATTTGAATTTACAGATCCTGTTGCAGCAGCCAACATTTTAGACCAGTAAACAATACACCCACTTCACACCAAAGACACAATTGACGATGGATTAGAAACATATCAAATGCATCAAGCCAAAGCATCCCCAATCAGCATATTGGAAAAAAGTGTAGAAGCATGTTTATTTCCTCTACTCTTTCCTACAGGAAAAGGGGGAAGATATGATGAAAGGTCCATACAAATTATTGCATCAGAATAACCTTGCTCTAAATAGGGATAAGACTGAGCTCATGGTCATGGAATCTCAGAACCTGATAAAAAAAATTGGGTCCAGTCTACGATAGTTTTAACCTAGAGGAGGTCAAGAATACCACACAAATAAAGGTTAGAACATTGGGTGTAGTGCTGGACCAACACCTTAATATGAAACATCATGAACATTTTAGTGTCTTCCTCTACGTACTATATAACACTCCTGACTCATTTGCGCCCCTTTATTTCTCAACAGGATGCTGAGACCATTGCCAGAGCAATAGTGGGCACAAAAATAGACTACTGTGGTATGTAAGTGATTTCAATCCGAAAGACACCCAAGTCCGCCCAGCGTGTAGTGTCCAAGTGAAACCCTTATTTATTTTAACTATAGGTTCAATATTCTGAACGATATACCACTCGTATCACACCCTTCTCCTGGAACCCCCCCCCCCCCCCCCCAGGTCACACTGAACCAGGAATCAGGCTAGTTTGCAAAGGTAAATATTTATTTATGTACTTAGAATGTAATCACAATATATTTTAATAGGTAAACAACAATCACCAATGGGGTGATAGAACACTCAATAGTATCTTTAATACACTGGGAATCAATGAATGAGCATAAAACAAATGCAGCACAGAAAATAATACTTTTGTTGTTGGTTTAGAACAGATAGCACTATGGTTAGAGGTTCCCCCTGCAACACCCCTCAACCCCCCACTAGGCAATGTAAAGAGATGGGAGTAGAGAGCAGGTATTCAGGAATAGCACAAATCAAACATAATATCAGTCCCACCTTCCCCCTTCAAACACAGGAGAAAAACTGAATTGACTTTTCAGCTGTCAGGATGGCTTTGAAATTGTCTTTGGAATTAACTGAGCAAAAATATCAAATGTGGTCAAAAATACTTAAATTGTTATAAATTCTTATCGGAGCCGCTTTGAACAGTTGCAAACAAGCACAAGCAATGATTTAGTCAGAAGAAAACTTTTGAAATCTCAAAGTCAAAGTGGGAAATAAATTAAAGCTATTTCACACGTGTAAAATTTCTCAGAATGTCAAATCGCGGCAAACTTTTCATTATGCGATATTCGCTATAACGGGTGAATCGCTTTGCAATGTTAGGTACAAGTAGGAGTTGAAATTTCGTTTCTATCATAAAAACTGAGGGAGTTATAGAGGTTTTAGTGAGACACGTCTTTGCAAACTAGGCGCGAGATTGGAAAACAGAAATTCACTTTGAAACGGAAAGATGGGTTTTTATTATACTATATTATGACTATGAAAAAGAGGATGCCACACATGAATCTCCACAGTTACGTGGCCAGGGTAACCCTTCACGTGGTGGATACTCAATTTCTTTCTGGGATTCACTTTAGTTACTCAAAATCACTAATGACTTATGATTTTAGAAAACAAATGAGAAAAATCAGCGCAAGAAAGGTTCTGACAATACTATGAGTCTGAATTTACAGATAAGATGGGTTGAGATTGGGACAATACAATGCAGACACATTATGGTCACTTTCCTTCGTATTAATACTTACAAAATAAGTTATTAAATTGGACCGTCAGTTCTGGTCATGGATTGGATCCTGTCTAGGAAGAACAGCACATCAGACACGGGATCGGATCAGTTAGGCTGGTCACCGGATTTGCACAGAATCTGCGCTTCTTGTTTCTGGGTATTTTAATCAGCTGGATAGCGCGTTCCTCAGGCAAGCCTTGTGGTAGCCAGCCAGAGAGTTTCAGGATATTAGTTCAAAAGGCCTTCTTACACCACAGCGCTTCACTGGGTTGCAAGAATAAGTTTGAGGATTAGGCCTTGCAGAAAGTCAATAGTTCTCTACTGCTTGCAAGAGTCTTGGCATCTGGATCTGGAAGGATGTTAAAACTGGATGTAGAATGCTGGATCAGAGTGCTTCGCCGGAATCAGGAAAGTGAGTGAATCAGTCAGTCCCTATGTGTCAGCTGTCTTTATTTATCCTTTCAAATGACATCACAAAATGGGCGTATGGGCCGGCTTAGCTAAGCTTGCCCCTATGAGCTGGGATTGGATCAAAACTTCATCTCCGCTTTGCATTTGAGTGATTGGATCAAGGCCGGATGATGTCACATTTTATGGTTTTCTTTACAGTTCTTAGAAACCTCCCTTTAGCCACTGGTCTCAGCATCGGATTTCATTCTAAATACATATTTCTACATTGGTCACCTCTACACAAATCACACACAAAAATTCCATATTGTATGTAGCATCTGTTCCTCAAAACCCCGCAGCTGTGGGATCTTGTTCCAACTTTCTACAGAATGTTGTCCTTTTCGCTATGAACACAATTTCCAAACTTTATGCAAATTTCCACAAATGTGTGTGTTTAACATGGGGATGAGTGTGTACATTTTCACAATTCTAGGATTAATACATTTCACATAAAACCACATATATTGCCATTCCTGTCCAGAACATGTTACACGGTTCTGCCGCCTCTTAAAACGTGCAGCCAGAAATTAGACAAACAACTCTGTCCTTTTTATATTTTTCACCACTTTGAATCACAAGTTATGAGTCTCTGAAAATTGTTCCTTGTTCATTCTTAACATCAGATGGTCGCTTGGCCCCACCCCTTTGTCTCTCCTGGGAGTCCTGGAGCATCCCCCTCCTTGGGGAAGTTCCTTTCAGGAGCCATTTACAACCCTCTCACACCTCCGTTTCCTCGGCTGAAGGGCCTGCTATTTATTGTTCATTCTCTTTCTGTAGACAAAAGTCTGGGTTAACCCACAATTATAATCTCCCCGTGAGTTTCAGCTGAGAGAATATCCCTCCCCCTGGAAGAAACCTGTTTGTCCATTTCCAAAGGGTTGCAGCTCAGCCAAGCTAATTTATTCTTCATTAAAATCCAGGAAAAACCAAATTTGTTGCATCAAACATACATACATTACTTTCTTAGCTTTAACTCTGTGGGACAAAACAACAACTGAGATCTGTATACTTTTTAGTCACAATCCTTTTTATGTCTGCTAATCCGGCAGACTTTTTAGTTTAGATCACTTTGAAGTTTCCTCAGTAACTCATCTGACAGCTGTCATTCACAGGCAGCTCAGGGTACTGCACCCAGATTCTGACAGGGGCTGTCAGTTCACAGACAATCCAGTTTTTCTGAAGAATATTTTGCTCTTCACCTTAGGACTCTGTATGTTCACAATGCTTCATTTGATTACATGAATTTTAGCGCCAAGCAAGATTCTGAATGTTGAGAAGCGTTGTGTTATAGGCATTTTGGAGTTTTTAGCAACAAAGCAAATGTCATTTATAGGTGCATTTTGGGGTTTCACTTGCAAGTGCTGCTTCTCTCTCTGCACTCTGTTTGCTGGTCATGGAGCTCACTGGCACATTTTCTGCAGGGTCTGCCCTATTCCACCACACATTCACCATGGGTGGCTGGTTGTGCATCCATCTTTTCGTGTGCTTGAGAACGCGGTTTTTGTAGGTTTTTGGCACGCACAAGAGTTTTGCCGCCATTGTTGCAGTTCTGTTGCACCATACTATCAGAGTGATGCCGCATAGCATAGCGGAGTGGGTCAATAAATCCCACAGAGCCCCCCCTCCCGACTTGGTGTTGACCTCCTGTCAAGGGGAAGTCGGGAGATTGGGATGTTCTTTTTCTGTCCGTGTCGAGAACTTCAGTGGCTTCTCCCGTCAGTGATTGAGGCGACACGCTCTCCTTGCTGGTTCTGGTTGGGAGTATGGAGCGGCATACCGGGCTCCTTTGGTCTTTCCTCCCGGTCCCCGAGTGGTCCTCCTTGGTGATTCTTGGGATGATTCTTAGTCCAGATGCTAGAAGATAGAGCGTAGCATGGTTATGGAAATGTTCCCACTACTGTGTCCACACGTCATCTGGGGATGTCAGCAGTGGGAAAGACACTTGCATTGGTTACAATAGGAAATATTCCCCATCTATGTTCACTAATGGTTTTAACGGGTGGATTCTGTAGGTGAGTCCTGGGATGGTCACCTCTCCTCCATTTCCGAAATCCCATTAATAACTAGGGTCCAAATTAATCTCAAGTTGGTTGAGGAGGTCACGGCTCATATAAAAGGCGGAAGGAACACCTCACACAACCCAACAAGTATCTATTATGCTTTTGTCATCCCTAGAAATTTTGATCATACAACTGCTAAGCAGAGGATGTTTGGAGCGGGGCACTTCCAGGTCTCTTACCCATTGCTGCACTGACTCTACGGCGGGTAAGGTCTGGTCTTTTGGTAGTTTTTTGAATAATGGTTCGCTGATGAAGCTTTCTTTGCTATTCAAGTCAACTCGGGTGAGGACAGACTCCTTCCCGCCATTTAACTGAATCGGGAGGAAGAGCTGTTCACCCTTTTCCAGAATGCCAGCTAAGTTCTGTGCTGGTTTGATATCAATTTTGGCTATGGACTTGGGATTTTCGGATTGTACATCAGTATCAAATTTCAATGTATCTCCCTCCAGAGTGGAATGCCACTTGAGACTGGAAGGGTGGCTGATTTGCAGAAATGGAGAAGAGTTCACATCACTGTTTGGTGGTCCCACAGTTATGATGGTGACATTGGGTGTGTCATTTTTTTGAAAGTTGAACCTAATTAGGTCCGGTTTTTGTTCAACCATGTGGGATGTGCCATTTAGACTCACATGGTTGCCGCTTTGCTTCAATTTAATTGGCCTGTGGTTCTGGGTCCAGAGGACCTTGTTTACGCAGTCTATGAGGGGAGACAGCCTGCGGAGGATGTCATTCCCTAATAGTCAGGGGGTTCCCTCTGGCACCACAACCAGGACCGGGTGCTTCATTTTGTGTCGCCCAATTTTAATTTCCAGCTCTGCAGTCCCTTTAACAGGAATTTCCTTCCCGTCAAAGTTCTGGAGCTGTCCAGGAAGAGGGGTGAGAGGAATTTGGTATTTCTCCCCCCTTCCCGAATTTAGCTGCTCAAAGACTCTCTTAGATAGCAAAGTTGCTTGGGTTCCAGTGTCCACCAGTGCTGGAATTGCACATTGCCCTTGCACCTGGATGGAGGCGTAGAATCTACCTCCCTTCTCATCCAAGGGGCAAAGGTAATGGGTGCTCTGGGTAAGCTTGATGGTCAATTTGCTCATTTCTGACTCTGACACCGGGATAGTTGGGTCGAGAAACGGTGTCGGAGTTGAAGAATCTAGCACAGAATTTTGACACACTGCTATTTGGGGAGGCTCTGTCTCCCTTTGTTCTGTTTCTGGGCTGCCCCCCCCTTTCTGGAGGCAGTCAACAGAAGGGGTTGGTGAGGTTGGGGTTCCTCTTGGGCTGGTCCTGGGTTGCTCCCCCCTTCTAGGAGGCGATCCCCAGAATGTAGTTGGATAGTTTGGGTATCTGAGCACACAGTTTCATACTCATTGATTTGAGGAGTCTCGGGCTCCTCCCTTTCTGATTCGGGGCTGTCCCCCCCTTTTTGGAGACAGTCCTCAGAAGGGCTTTGGGGAGCTAGGGACTCTTCTTCCTCTGGTTCTGGGCTGCCCCCACCCTTTTTGGAGGCAGTCCCCAGAATAGGTTTGGGCATGATCCTGGGTCTGAGCTTGGGGATCTGCAAAGAAAACAGGATAGTGGGATATGGGGGGAGTTTTGGGCTCCCCTGGTTCTGATTCTGGGCTGCTCCCCACTTTTTGGAGGCAGTTACCAGAATTGGTTTGAACAAGGTGACTTTCTTGCTGGTCATTCTGGGGTTCAATAATGGGCGGTTTAAACTCAGTCCCCACATCTACCCAGTCTTGATCAGGATTTCTTGGTACCCATTTTTCTTTGGGAGGAGTTCCCCCATCCCTGAAGGAGAAGATCCTTTTCTCAGAATCACCTGAGGACCCCTCTCCTTCAAATTGGAAGATTCAAACCTCCCCCACAAAATGGGTCTTTTTAGGCTCTTTATTTCCCCTACCCGCCCTCTGTTGCTTAGGTTGCAGACTTTTGGGGGCAGGAGATTCTGGTTCTGGTTCCTGGGTTTCCAGGATCTTTTCACAAGTGGGGAAGGAAGCTTCCGCTAAGGCTTTACACCCCTCTTCTCCTTGTGCCTCCTCCCTGGGAACCGGTGGGTTGTCGGGGTTCTCTCCCCGTCATTGCTCTGGAGCACCAGACCCTTGATTTGAGGAGTTCTGAGTTGCCATGCTCATCTGAGGGTTCTGCTGGACCCTCAGCATGCGACCCAGATCCTGTGACCCAGATCCTGTGCCAAGTTCTGGACCTGGCGCTCCAGTTGGGACACCCGCTCTGGCTTGTACGGGGTCCTCTGGTCTACCCTTGGTTGATCACAGGATGGGTAACTGTCCCTTCTTCCATAATACCCTTGGTTGGCATAGTTTTGGTACCCCTCCACCCCTGGCCTCCACTCTCCCGGATTGGTCTGTCTGGGCTCAGGGAAGTGGGGAAAGAAAGAAGGGTTCTTTTGGGGGTTGGTGTTTGGCAGGTACCGGGGAAAGAAACTCAACCCGGCATTTGGGGGATTACTGCCCTCCTGGGGAAAGTGAGGAGGGAGGTTTCCTGGGTTGGCGGCTGTCTGGTTGAATCCCCCTCCCCTGGGCTGGGGGAGTCCACACATAGCCCAGGATGGGTCTGTTGCCCCTGTAACGAGGGCTGATGTAGTCAGGGGAGTTAGGGGTCCCAGTTATTGGGTTACCTCCCTGAATCCCTGTTTGGGATTGGCCCGAGCTTCTGGGTCTTTGGTTAGTGGGATTTTGCACAGGAATGTTTTTAGGCCCCATCATCTCCAGATCTAAAATGGGGGCAATCTTCACCCCCGGCACTTTAGCAGTAGCAGGGGTGTTGGTTGGTTTTGGGATTTTATTGGCACTTTTATTTTCTACTGGCTTCTGCACTTCGTAGAGGGTTGCTTGTTCGATGACCCAGTCTAGTGATCTTTTCTCATGAAAGTCCCTCACCAGCTGGGTCATAATGTATTTAGGGAGGGCGTGAAAGAAGGTATTGATACATTCCCTACTGTCTGTGTGCACCCTCTTGGTGGTCTGCGCAAAGACACATTTCAGCTCTTGGAAAAATTCTTGTGGGGCCTGGTCTTCCCCACATTGCAGATTGTAGGCCGCCTTGCGGGGCTCTTGAGGGTTTCTGTGTATTGAGAAATGCTTTAAGATGGCCGCCCTATAGGTGGACCATCTTGAATGGTTCTGATCCTCCGGCCCCGCCAAGAAGCTGGAGTATTCAGGTGAAAATGTCCACTTGACATACTGAATACAGCTTTGGCTGTCCTTCAGGTGGAAAGTCTCCATCATTTTCTCAAACAATTTGAGGTGCTCCCAAACTGAATATTTGCATTTTTATGGTAGGGCGTTATGACGCTCCTAATAGCCTTGATTTGCTTCAGGGGATCTTTCAATAGGGCTCTCTTAATTTTGTTGGCCTTTTTTAGTTTTGGTCACCCTTGTCCACTCATCCTCTGACTCAGAGGCACTGCTACCAGAGGTGGCTGTCTGATCCTCTAGACTTTCCCTGATACTGCAGGCTTGGGAATGGCTGGCAGAATGTGGGGGCCTAGTCTCTTGAAAAGTCTTCTGACTCTCCCTTGCTCCCAGGATTGGCTGAGTACCCCCGCCCCACTATCCTAGCTGGGAAGAGGTTTTTAAAATGCTCTTTGTGGGACTAGTCTCCTGGAATTCCCCACCAAATGTGACTGACTGATCTCTTGGTAGGTTATATTTTTGAGGCTCCAGTTCTCTGATTCTCCCCTCACTGGAGTCTCCATGATCAGAGAGGCTGGCCCTAACATTTGGGAACCTGTACATAGATGCCCGCCCATCCATTTCTGGGAGGCGCTGATCTGTCAGTCCCATATTTCCCATTGTGTTGAAGTCTACAATCCCGTGGCCCTTGGTCCATATGAGCCAGTGGACATGAGGTTGGCAGAGTCCATGGAACTGAAGAGATTAAAGTCCCTGATGCCAGGGGTCCTGAGGCTATGCTCAGGGGTTTCTCTTTCTGATCTTACCTCATCTCTTTCAGCCCTTACTCTCTGCTTACATGCCAAAATCTGACCCTTTTGTTCCTCTATTAAGGCCATACAGGTTTCTATGATTTGTTCTTGCATGGCTATCTGTTTGTGGAGCCTGTCATTCTTTTCACAGAGAGCCTCATTGTCACTCTGTGCTTCCTGCCTGCATTGGGAGTATTGGGCCAATTTTTCCTGCAGGAGACTCACCTCCTGAGTTTGGTCCTTATTAATCTGATTGTTCTTTGCCAACACGTCCTCCACCCACCTGGTGTGCTCTAACAGCTTTTCATAATCAGTTTTGATTTCCTCAAACTCCTGAAGGACCAGATTACTTTCCTCCAACTTTGTTTTTAAATGGCTGACTTCCTGGCCTAAGGCGTCCCTCTCCTGACTTAGAGTGCCCCTCTGTGCAGCCAGGTCGTCCCTCTGTTTTTTAAGGGCACCAGCTTTCTGACGCTCCTCATCAAACTCTGCTTGGGATTCTAGGTCTTTAATAATTAATTTATTATTTTCCTCTTTTAAGGATTCTAGGAGATTTTGTAGGGTGACTACCTGTTCTGCACAGGCTCTATTATAACTCAATTGCTGCTCCAGCTTTTGTTGACTCTGTTGTAGAGAATCCAACCTTTCTTGACACTCTTTTTGCAGTGTCTGTAAGTGGGCATCTTGCTCTGCATTCTTTTGCAGTAAGAGAGCCAGATCTTCTTGGAGCTGGTGGCATACTGCCTAGCCTCTGTTTCAGATTCTTTGCTATCTTGGAGCCTTTGCTCTGCAGAGTCCAGATTGCTCTGGATTTTCTACAGTGCTTTCCCTTGCCTCTTTGTGAATTCTACATGGTCTGCGTACTTTTCCTGTATGACTCCTATGTGGAGGTACAGGTAGGCCGCTATTTTGGCAATTTTGCACTGCTCCTCTTTTATTCTTGGGGCTAAGTACAGCTCGCTAAGTGCTTGATGTAATGGACCCTTGTGCTGCGAGGTATTAAGGTTGATTATAGTGATTTATTGTTTTATTCACTGCAGCCATACCTGTTCGTCATGTTCTGGCCATTCACCCCTGACAAACAATTTGACAAACAATTTGTGCAGTAGGTGTTCCCTAGCAATATTGATTTCCACTGGGGTCGCCGTTCCAGAAATATTAATTTCCTTATGACTTTCTCAGGGTTCTTTTACTTTTGCAAACAGGCCCAATTCCTTTGAGTATTTCTTTTGAAGGGTGCTTGTAGAGTGTAGCACAGTATGGTATCCCAACAAGGTGTATGTACCCCGTCGGCTAGCACGCTGTGTTAGACTGTCACGAGGATACCGCAGACGAGACCCCAAGCTATAAGTGATTTCAATCCGCCACACACCCAAGTCCCGCACAGCGTGTAGTGCCCAAGTGAAACCCTTATTTATTTTATCTATAGGTTCAATATTCTGAATGATATACCACTCATATCACACCCTTCTCCTGGAACTCCCCCGGTCACACTGAACCAGGAATCAGACTAGTTTGCAAAGGTAAATATTTATTTATGTACTAAGAATTTAATCACAATGTATTTTAATAGGTAAACAACAATCACCAATGGGGTGATAGAATACTGAATAGTATCTTTAATACACTGGGAATCAAAGAATGAGCATAAAACAAATGCAGCGCAGAAAAGATTACTTTTGTTGTTGGTTTAGAACAGATAGCACTATGGTTAGAAGTTCCCCCAGCAACACCCCTCGATCCCCCTATAGGCAATGTAAAGAGATGGGAGGAGAGAGCAGGTGTTCAGGAATAGCACAAATCAAACAGAATATCAGTCCCACCTTCCCCCTACAAACACAAGAGAAAAACAGAATTGACTTTTCAGCTGCCAGATTAGCTTTACAATTGTCTTTAGAATTAATTGAGCAAAAACACCAAATGTGGTTAAAAATACTTCAATTGTTATGAATTCTTATGGAAGCTGCTTTGAACAGTTGCAAACAAGCACAAGCAATGATTTAGTTAGAAGAAAACTTTTGAAATCTCAAAGTCCAAGTGGGAAATAAATTAAAGCTATTTCACACGTGTAAAATTTCTCTGAATGTAAAATCGTGGCAAACTTTTCCTTATGCGATATTCACTATAACGGGTGAATCACACTGTTTTAGGTTCGATGGATAGCTAAGGATGTTAGGTACAAGTAGGAGTTGAAATTTCATTTCTATCATAAAAACTAAGGGAGTTATAGAGGTTTTCGCGAAACATGTTTTTGCAAAATAGGCGCGAGCATGGAAAACAGAAATGCACTTTCAAACTGAAAGATGGGTTTTTATTACACTATTTTATGACTAGGAAAAAGAGGATGCCACACATGAATCTCCACAGTTAGGTGGTCAGCGTAACCCTTCATGTGGTGGATACTAAGTTTATTTCTGGGATTCACTTTAGTTACTCAAAATCACTAATGACTTATGATTTTAGAAAACAAATGAGAAAAATCAGCGCAAGAAAGGTTCTGACAATACTATGATTCTGAATTTACAGATAAGATGGGTTGAGATTGGGATAATACAATGCAGATATATTATGGTCACTTTCCTTCCTATTAATACTTACAAAATAAGTTATTAAATTGGACCGTCAGTTCTGGTCATGGATTGGATCCGGTCTAGGACGAACAGCACATCAGGCACGGGATTGGATCAGCTAGGCCGTTCACCGGATTTGCACAGAATCTGCCCTTCTTGTTTCTGGGTATTTCAATCAGCTGGATAGCGCATTCCTCAGGCAAGCCTTGTGGTAGCCAGCCAGAGAGTTTCAGGATATTAGTTCAAAAGGCCTTCTCACACCACAGCGCTTCACTGGGTTATAAGAATAAGTTTGAGGATTAGGCCTTGCAGAAAGTCAATAGTTCTCTACTGCTTGCAAGAGTCTTGGCATCTGGATCTGGAAGGATGTTAAAGCTGGATGTAGAATGCTGGATCAGAGTGCTTCGCCGGAATCAGGAAAGTGAGTGAATCAGTCAGTCCCTATGTGTTGTCACCTGTCTCTATTTATCCTTTCAAATGACATCACAAAATGGGTGTATGGGCCAGCTTAGCTAAGCTTGCCCCTGTGAGCTGGGATTCGATCAAAACTTCATCTCTACCTTGCATTTGAGTGATTGGATCAAGGCCGGATGATGTCACATTTTATGGTTTGCTTTACAGTTCTTAGAAACCTCCCTTTAGCCACTGGTCTCAGCATCGGATTTTATTCTAAATACATATTTCTACATTGGTCACCTCTACACAAATCACACACAAGGATTCCATATTTTATGTAGCATCTGTTCCTCAAAACCCCACAGCTGTGGGATCTTGTTCCAACTTTCTACAGAATTTTGTCCTTTTTCGCTATGAACACAGTTTCCAAACTTTATGCAATTTTCCACAAATATGTGTGATTACATTTTCACAATTCTAGGACTAACACATTTCACATAAAACCACATATATTGCTATTCCTGTCCAGAACATGTTACACGGTTCTGCCGCCTCTTAAAACGTGTAGCCAGAAATTAGATTAACAACTCTGTCCTTTTTATATTTTTCACCACTTTGAGTCACAAGTTATGAGCCTCTGAAAATTGTTTATTGTTCATTCTTAACAGCAGATGGTCGCTTGGCTCCACCCCTTTGTCTCTCCGGGGAGTCCAGGAGCATCCCCCTCCTTGGGAAAGTTCCTTCCAAGAGCCATTTACGACCCTCTCACACCTCTGTTTCCTGGGCTGAAGGGCCTGCTATTGTTCATTCTCTTTCTCTAGACAAAAGTCTGGGTTAATCCACAATTATAATCTCCCCCAGTGAGTTCAGCTGAGAGAATATCCCTCCCCCTGGAAGAAACCTGTCTGTCCATTTCCAAAGGGTTGCAGCTCAGCCAAGCTAATTTATTCTTAATTAAAATGCAGGAAAAAACAAATTTGTTGCATCAAATTTGTTGCATCAAACATAAATACATTACTTTCTTAGCTTTAACTGTGGGGGATAAAAAAACAACTGAGATCTGTATTCCTTTTAGCCATAATCCTTGTTATGTTTGCTAATCCAGCAGACCTTTTAGTTTAGAAGTTTCCTCAGTAACTCATCTGACAGCTGTCATTCACAGGCAGCTCAGGGTACTGCACCCAGATTCTGACAGGGGCTGTCAGTTTACAGACAATCCAGTTTTTCTGAAGAATGTTTTGCTCTTCACATTAGGACTCTGTATGTTTGCAATGCTTCATTAGATTACATGAATTTTAGCGCCAAGCAAGATTTTGAATGTTGAGAAGTGTTGTGTTATAGGCATTTTGGAGTTTTTAGCAACAAAGCAAATGTCATTTATAGGTGCATTTTGGGGTTTCACTTGCAAGTGCTGCTTCTCTATCTGCACTCTGTTTGCTGGTCATGTAGCCCACTGGCACATTTTCTGCAGGGTGTGCTTTATTCCACCACACATGTACCATTGGTGGCTGGTTGTGCATCCATCTTTTCGTGTGCTTGAGAATGCGGTTTTTGTAGGTTTTTGGCGCACACAAGAGCTTTGCCGCCATTGTTGCAGTTCCTTGCACCATACAATCAGAGTGATGCTGCATAGCATAGCAGAGTGGGTCAATACATCCTACAGGTAGTCTGTTGGCAGGTATTAATAAAGGAGAATGCAATAAATTACAGGTTGTTCAGAACAGCGTGGTTTGAGTGGTCACGGGCAACGCTCGTAGAAATCATATCTCGGAGGCTTGCCACAATTTACATTGGCTGCCGATTGAATCTAGACTTTTATATTGCCTTATTTTAATTATTCACAAATTCACAAATTTAGGCTGTGAAAGATGCCGGCGTATCTTCAGGACCTGATCAAAGAAAATGGCCAAAAACAATCAGGGAGTCTAATTGGACAAAACAGCTAACCTTAAGTGTTCATTAAGGTAACTGTTATAACACACAAAAACACTTTCAAGGAGGCACATTTCTTGTAATATTACTTCTATATTCAGTAAATGTGTAAGCTACCAGAGTCCCTAGATGGAAGAACACCCTTTCCCTGTGTGGGGTGCCTGTCCATAGGTGAGAGGTGATGGTCCGCCTATCTCATAGAGAAAGAGAAAAGAGAGCTGTCGCTACATCTACAAGGTATAATATTCAGATCTCTTTCTTAGTGGCAGAACCAAAGTTTGGCAGGGGGGGCTGAGCCGCATCGACTTCCTTTCTGTTGACATTTCATGGAGGAATTATTTAATTGGGAACAAGGGCCCTCTATTAATTTTCTATTGTGTCTACTGTATTTTTATAGATCAGGAAGTGATTTGTGGGTCAGCCCAAACAATATAGATACAAAAAAAAGATAAAAATTGGGTCTACCAATTCTCTGTAGGCTAAAGAGTATCCATTCAAATATGACAAGTATATATGCGAGTTTGCTAAAAGATGGTGTTCCATGGGGCCAGCTCGGCAACCTATTGCAAACAGATATTTTTAGCTAGTTTCAGCAATCAATCATGGATTCCAAGGTAACCCAAGTGAGATTAAATGTTAAAATTAATTAATGAAAAGGAGGAAAAAGTATGTTCTCCACTACAGCGATGTTAGTTGTCTCCCGTATCCCATGTCTCTTCAGGGATATCGTCCATCCAGGTGGCCAAACGGTTTCAATGACGTTCTGACGTATGTCATCTTCATCAGGACATGTGGTTTACTAAGTCGTGTTTGATTGTCTTGTCTGTAAGATATGGTGGTAATTACCACATCAAACCTAGGGAAATAATTTTTGAAAGAAATATTTTTACCGAGGTCCGGTAGATATATTTCTTGTACATTCTAATTTGCATATAGGTATACTGTTGGAAAACCATTTAAGATATAGAACTTTTCATATGATCCATATGATCTCATGATGATCTATCTAGGACCCCGGTGGCACCCCCACCCCCATATTTGGACACTTTTAGAGACTTTGTGAGCTTATTGCAGCTGCTGGTCGTCTTATTACTGATTCCCACTGTAGAAAAATAACATGATTGTAGGAAGTTACCTTATGCCCAGGTGTCGTTGGCTTTTATCTGGGTGGTGTTTGTTGCTAGAAACCGGGTCTCTATTTGGTGTGAGATATTCTGGATGTGCTGTTCAAAGGCTGGATCCCCTACAAGAAGGGGTTAGATTTAGCCATTGGTTCTTTTTCAACAGTAATTATGTATCATCGATTAGACTGCTATAGTCCCTATAATGCGTCATGCTACCTAAAAGTGCAGTGCTTCCACCTTCACCAGTGAATTAAGCCCGGATGGGTTTCATCCTTGGTTGTACAATGGATTACATATTGGGTCCCATGTCGTGGGTACCCTTGTGACCTCTAATTAGCAGGATTTTACATGCACTAATGTCAAGGCTGCAGTTTGTGGCACGAAACACCCTTCAGTTCCGGAGATGCAGCTACGGATTGTATAGGAAAGTGCTGCTGTTTTTGTGATTTCATATGAATAATAACTTGCAGTGGTTTCGGGCTACACTGCGGTACTGAAATGCTCTACGCAGTACGCGCTGTGTCTTCTCCTATATGGAGAGCGTTCTGATGCTGACCATCGTGCTCTCAAAAGTGACGTATTCTGTTATGTTTATTTCGTGTACATGTATGCCCCGATTTTGGTAGCAGTCTAGTTTAATTTATTTTACCATTGTGGCTCTGCTTTACCTGAGTTGCGGATGATTCCAGCATGTATCTCGGGCTGCGGCTTTCTAGATCGCGTTCCTGTTTGTCCTGAAACACAAAACAGTGTCTTTGCCATCGGCGATTTTTAAGTATGCAGGATCGGCTTCAAAGGGATTAAAGCGTACTGGTTGACCCTCCATGTACCTTGGTTATTCTTCTACCCCCACCGTAGTTGTGGCCACGGAAAATGTACTCTGTGGATAATTAAAGTATATTTCTAACCAGCGTACTTATACGTGTCAGACGATCTTTTTTGGACACCATCGTAAGTTGGGGGCAGCTGTATAGTTTTTCTTGCTATGCTGGTGTAATATACAGACTGTGATGGAGATTCATTCCCGCTAAATTAACGATCTCAATGCTTGGTCTATTGATGTGGGGAGCCACAGTGCAGTGAAGCAACTGCTGTCTGTTATAAGAATATCCAGCATCCAGTTATTAATTGGTTGGTCATATATTTGTCAATCCATTCCCCCGGTGTTTTCCTTTGGTTATTCTTTTGCATATTTTTCACATGTGCCTCACCCTGAGGGCTATGACTGGGTCAAGCCCCATGTTGTCACATTGTGACATGCTTGTTATAGTTATGATCCTGCATTAGATGTTGTGTTTAGCACGTCTATTCCACCTCGATGGTTTTATTTCCTTTGATATTCCAGCCAATAAAAAACGGAGAGGTAGACACTATGGTGTTTGTGTATTTTGATCAAGGTTGCTTTGGAGTGTAGGATTGAGGTGATTCCTACTGCGCTGGACTTTTTGCAGGTGGTGCTTTTAACAACCAGAAAGGGGGATGAAATTTGTATCATTAACTTTTATAACAGTCCTCATATCTCTGATTTAGATAGACTAACCAAGGTTAAAAAGTTTATTGAGAATCTGCTGTCCAAGGGAAGAAGAAAGCCCATTTTTTATATCTGGGGCGGGGATTTCAATATTAAAATGGGGGAGGGGGTAGACATGGATGTTCGAGACCCCCTTGAGGATCAGGTAGAGAATATCCCACCTAGGAGTATGAGAGATGGGATATACAGCTAAGCTCATGGTTGCTGGAATGGGGTTTTCGTATTGTTAATGGCCGTATGGCACCAGATATACCAGGTGAGGGGACCTTTAAAAATCATCAAGGTTGTTCAACAATTGATTACTTCTGCATCTCAGTGAATCTTTGGGAATGTGTAGTAAGCTTTGAGGTGTTGGCGGACACACACAGTGACCATCTGTCCATCTGCCTAATACTGAAGGGCTTGTTGGGGGAAGGGGCATCGCAGGTCACAGCCCCCAGTCCATGGTTGGGAGTACCCACTGGTTCAAGAAGAATTAAATGGGGTACCATTCTAGAGGAGGAGTTACATTACATCTCCTTAAGGGAGAATAAACCCCTCGTGATGGACATTTTGGGCAATCATCAACCTGTGTGTGTAATTGTAGAGAAATGTATAGAACTACTGGCTGCCCTCTCATCCAAATTTACTAAAACCTCAAAGGCAAAGGGTAATGTACTAAAAAGAGGATGGTTTGATGAGGCATGCAAAAGGGCGAAGAAATCGTTGTTGATAACTCTAAAGGTCCCGACCAGCTGCAGATTGAAGATTGCCCAAGATAGGAAAACCTACCAAAATGAGCTAAAGAGAAGGAAAGGGGAGATAGAACAGGCAGCCTGGGAAGGTTTTTTCAATGCCGCATTGAAAGGGGACCAGAAGGCTTTTTGGGCATATGTAAAAAGTGGGCCGGAGGGGCATTGGTCCAATGTGGGGAGTGGCACCCATGTGGAAGAAGGGGCCTGGCTAACGCATTTTGGTAACCTGTTTGGGTCAGAACGACCAGATGTCGAGCCAGATTTTATAGGGCCTTGCTTAATGTTTGAGGTGGAGGAGACAGTAAAGGCAATCAAGGCTTAAGCGCATAATCGAGCCCCTGGCCCGGACATGATACCCTCTGACCTATTCCAGGATCCAGTAGATTTGTGGGCTCCACTTTTGACTGTGGTGTTTAATGCATGTTTAAAAGCAAGGACATATCCGCCCTCGTGGAAGAGGGTGATAATTTTCTCAATCTTTAAAAAGGGGGACATATCTAGCCCTGGTGCATATAGGCCAATTTCTTTGTTGGACTCCTCGTTCAAAATATTTGGGAGAATATTGTTGCCCCGAATCGAAACATGGATCGGGGAACAGTCAATTCTCTCTGACATTCAATTTGGGTTTCGGCCTGGAGTGCGCACAATAGAACAGAGCCTTAACTTATATTTGTTGGTGGCCAATTCCGTGTTTTGTCGGGGAGAGGTAGTCTATGTGGCTTTTATGGACCTAAGTACTGTGTTTGATAAAGTTGATAGAGCGAAGCTCTGGGCAGTGCTTGGGTCCTTAGGGTGCCCAGGGGAAATATTGCGGGTACTGGTTGACCTCCATACGGATAATGAGGCCTGTGTACGCAGTGGCCTGGGGGGGGCACTGCACGGCCTGTTTTCAGGTGGGGTGTGGCGTGAGGCAGGGTTGCGTATTGGCCCCCATTTGCTTCTGCCTCTACATTAATGGCCTCTCACAGGATCTGATTGGTGTATTGGCTGATTTTTTAGTCTTCGGGAGAAGGGGGTTCCCAGTATTGGCCTATGCGGACGATACAGTTCTTCTAGCAAGAACACCCAGGGCCTTACAGGCTTTGATTAATGCCTATTCAACGTTCATGGATAATTTGGGCCTAAAAATAAATACCAAGAAATCACCAGTAATGGCGTGCGTTGGCAGAAAACGTCCTGTGCCCATGAAACCCATGCTTTGCGCAGGAGAAACCATTCCTAGAGTTAAGACCTTTGATTATCTTGGAATAAGTTTTTCGGAGGCCTTAAATGGAAAGGACCATGTGGCCAAACAATCTGTCAAGATGAGCCAACAGATAGGTGGAATCTTCAGATTTTTGTCAAAGTGTAGGAACCAGCCTTTGGATGTGATTCTTAAGATCTATGACACTGAAACTGTGTCATCCACATTATATGGCGCAGCCATTTTGGGCTTCCAGAATGCGGCGGAAATCCAGTGTAAGGAGAGCAAATCTTTTAAAAACTTGCTTGGGCTCCCGACCAGTGTCTCTGGAATAGCCATCCACAGAGAGCTGGGTGTGGAGTTTTGGGAGGACCAGTGGGCGCTGGCCCCTCTTTTATTATGGGTTAGATTGTGGGCCAATGAGCATGCTTCGCTGTGTCATTTCATTATTCGTTCTGTGTTAGGTAAAGCTGGCTGGAACAAAATCCCCTGGCTTGCGTATGTCTCTTCAACTTTAGGTGAAGTCAATTTAGGTGTCCTTTTTCCGCCTGACTCACTCATAACTAAGAGCAAGAAAAAGAACCCTATTAGAGTATGGCCATAAAAATGACCAATTTCATACCAGCATTAGAAGCCTCACGGGAATACAACCTTACTTGTTATGGAGCCCATTTAAAAAGGACAGGTGGCTGATTACGAGGGCACGGTTTGATTGCCTTCGCTGCAAGGAAACACATATAAGTGGAAGGGTTTCCCCGACTCAGCGGGTTGCCCGGTTTGTGGCCATTCTCGAGAGGATCTCTCTAACTTGCTGTTCTTCTGTTTAGCGTATGTTGGTATACGCAAAATGGCCTTGATTCCCGCCCTTAAGAAGACAGCGATTCGCTCACATAGGGCTGCACTTGTGTTCCTCTTGAGTGCTGAAACAGTTTTTACAGCTTGGGCTCTTTTGACGTTCCTGAAAAGAGCGTTGTACTTTAGAAATAGTTTACTGAAATTGCAAGGGGGTGAAAGTTAGTGCTATAAAGTATAATATCATCCGTAATGGGACAAATGTCTGAGTACTGTTTTTTTGTATGACTCAATTATATTTTTAATGCAACGACTGCTTAGGAAAGCATTTGATAGTTAATTTTATTTGTATATCGCTTTTTAGAAATGCTTATTGATTGAATCTTTATGGAAATGTAATTTTATGAAATAGTCATTTGGATTTGTGCAATAATGTGTATTTATGTTGTTTAATGGTTGTTTTTATACATCCGAATAAACTTGTTTGACTGACTATTTCATAAGTGCTAATTCGTGCCACTGGATTTCTTCATTTAAGCCATTATGAACTGTATTGAGCCAAAATATCCAGTGTTGCTCACGTTTCAGCAGTAGGTCAGCCAAACTGCCTCCTCTTTGTGGCGGTCTTATTTTTTCCAAAATGGTCCATTTAAACTGGTCTTCGGTGTGTCCAAGGGTTTGGAAATGGGCCACCATAGGAGCAGTGAGTCTGTTTGTTCTGATGCAGGACTTATGTTCTATAAGTCTCTTTTTCACTTCCCTGGCTGTCATGCCCATATATCGTAGTCCACAAGGGCACGTGATGCGATAAATGACTCCTTTGCTCTTGCAGTTTGTTAAGTTTCTTTGTTCCCGTGGTGTTTTCCACCCTATGTCGATGCTAGTGCTTCTAGTGGTCTGTGCACACATCGTACATCCTCCACATGGGGTGTGACCCGTAGGTCTGCTTGCCCCCCAAATAGTGGATTCCGTGCACCATGCAGTTCTGTTCAAATAAGCTACGATGTTCGTACCAAGGAGTGTACGAACATCGTAGCACAGGCAGACACAAATAGTGAGGACTGGAACGAAATTGAAATTCTCTGGAAACAATGCATTCAAACAGAACTGCATGGTGCCCTCATGGTAGAGTACCTAAGAGCACATGCTGCACCCAATGGACGAATAATCCATCTAGAGCCAAGAATCTTCCTGGATAATTTACAATTTAGAAAGGACTGCCAACAAATGTACCAGGGACTGGCTAATTCTGATTATCAATACAGCCAAAACGGTCTCTGAGAAATTAATGCGGGAGATACAGGACAAGTTGGATGTCACAAAGGCCAGCATCGCCCTTGACTCCTATTAAGCAAAATTAACAGCCCTCGAGACCTCGATGAAAGAATACTACTCAGAAGAAGCCAGACAAGCAAGGAAGGACGCCTATCAGCAGAGCCTCCAAGCAGGTGGAAGTTTTTTCAAAATAACAGATCAGGTTCATCAAATACTTCCAGTCTCAGCTCTGACGACGATGCAAGAGCACGTCAACGCCAGCAAGTGCTTTTTAACACCACTGTAAGACATTCGAGTAAACAAGGAACAGGCACGAACAATAACTTTCTTTTAGGCCAGCGAGGCAGACCGAGATGGCAGACCTTTTTACGCTGCAGATCACCAGGAGTCGGGGTAAGGGCTTCCAACAAACAATGTTTCCTTAGTCATGAACTTGTTGACACATGTCCTAACAACAGCAGAAATAGGCATTCTCGGTAAGGGCCTTTCCTTCCGATGGCAAGGTACAACCCTTTTCAAACGCGAATCGAGATCACCCAGCTATTAAGAAAAATCAGATTGAAACAATTATTTCAGGACAAAAGTAACCAAGAAAATGCAAATTTTACGGATTTACGACCTCCATCACACGTCGTTCCTCCCTCTGAAAGCAACACAGCGGAGTGTATCACATTTGAGGCAGGCATTGATGAAAAAACTTGAACTGGAGGCAAACCCACCTTTGTGCACAACAACTGCACCAAGGAGCAATTGAAAGCACTGGCTGGACTGCCTAACAATGACAACATAACAATGAAACCCGCATATAAGGGGGAAGCCACAGTGATCATGAACACCACCAATAACAACCACATGGTCCACTGCTTAGTAGATGACATTAAGAGCTACAGACCCCTACCGACGGACCCAACACCTCTGCTGAGATCTGTGATTGCACCAATTGTTGAAGAAGCTCTTATGGAAGGCTACATCAGTGAAAAAGAAGCATTGTTCCTTACACCAAACAGCCCAAGACTACCAGCATTCTATGCTCTCCCAAAAGTGCACAAGGGCATAACAACCCAGTCGGGACGGCCAATAGTCTCTGGGATCAATTCCATCCTGGAACCACTGTCCCAATATGTAGACTGTTTTCTACGGGACAAAATACCAAAAACGAGGTCCTACATGAAGGTTTCCACGGCTATTCTTAATCTACTCACCACGTTACCATTTGACATGGATAGCCAATGGTTAGTCACAATGGACATGGAGGCTCTGTAAATGGGCATTCCCCAATTAGAAACAGTAGAGATGATAAGACGATGCCTGATTAACGACCACAGGCTCTCGCATGCCCACGCCAGTTTTATCACACACCTAGCAGAAATTGCCTTAACCCGCAATTACTTCCTGTGTGAAGGCACTTTTTTCCAACAAGTGACAGGTACTGCAATGGGGGCCAACTTCGCGCCAAGTTTGGCAAATTTATATATCGAACACTTCGAAATAGAACACGTATATGCAGAAACCAATCCACATCGGGCACAGATTACCATGTGGAAAAGATATATTGACGATGTGCTCCTCATCTTCCAAGGAACAGCAGATGAATTAACTGCATTCCAACAATGGCTGAATAATTGTTACACGCACCTAAAATTCAGCATTGAGGCCAGCAAAACAGAGACTCATTTTCTGGACTTGCACATTAATGTACAAGACGGAAGATTGATCTCCCAGATATAAAAAAAAGAAACAGACCGAAACTCCCTCTTGCAGTACAACGGTTATCACCCAAAAGCATTAAGGGATAACTTGCCATTTGGCCAATTCCTGAGATACCGCAGGACTTGTACACTCACCCAGGACTATAGCACACAAGCCGGAGCACTCAAGAAACAACTAAGAAAAAGAAGCTACCCTAAGAAAATTATTAATGACACCTACAAACGTGCTAAGAACATACCAGGGATGTTACTCTCCAACAACAACCAAAACCTGGTGATACCACTCTTTAATTCCTTTAAGAAAAATAAGAAAGTTGTGGCCAATTCTAAATACAGGTGCAAGCCACCTAACACCACCATCCTTCGCTATCAAAAGGAGACAGAATATTAGAGACCGCCTGGTACATACTCTGAAAGAAACCAACGCGAACATCACGGAATTCACTATTTGGGAGGAAAGCAGACCTACGGGTCACACCCCATATGGGGGATCTACGATGTGTGCACAGACAACTAGAAACACTAGCATCGACATAGGATGGAAAACCCCATGGGAACAAAGAAACTTAACAAACTGCAAGAGCAAAGGAGTCATTTATCTCATCATATGCCTTTGTAGGCTACGATACGTGGGCATGACAGCAAGGGAAGTGAAAAAGAGACTTATCGAACATAAGTCCTGTATCAGAACAAACAGACTCACTGCTCCTATGGTAGCCCATTTCCAAACCCTTGGACACACCCAAGACCAGTTTAAATGGACCATACTGGAGAAAATAAGACCACCACAAAGAGGAGGCAATTTCGCTGACCTACTGCTGAAACATGAGCAACACTGGATATTTTGGGCTCAATACAGTTCATAATGGCTTAAATGAAGAAATCCAGTGGCACGAATTAGCACTTATGAAATAGATGTGCTAAACACAACCTCTAATACAGGATCATAACTGTATCAAGCATGTCACAATGTGACCACATGGGGCTCGACCAAGTCACAGCCCTCAGGGTGAGGCACATGTGAAAAATATGCAAATGAATATCCAAAGGAAAACACCGGGGGGAACGGAGTGACAAATATATGAGCAATCAATTCATAACTGACGCCAGCCACATTCTTATAACAGACAGCATTTGCTTCACTGGGCAGTGGTTCCCCAAATCAATAGACCAAGGGCCTCATTACGACCCTGGCGTTGGACCATGGTGCTATTAGCACCATGGTCCATGCCGGATTCCGCCATGGTGGATGGCGGAATTACCGCCCCATTGCAAGGTTGGTGGGGCGGTAATTCCCCATTCACCATGGCCCCTTCCCCATTCCCATTTTTGGCCCATAGGGCACAATGGGAATGGGGAAGGCGCTAATTACGGCACCGTAAATTACGGTGCCGTAATTAGCAGCAAGGTCCCTTAGCTGGTTGGACTTTAACGCCTGCAAAAAGCAGGCGTTAAAGTGTGAATCGGGCGTTAAGGGTTTAACGGCGCCGCAGCCTTTTACGGCGCCGTTAACCCCTTAACGCCAGGGTTGTAATGAGGCCCCAAGTGTTGAAATCGCTAATTTAGCGGGAATGAATCTCCATCAGAGTCTGTATATTACACCGGCATGGCAAGAAAAACTATACAGCTTCCCCCCAACTTGCGATGTTGTCCAAAAAAGATTGTCTGACATGTATAAGTACCCTGGTTAGAAATATACTTTAATTATCCACAGAGTACATTTTCCGTGACCACGACTATGGTGGGGGCTGAAGAATAACCAAGGTGCATGTAGGGTCAACCAGTGCGATTTATAATCCCTTTGAAGCCTATTGTACATTCTTAAAAATGGCAGACGGCAAAGACACTCAGGAAAAATAGAAGACAGCCTATATAAGGTACGAGTATGTCACCTAGCAACTTTTTTCTGTTGATGAAACGATAACGCAATCAAGAAAGCAGCGGCCTGAGATACATGCTGGAATCATCCACAACTCAGGTAAGGCAGAGCCACAATGGTAACACATAAATTAAACTAGACTGCTACCGAAATCGGGCATACATGAGCATGAAATAAACATAACAGAATACAACACTTTTGAGAGTGCAATGGTCAGCATCAGAACGCTTTCCATATAAGAGACGAAACAGTGCATACTACGGAGAGCATTTCGGCACCGCAGTATAGCCCGAAATCACTGCAAGTTATTATTCATACGAAATCTTAAAAACAGTAGCACTTTCGTACACGATCCGCAGCTACAACTCCGGAACTGAAGGGTGTTTCATACCACAAACCGCAGCATTGACACTAGCGCATGTAAGATCCTCATAATTAGATGTCACAAGGGTACCCACAACATGGGACCCAAAATGTAATCCATTGTACAACCATGGATGAAGCCCATCCCGGCTTAATTCACAGGTGAAGGTGGAAGCACTGCACTATTAGGTAGCATGACGCATTATAGGGACTATAGCAGTCTAATCGATGATACACAATTACTGTTGAAAAACAACCAATGGCTAAATCTAACCCCTTCTTCTAGGGGATCCAGCCTTTGAGCAGCACATCCGGAATCTCTCACACCAATTAGAGACCCGGTTTCTAGCAACAAACACCACCCAGATAAAAGCCAATGACATCTGGGCATAATGTAACTTCCTACAATCTTGTTATTTCTCTACAATGGGAATCAGTAATAGGACGACTAGCAGCTGCAATAGGCTCACAAAGTCTCTGAAAGTGCCCAAATATGGGTGTGGGGGTGCCCCCCGGGTCGTAGACAGAACATCATGAGATCATATTGATCATATGAAAAGTTCTCTATCGTAAATGGTTTTAAAACAGTATACCTATGCAAATGAGCATGTTCAAGAAATATATCTACCGGCCAAAATATTTCTTAACAAAATTATTTCCCTAGGTTTCATGTGGTAATTACTGCCATATCTTACGGACAAGACAATCAAACCCAACGTAGTAAACCACAGGTCCTGATGAAGATGACATACGTCAGAACTTCATTGAAACCGGTCGACCACCTGGATGGACGATATCCCTGAAGAGACATGGGATACAGGATACAACTAACATCGCTGTAGTGGAGAACATACTTTCTCCTCCTTTTCATTAATTAATTTTAACATTTAATCTCACTTGGGTTACCTTTGAATCCGTGATTGATTGCTGAAACTAGCTAAAAATATCTGTTTGCAATAGGATGCAGAGCTGGCCCCATAGAACACCATCTTTTGGCAAACTTGCATATATACTTGTCATATTTGAATGGATAGTCTTTAGCCTACAGAGAATTGGTAGATCCAATTTTTATCTATATTTATATTTTTATCTATATCGTTTGGGCTGACCCACAAAGCACTACCTGATCTACAAAAATACTGTGGACACACTTCTGGGAAGGTGAATAAAATTAATAGAGGGCCCTTGTGCCCCAAAGAAATAATTCCTCCACAAAATGTCAAAGGAAAGGAAGTAGCTGCGGCTCAGCCCCCCTGCTAAAATTTGGTTCAGCCACTAAGAAAGAGATCTGAATAGTGTACCTTGTAGATGCAGGGACAGCTCTCTTTTCTCGTTCCCTATTAGATAGGCGGACCATCACCTTTCACCTAGTGACAGGCACCCCACACAGGAAAAGAGTGTTCTTCCGTCTAGGGACTCTGGTAGCTTACACATTTATTGAAGAAAGAAGTAAGATTACAAGAAATGTTCCTCCTTCAAAGAAAATGGCCACCTTAGGTGTTTGGCATCTAATAATACTGATCTGCTTAATGTTCTCAAATGTAACACCGTCATGGCCAGTAAAACATTGTTTCTGCACGCAGTTCCTAGAGCTTGGATTGGACTACCCCCTGATATTAGAAGTATAAAATCCACTAAAGACTTCAAAACGAAACTGAAGACTTGGCTATTTAACTAACTCCCCGTTCTTAAGCCCTCTAGTGGGGTTCTGCCATTCTCTTAGGGTTTATGTCTCTTGTTGTGTATGTCTGTCTGGTGCCCTTAAGTCTTCGGGTCCTTGGTTGCGCAGTACAAATTTTAAGAAAAGTAAAGTAAAGAGTCACTTTGACAAACTTGCAGAAAGTAAAAAAAAATTGCCCGGACAATAGGATGTTTCCTTATTTTCAAAGACATGTACGTATGCATAGAGCGATTTTCTCTATCTCTTGCATATGCTGTCACTATTCACAAATCACAAGGTCTAACCCTAGATCAAGCATTGATTGACATTGGCAGCACAGTCTTTAAAGAAGGTATGAGTTACGTAGCACTTTCACGTCTGCGTTGTAAGGAACTCGTGGTGGCAACAGTAAAGTCAGACACAAGTGATCACAGTTCAAGGGTGTTTATTAAACTGTATGCAGGTTAGAAAAACACCTAATCTAAACCTAAATCTAAGAAAGGAGCTAGTGTTGACCATCAAATTAAAATAAGGCAGTCCTAGTGGTGTTGTGTCAAATAGAAAGGGCCTATATTAAGAAACATATTGCCAAACCTTACAACTAATACAAAAAGGGTGTGGGATAGTTTTCAATAAAAGAAAGAAGTGTTCACAAATAATATGTCCGGATGCAGTAGCTTGGATCTCAATTCCCCACGTTTTGAGCATGGGGTAAAGTGGGATCTTGGAGCACAGTGCACTCTCGAGCTTCCTCAGCACGAGACAGTTCCACTTGCAACTGTCGGGCTGTTGATGGCCAAGTCTTGTTTCTCTTGAAAGTCGCTTGCCTGACATATCCAATAACAAAACAAAAGTTCCTTCAACAAAAATGAAAGCTCTGTTCCTGGTTTTACTTAGGGTGAGGATTCTTCACCTCTGGGTCTCCCCCTTCCAGGTGCTGACCCCTCTTTACTTTCAGCCTCCCTCTTCCGGGTTCACTATGGCTTGTCCTTTATTCACCAATCTTAATGTCTTTTTAAACAGTTCCAGTGGACCTCCCTCTGCAGGGTTCACCTTTGTCAACACACTTTTTCTTGGGACTTTAGACTTTACCCCTATTTATCAGCATCCCTCTTCCGGGTTCACTCTTGCCAACTTAACCTTCACATTTACTTTCAATCAGTGGACCTCCCTCTGCAGGGTTCACCTTTGTCAACACACTGTTTCTCGGGACTTTAGACTTTACCCCTCTTTGTAGGCATCCCTCTTCCGGGTTCACTCTTGCCAACTTAACCTTCACATTTACTTTCAATGTTTATGGGATTCACTTCCCTTGCTTTCTTTATAGTTCTTAGGTCAAAGGCTTTCGACTGTACGGGGATTTTGCTTGACATCCTGTACGGCAACTTTGACCTATCTTGGCGGCTCTCCTACGGCCTTCTGGTAGCTATAGTTTTACTCAGATGGGGATGGACCAGGGTTTCTCGGAGCAGCACCCACATGGTTCTGGTCCCCTTCTGCAGCTGGTCTACCCCTTTTCAATCTTACAGTTCTTTGAACTTCTTTCGTTCTGCAACTTTGTAACTTTCATTTATCACAGCCCGGTTCTTATCGGTTCTCCCCTCGACTCACCGGTTGTGATGAACCGCTTGGCTTTTTTCATAGCTGGAGTGAAGGCTGGTACCAAGGTAGCAGGAGTCTCCCTCGCTGCGGCTTATCAGTGTCGATATGCTGCATGTACCGTTGATATCTGCTGCAACACACTTGGGCTATTGTCCTCGGTTTTACGATTCCTTCTGCAGAGGTTTCACAGGGTTTTGGCAAAGGGCAAGGCCGTGTCTCTCCTCATCAGCCCCTCAATGTTTGCCACCTTTCTTCTCCTCTTGAACTGCCGGGTCTGGATAGCTGTCTCGTTGTGCGGTTTGCCTTGCTCATACTGTGCTCTCTTGCTCCACCTTTTATCTCTGTGGGGAAGGGAAAGGGCCATCAGGTGTGTGTGATTCTGATCAATTGCCTGACCCTTGTATTGGGACATATCAGGTAAACGGCTCTGGTGTTAGTCCGTTCTCTTGTGTGTTGTGCGGAAGTGTTCGTGTTGGAAAAGGGAGGGGCAGTGGTTTTGAATGTCCTACGTGGTATGATGGAGAAAAGGTGTTGCAAGAAGGGGGATGCCTTGTCTCACCCATCGGTGTCTCACTCCCTGAGGACCCCCCATCCAGGTGATCCTCCCTCACCTGTCCACCCCCAGGAACTGGATCCAATTGCAATGGTTGTGTCCTGGCCACCTGGATGTCAGATTCTCGGAGACTAGCTAGGGAGACACCTTCAGGTTTCTCACAGCGTACACTCAATGATCTATTCCTAGTTAACTTTGATGCAAACAAAGTCAATGCTGACATTCCTGGCATCCTGGAATACAACAGGCTACGGGCATTATACACCACCCTATCTAGATATGTACCCTGTACTTCAAAAAAGGAAACCTTTTGAAAGACAAATAATAGAAACAGAAGCATAGCTGATTTCCCAACAATACCACTAAAAAATGACCAAATCATGCATCAAACAACACAACCCCAAACCTCAATAGTACAAAATCAACTGCACATCCATCACAAAAGAAACACACAAATCTCTCTTCTCCAGAAACATCTGTAGGCCCATCAAAGAATCCACAAATGGAACACTCTGGTCCATTTAAATTCTGAAACACAACTGGAGTAAATTGTTATCTAATGTGACAATGAATCTTCTCTTTGAATTGCCATCAATTGTTCACAGCATTTACTTAAACGGCTCAGACCAATTGTGTTTGCAAATGCTCGTCCTTCACAGAAATGCCACAAATAATCCTGACAACACTTACACTATACGGGTATAAGGCAAGAATTGGACTAATGTGCAGGAATGGTAACATTTACCATAAACACACAGGAAGATCCATAGGAATTCCCAATGTACTTACTGCAAGTACTAGAAACGACAAACCTCCCTATAAATCAAATCTTCCAGATTTCATACATGTGTAAACATACATGCACTCTCTGCAACCATGTCCACAAGACCACATCCCTAATGAACGATTTGTATATGTAGCCATACCAAATTCTTAATCCATTCCATTTCACCAGCTTCTGCAGAATGCACCCTTTTTGCAATTCAGACTATCATTCCACCATACAAATGAACTCACATAGCCAATATGTCACATTAATGTTTCTAAGGTACAATGCAGATGGCACCAAAAATAACTGTAAGCTTACAGGCTTCACACACGGCCAAGTATCTTTTGGAAAGAAAACCTTCACAACAGTAGGTATAGTATACCACAAGGGTGCCACAACCACTTCAGGGCACTGCACTGCATTTGTCAAAAAAAGAAGTGGTTGGTTTGAATGTAACAAAGCCTCTGTTACTCCAAAACATAGGTTACCAGCAAATTTAACACATGCCTACTTAATATTCCTACAACCCAAATTTAGTCACTAGACTATAGCACAATTAACTGTTAGAAAATGCCGGCAGGTATCGAACTACATCCATAGTACTACAATGGTAGTATATGGCA